>NC_136697.1:10801447-11401447 GCF_947650265.1 Symphodus melops
CACAGGAAGGTGGGAGAAGGTCGCTCAGCACATTTGGGCTTGTTCTAAAGAAACAGCTGCTTGGACAGTTATTGTTGAGCATGTTATCACTGCCAGGCCTCTGTATTTACATTAGCACTCCCACTCGAAACATACCACAAACAGCGTGCAATCATTTGACTGAAAATATTGGAACACTTGGAGTCAATGACGCTAATCAACAGAAATACGGGTCGCCTCACAGCCTGGCATTTTGTGACATTCGCCGCGTGTACAGATGCTAAAGTCCTCACCGTTGAAACTGTGGAATATCCCATCTCGGTCCTTTGCTGCATGTCATTCCCTCACGGTCTCCTCCCAACATACAACCTGTCTCTCTTCAGCTGTCCTATCCATGAAGGCTAAAATGGCCCAACAAAATGTCACTTTAAAAGACAATTGTAACTGCTGACACCAAGACCAGCAACAAACTTAACCAGCTGATGTAGCACAGTGTTGTGTGTAATGGGACAAACACATCACAACCACTGTTGTCATCATTTCTGCATAAAGTGTTTTGTTTGTTGTTGTTTATTGTGGAAATGTTTGGGTTTTTTTTTTTTTTTTTTTATGTGCACCACAGTGACCAGCTTTCAGTTGTATTCCTCAATCAACCAATCATGTTGTGTCTTGTGACTTTCACTGTTTCACGCAGATGACATGCTTACTTATCTATAGGATGGAAGATGACGGAGCATGGGATATTCGCTGAGAACCCGACAGGAGTATTAGGAGACCCGAGGAGAGGTCACACTTCAAGCCTTAAGAGGAGTGACTGTCTAAGAGCATTCCTCCACCCTCCTGTGTCTCCTCCGACCATGTGGTGTCACCTGCTGTGCATGGTGTTTAACAAAGGGAGATATCCCACTGATCAAACAGGGCTCTGCATGGTTTTTTTGTTTCTCTCTGACTGGAAATATAATAAATAAACCAGAGGCAACATGTCAACATCTTCTGAACAAATCCCTGTAGGCTCCCACCGCGTCCACTTTTACACATCCAGTCAAACCTCCAACAACCGTAACGTTTTAGAAGAGAGACGCCAATATTTACACTGAATCCAGATGTAAACCACACAGAGATAGACAGGCTTCTCTCACCTCAATACAAACACACAATCACACAAATACAGCCAATATCAGAACACTATGAATTTTCTGATCACACTGTCCAATGATGATATGAATTGTTCAAAACAAAGAGAGCGTTGAAGTGATAAGTCAGTTTGTGTCTAACAGCTGTTTCCAATATGTCACTCCTGAATCCAAAATCACCCCAAAAAATACAAAAAAATAATCAATTATTTGCATCAATGATGTTATTAGCACTGTTTATATTCCTGTTTTTGAGCTGCTGTAACAACTACATTTCCCCCATTGGGGGATCAATAACGTTTGTCCTAATCCCTTAATCTTATGTCTTTCTCTCTATCACACTATCTATCACAATAAATTCAGGTTTTTTCAAAGTGTTTATCAGAACACTTCTATCTCGACAACTATTAAATTGTGATTAATTGTGTCTCATTAATACTTATCTCTCTCTCACACACACACACACACACAGAGCGTTGAGAAGCATGTGAAGAGTCGGCTGTACGACAGTGACCTGGACTTTGACCTGTCAGAGAGGGAGTGGGTCAATGTGCTTCTAGAGTTTAAGACTGAGACAGAGAGAGTAATGATGGTGATTACTGCAGGTTTGTAGTGTGTGGGTGAGGAGCTTGTGTTTGCACTGAAAGTATAGTTACCAACATCCTTCATGCCTGTTCTAATTGAGTGTGTGTGTGTGTGTGTGTGTGTGTGTGTGTGTGTGTGTGTGTGTGTGTGTGTGTGTGTGTGTGTGTTTGAGAAGGAGGAAGAAGTCTTACTCTGTTCCCTTCAGGCCGTGTGTCTGACACCAGGTGTGTCAGGTGTTTGTGAGTAAATGTGTGAGAGAGAATGAACAAGTGGGAACAAGAAAAGCTCCTACGAAGCCAAGCAGCACATATTTTCTCTTTCTAATGTCCGACAGGTGTTTTAGTCATGTGATTTATTTGATGTGACAGTGTCAAATATGCATGATTACATTTGTAAATGAAATTTGAATCATCTGTTCAAGGCGACTTTCCATTCAAAAGATTGCCATTTTTATTTGGTGGACTATCATTGAGTCTTCATTGTAACCAATCACGGGTCTGATTCCCTGATGACTGTCATTTACATTTTCAAATTATTCTCACATAGGACATGCTGGTTTAAACTGTAGTTTTTATTTTAAGGCAGGAAAAATGATGAAGTAGGTGCAGCTATTAGGGGATAAGATCAGTCCTGGTTATTGTGTTATATAACAGTACATTCAAATGAAATCTGTCATCAGCATTCAGGCAGTATAAAAGCATAAAGCAGACAGTAAAAAGACAATTAACTACATTATACACCTCGAACAGTATAGTACACATTGGGGTTAAATACTTTTTTCACAGCTATTGGGAACTACTTGAGTTGAATTTGAATTTTTAATGACTGATAATCTTGCCAGCGTTTTTAGACCAGAGGACCTTTATCAGAGGTTTTACAGTGGGATGGATGCATTTCTACAGATTTTTTTTAGAGTAGGTCAAACGGATTGGTTTAGACATATGTTTACTCTGATTGGAGACGAGAGCCAATGCAATGTAAGCAACCACAACCCTTTTCCCTCTGGATCTTCAATATCTTTGTTTTTCAATCTGGAAACAATCAAATGAAAACAGATCCTGGATTGAACATGCATATGACTAACACTCTGAAATATAACAGTATGATGAACTCTAAATATAAGAGCCTGCCTCACAGTAACATGAATGCTGTAGGAATATGGTTTACATTGTAAAATGTTGGGGGGGGGTTACACAACTGGGGTGGGCTCATCCTTCAGACTTCATTTGTGAAATTAGCTGTGGGTCATAAACCTAAATATGATTTGTATTAAACAGAACGTTTAAATATACAGTTTGTCAATGTTATCCTTCACCTACAGTAGAAGCAACACATGATATTTACAACCGAATAATTGTATAAAACAGTTGAAACAGTACAACAAACAAGGACACCTCCCACCTTGCTTTCATTAGACCAGCTTTCCAGTCAGATGAATTCATTTCCCTGGTGTCCTTAGTGCAGGTCAAACAGGGTGAGACTGAGTAGATGTTGTGGTGCATTTTGTTAAGATCTGGGCTGTGACGACAATTAATGCGGTCATAAAACTGGAATGCAACAAGTGCTGAAATAAACACAGACTTTGATATTTGTCAGTCAGACAGACGTGAACCCACAGGAACCTAACCTGGTCTTAATAGGGTCATATGATAGTTCAAAAAAGTGTACTCACAAGCTTCAGAGCTCAACATGAAAATGAACGTCAAGAGAAAAGGGTAAAAAGCTCAATCTGTTGTGGTTGTATCTAGATATAGATATATATATAAAAATAAAGAAAGGTAACGTTGAGAAACGCACTTTTTCTCTAAGTTCATCTTGATAAATGCAGCTGAGACAAAGACATCTTTTGGTAGGTGGCGGAGAATCAGGCCAACTTTTAATTCTTTCAAAAACAGCGCCTGATTGGTACATGGTCATCCCATTGGCTGCTGTGGGACAGCGTTGAACTAACTAGGAAGCTGATAGGACAGTTCAACATGTCAACACGGTGAAAGTGAGTATACAAACACCTCGTTCTTCACAGCTGACAGAAATGAATTTCTCATTTATTTATTTTTTATGTTAGAAGATGATATGGTTCTGGTTTATGACACAGAGACGTCATAAAACCAACAGGACAAGTGTTTACGTAGCCTTCAGTATGTTGACATATTTAGTAATGGCCTTAAACCATAATAAGCTTTGTCGCTTGCATGCTGATGTACGACAAAAACAAAACATTTTAAAATGGGATTTTATTTTATTTTTAAATAAAACAAACAAAAACAAACCTCATAAGGGTTTGAATGAGTATCTCGAATAATTAGGCTATAACAAAAGAGTTTACCAGAATGAGGCATCCCAACATTCAGCAGCACTGGCAGCTTGTTGGGTCAATTTAAAAAGGACGACTGCAACAAGTGTCTGCACACGTTGCACTTTCCCTTTAAATTTTAAAGCTAACATATCAAGAGAAAACTGCAAATAAAAGTAGGTTTGCTGGATATTTCTGGAGAGGGCGCCTACCAGTCAATCTCTGCTCCTGTCACTTGCTGTCACCTCCTGTTCCGGTGTGTTTCAGCACTCCAACAAAACAGGTTAATAGTCCCGATGTCCAGACAGGAGTGACTCTCTAAAGAGCTTCGGACATGAGACTGACACTGATCTACGTTTGCACCAGTTAGGGGCCAGCGTGGCTCTCTTGAACACCAGCACTGTCAGAAGTTAAAGTGCTTTGAGCCTTCTGCTGCGGCTGCCGTCGGTTCTTTGCTGTAGTGTATTTCTACATCACAAAGATCGTGTATATTGCTAGAGATGGATCCATCCGATAAAGGCAAATAAATTAGATTCATAGATTCTGAGTTTATCATGCACCTGTCACAAATTACTTTGTCAGTTCTTGCATTGTATACATTCTTTATTTCTCTGACGTTTTTGAAATAAAGCCTTTCTTTAAAGTACTTCTTTTAATAATTGTATAAATGTTAGCATATATAATTGTGAAAATGTTACAGAAATGCAGGCTCCAAATAATCCCCCTGCATTGTATAATTTGTATTTTCGGTTAACTTGTGTGCATGCCACACGTTTTGTGTGTGGTGAGGGGAAGGGACTGTTAATTGTAAGAAATAACAATAAAAATAAAAAAACACTCCAAAATTCTTGAAACTTATGTGACTTCTTAGCATTAAAGCAATAGTATGTGCGGGATGTCTGTTGTTGTACTGTAAAATATCTTTACCAGCAAAAACATTATGAAGGACAATAATTCTGATAACTGACTTGTCTGGATTTGGCTAATTACATAGGAAGAGTTTTAGTTCATCTGTTTCCATGTTATACAGTGGTAATGCGTGTGTGTGGCCGGGTGTTGTTTGTAATGACATACATCCAATTGATTAATCGTGACTTTCCTTATTTTATGAAATCCAAATCAGTAGCAGGGATTCACAGCGAAGTGAGAGCTCTTTTCCTTTCACATCTCTGATACACATATAGAGACTGTGTGCCCACTCTTAAAGCAACATGTCCCACTTTTTTTTAATTTTCACACTGTGAAATAACTCCAACTACTACAAAAAGTGGTGCTTCTATTTCTAAAATCAACTGAGAAATTTCATATAAATTCAAAGTTGTCCAAAATAGACTCAAACTTGTGACATGATTATTATTTTTAATATAATAAGAAGTAGCCATGCAAGTTGTGGTAAATAATTAAATCCATAAGTTTTGACAGGAAGAGTTTTTTTCTACCTTCTTTTTGAATCCAGACTCACTATATATGTTGGACTTCAATCAAATCGTCTGGCAGACTTTGTCTCCATCAACTGGTCAAGATGTATTACAACAACTTTAGTGCTAGTTTGTGTTGCTCAGCCTTTTAAGGATTCTTTATAAAGATCAGGGGCGTCACGAGGTTTTAAGGACAGGGGAGGCTTAGCCCCCAAGAGATGCACAGGATGTGATCAAACACAAGATTTCACAAACAGATAACAAAAACTGAGAAACTATCTATTATTATTATTATTATTATTATTATTATTATTATATACAGTAATTACATTATGAACTCTATTCTACCAACCATTAAGGGTATAATGAAGTGGTCATGCCCATTCCTGTTGCTGTTTATAGAATGAGAGAAGTGCCCGTTCCCTGTCCTCCTCACTGTCCCTTACATCCATAGTCTAAGAGGCTTCCCGGTTGCATGAAGGGGAGACCGGGGCATGTTGTCACACTTTTCCATATATCTTGAGATCAATATATCTTATTGTTATAAACTGCAAACCAAATGAAAGACTAGAATCTCTTGTATATAAATTGTATTCATGTCATTTTTACATTTTGTTTAATTATTGACTTATGAGCATTTAAAGAGCGTGTGTGGACATGTAACAACTTGCCCCATTGTGGGGCAAGTTGGTGACAAACCAAAATATATGTCAGCTGACCTTGTCAGGTACCTTTTCCAAAACTGTTGAAAACTCATAATTAAAAACCTGGCATGGTGTTTTAGCCAACCACTGTAGTGGGGATGGCTATATACTGTAGCTCTGAACTTCCTCATCACAAAAGGACTTGCGGTATTGCACCAGTGTATGATAAGTAATGTTGTAGTCCTTGGCTGTACTCTTAATTGTTTTTCCGGTCTTCACCTCCCTGACTGCCCAAAGCATCACATCGGGTGCAGTGTTGCCATGTTCTGTTCTCATTGTATAGTTCCTCACCATCTTTCCTTTACTTGCTTCTCTCTGTCTCTCTCTTTCTTCAAAAACTGTTGAAAAATGCAATATGACTACAACAACCACTAATGAGCAGACTCTGTCTATTTGTGTAAATTATTAAACTTTTCAATAATACTTATTTGTATTTCCATCATTAATAATATCATAATAATAATGCCAATGAATATTGTAAATGATGTATCATAATATATCAGTTATTATTAATATTCTTTATTATTAATAAGAATTAAAAACATGAAGATAACCTATTTGTACATCAGTAACTCATTCGGGACAACTTGCCCCAAACTGACTTTTTAGCTAATGTTGCTGTAACTCAAAGGTAGATTTCAGCAGGACATTAGGAAGGATTTAATAATATACTTGATTTCCCCCTTTACGAAGTGGAAATGAATGATTGCTTAACATCATAACTATTAGAGCATGCCTTTTAAATTACCACGAAGAACACTTGTAGTTTTTTTTTTTTTTTTTTTTAAGAAGCGCCCTCTAGTGGCTGAAATATTGACAGTGAGACAAGTTCATGAGACGACTTACTGTTTGTGATGTGATTGTTTATTGCAGCAACATTAATGTAAAGCTAAGCAGCTCGTACACAGTTGGAGAAGGAAAAAAAAAAAAGCAGTTACATTAACAAGTTCTTAAACACATCGTTTATCCATCAGGTGAGAATTTTGGAACACTTTTGTTTTTTTCAAACCAGTTCCTCCAGCTCCAGAGACGGACAAAAGAAAGATGCCAGTAAACGAAATGAAAACTTCAAGCACATGTTTTATTGTAGCCCAGCAGATCTGCTCAACCCCTCGAACCATACAGAATGGTTAATAGATTGCAATAGAGAGTTTGCAGAGAGGCGTTCAATGTAGAACAATTCATCTTTTCCTTCTGGAGGCATGACTGAAAACACAATGACCAGAGTCAGCACATTAGGACCACATCGACGCCTGGAACACTCACTGAGCCATTTTTTATATCCAATTTAAATGATTCTTTTATTTTCACAATTTAAGAGTAACTGGTAACATTAACTGAACATAAAGAAGCATTACAGGCTTTTAAACCAGTAACTTGTGATTCTCGAAGAAAACGGGGCAAAGGGGGAAAGGGAACAAAAAAATGCCAAAAGAAGCCAAATAAACATTATCCCAAACAGAACGTATTGTTCTGTCTGAATAAACTCTATACTGCAGTCATAACACAAAAAGGCACAAGGAAATCTTTCAACCAGAATGAAAACATCACAACAGAAAGCAGAATTTACACTCCCACTGACTACATCATTATAAACAAACCCATTTCTTTACTGGAAATACTGGACCACACGGCTGTAATCACGGTGGTCCCAAATACGTTTATAACAGCTAGTCTTTCAAGCACCTCCATCTGTATCCATCTCATGTGATGAGGAGAGAAGAAGTGACACATCAGAAGCGTTTGATTAAAATGTGACCAACAGAGGAATTTAAAGACACGCAGCTTCTCTGTGCTACTAAGCAGAGCGATGGGAACTGCTCTGATAAGAGCTTGTGTAAAAAAAAAAAAAACGTAGCACCATCTGAAGAAGCTACAGCGAGGAAACACCAGAGAAGAGTTCTGAAGATGCAGACAACACGAGCCGTGTGTTAGCAATGTATCGCATATGTACAAACATTATGGGAAACACTGTCCCCGATAATAAAAAAACATCCACCCCTACAGTGAAATATGGAGGGCACTGCCTCCGATACAGACACACACTGGTAGAATAAAAACTACCTTCTTCTTCTTCTTGCACATTATGGAAGACACTGCTCCCGATAATGATGGGATGAGACGTGCACATGCACCGAGGACCTGTACTGACACAGAGAGGGGGGGTTTTCGGTGAGTATTGGCCAATCCAGTGTCAGTAAGAAGGAACAGAAACCCCCCTCAGAGTCGTGCGGTTTGAAGAGAGGTTCCTGAAGGCTTCTGTGTTCAGTACGGCCGTCGGTCCACATGTACACTTCTGTAAGCAGATGCTGCTTTTGTCATTTCGACAGTATAACTGTCATAATTATGGAAGGCACTGCTCCCGATAATTATACATTGTTTTTTTTTTTATATAAAAGGCGATAAAAAAAAAACTATTTATAGTGAACCCTGCCACTGATAAATAAATAACAATAAATAGACGTACGGTTTCAGTTTCAGTGCCACATGGTTGGAGACCTTCTATGTTTGTTTGTTTTTTTTTGTTTTTTTTGGGGGGGGGGGGGCCTACAGAGGTTTGCTCTTAATGTCAGGAGGTGGACCATTCTAATTGATCTCTATTTCAGGTTATTCCTTTCATTATTGCATGTAACAGCTGTTGATTGTCCAAAATGTTGGCCGAACAAATGCATTACCTCTCCTGTAACTTTTGGCTCTCCGACGATAAGCTGAGTGGCAGATTTTAGCAGGCTAGGACATTTTTAGCTACCAACACAGATCGGGCTCAGGTTCAGAACACGAGTCTTCAGCAGCAGTTTGGATCTGTGAGAGCTGTGGTAAACATGATCAATAGGACTGAGTCTTATAACCCACCAGCATGATAACATGCGTTCTTCTCTGAGCTGGCACACACAACCTTTCCTGAGATCACGGCCTGGTGATGCTGCGCTATAAAAACAGGTTACTCTCACTTTATTCAACTCACTCAGAGTATAATGCCAGTTTGTTTCAGGTAGTTGTTAGTAGCACCAACGTATTTAAAATGCCACGTTTTGAAAAATGATACTACATGAAATGATGTCAGAAGAACTGAAGTACTTTCACATTCTGAAGAGATGACCTACTATTATGAGTATTGGTACGGGGGGGGGGGTGTAATGTGATCTAAATGTTTGGAGTAGGCAGCTGAGATAATCAAATACTCATATTGGCTGTGATGATTGTAACATTTACCAAAGGTTCCACCGTTATCATTTGCTCAATAACCTGAAGCTCAATTTGAAATCTGTGCCGCTGTGACAGTCGTTGAATCATCACAGCCGACTGTTTTTCACACCGTCAGTTTTGAAGGGAAGACCAAACCATAGAGAAGGAAGGAGAGGGAGGATTTTTCTTTTTTTCAGATTTCGTTATCCAAAGACCAAATGTTTCCTGCGAGTGAGTTGGCGCAGCCCTGAATGGTCCAGGTGGCCAGGGCGAACTGGTTGCGGAAAGCATCGGCGTCTGCGTCGGGGTTGTTGGCACCGAGGGCGTCGAGGTGGTTGGACAGACCCTTGAGAGTGTGAGCACCCGAACCCAGCAGGATGTGGCGGAAAGGAGTCTCACTGGGGGACACGTAGGGGGACAGGAAGTTCCTCTCCACCTTCAGAAACAAGAGGAGATGGAGGAAGATTAGATAATGTATGACAATAATGTGGCATACACTTTTTTTTCTACCAATAAAATGCTGGCAGCAGTACACCCAACTGATGACTCAGAGAAGAAACTGATTTGTTTTTATGGTCGTAAACGTAAAAAGAAAACGTTCCAGAGGAAGGCTGCTTCTTCAGCTGCGTCAGGTAAAAAGGTCTCCGTCATTTTTAACTTTCTGGATTCTTTAATGGACAAAGGAGTCTTACAGCCATGATGCGATCGTTGATGATGCGGCACATCTCGATGTCGTCCAGGTTGCTGTTCTGGATGTCTGTCATCAGGTCGTCAGAGGCGCGGCCGTACGAGCCGGAGGCCGAGTTCAGCCACTGCACGGTCAGAGCCTTGGGCAGCTTCTGGGGCTGCTTCTGAAAACAGCCAAACACAGCAGAAATACTGTGAATTTAAATTACGACTCTTGAAGAGCCTAAATTCAACGAGAAGGTAACGCAGACGGTGTCGACGACCTTCACAGCTGAAGCTACAGTCAATGTTAAAGCAACACGGACACTCACCCTTCGCACAGCCATGACTCTCCTGTTGATCTGAGCCACCTGAACCTTGATAATTTTGCCGTACTTCTTCAGGTCGAACCGCAGCAGATGATCATGCACCAGCCTCAGCACCATGTGGCCGGCGAAGCGGGTGGCTAATTCGGCCAGCTGAGGAACCTGGTTGCCCGTGGCGGCGTTCAGGTTTTCCTGGGTGTCCAGCACAGTGCCAAAGAAGGAGTAGTGCTGAGAGCGAATAAAGAGAAACAGTTAGATAACATATGTCCCAGGATGACTTAAAGTGATTTCACTAGTGCAGCGGGTGACTTACGTCTTTATCAGACTTGAACCTGAATGACATCGAGGGAATGCCAGAGAAGGCGACGAACGGATACGCAGCGTCGTTCATCCTAAGAGGCTGCAGCCTGGAGAGTAAAAGCAGGAAGGATTCTGCTTTAGATGTTATTCATTTTAATGAACAGAAGAGTGGAAGTTAAAACTCGTGAAAATGGTGATGTATAAATACTGAGAGACGCCGTGCGAGTGGACAAACAACACGGTCAGACTTACACATTTGTGTCCAGGTTGTTCTTTGCAAAATTAGCATAAAGAGTCCCCGAGTTTAGGAAGTTCATCTGAGGACAAGACAGATGGAGTTATGAGATAAACCTGAAGCATCAAATCATAACTTCTGTACTCAACATCACATGGAAAAATAGGATAGCACTGAAATGCCTCCAGCTTTTACCTCCTTCATGGTGCTCTCGATCAGACTGTGCATCAAAGGGCTGGCTGATACTTTGAATCCACCTCGGCCTGCGAACAAAGACGCATTGAGTTGTTCTGAAGCACATGCAGGTCTCATGCTGTGTGTATGTTTTGAATAGTTAACAGCCTAATCTGACATTAGAAGGTGCCTGACGTTAGTACCTGTTACAACAGCATCCAGGTTCAAGTAGGCGAAAGCTTTCGAGCTCAGAGAAGAGAGATAACCCTGCATTTACAAAACACCGTTAGAACAGCCTTAACTCAGAAATGGGGGGGTTGGGAGACGTTTCAGTTCCTACCTCCAACCACTCGGTGGCACCAACGTTCCCATATTCCCCAGCTGTCCAGCTGACAAACACAATACTTCTCCTCAGCTTGAATCCATCTGTGACGAGAGACCATGTGATCATGAGCTCAGCTGCTTCATAGCGTTGAAGGAGGATCCGACATGAAGGGCTGAATAACAACCTCACACTAGAGCAGTCAACGAGAGCTGCTGAAGCTTACCGTTCTTCACCATGTCTGAGATGGAGCGTGCCAGCTCAACCAGGACGCTGGTGCCAACGGTGGACGTAGCAAAACCTGGACCCCAGGCGTCTCTCTGGGCACCAACAACCACATACCGGTCTAAAATGTTCAAGAGAAAAAAAAGATGCTTAGTAGACAATCCCTTATTTGTCGTCTATATGAAATAAATGTGTGATTGTACCTGGATCCACGAAGCCCTTTATGACCCCGAAGACATTGCTGATCTTCTTCTCTGTAAGAACGTTGTTCACGTCCACGGTAATTGTATCTGCTTCCCCTCCCAGTCTGTCGAACAACCCCCATCCACTGGGCATGGCGGGACCCCCCAGCTCTCTGCAGGAAGCACACGGTAAACATTCATGATGCAAGCGGCTCCAAGCAGAAAGGTATCTGGTCTAAATAAAGCCGATCAACTCTTTTCTTGTGCACGGTTTCAGATGGTCAGAGGGATATTCCAGCCTTACCTCAAAATGCTATCAGCCATGCTGCCTGAGATGGTCTGAGCCAAGATTTTTGGAAGGCCTGAAGACTGGACAGGTGGAAATTGGGTGTGGTTGAAGGAGGGGAAGCCTGGGGTGTAGGGGTCCCCTGAACCCATGTGGACCTGTGAGACATTCAGGGAAGAAGGATGGAAAGACAAAAGTTCAAACCAGTTAGTCCAGCAGTCAGTCGCCTCGTGAAATCCTCGAGCTATACTCTTAAACTTCAGAAAAAAAAAACAGATTCTCTGACGATAGCCTTCCCCTTTTCTGTACATCTAAAGATTTGTTTTACTACACCTCAGACATTCTTGTTTGAGACTTGGTTTAAAGGCAAAGTCCCTCCCTGGCTTCATCTTTCTTTTAAATGGCTTTAAACAGTCTCTGCTGCTCATAAGATTTATTTATTCTGTAAGGACAGACAAAAATCCAAATACATCTCACATCCATCAGAGCGTGTGTTTTTCTATGTGCTTCTTCTTTCCAGTTTACAGGCAACATGTCATTATGGTTCACTGATCATTACCAGACAAATGCATTTACTTCCTCGTCAACACTTCCTGAACCAGTTGATTCATATCAGAGGTGAAGGATGTATAATCTGCAGTAGAAATGTTGGAGGAAACAGTTTGTTTCATGTACGCGTGTCCACCAGCACCAATCAGCTCGTGTTCTCCAACTTCAACCTAATCGTTGCCATGGTGATGGTAACTGCAGTTTCTCAAACACTTTTGTCAGTGTGCCAAGCTCATAACTGCTATTAAACGGATCTCGTGAGAGCGCTGACAAAACAACGATGTGGATTTCCTGTTTCCTGACAGAAATGAGGCCAGCTGTCCTCCACAAAAACGTTTTCTTTACATTTTTATTGGAGTCGATTGAGCAGTTTATCAAGTTTTTTTGTTGTGTTTTTCAAGAATGTGACGAAGATATTTTAACCGCCTGTACATCATACATTTGGAAAAGAAGGCCAGTGACGTCAACCCTTCTGAAAATTTGAAACATTTTCAACTTGAGAGTTTCCCCCCCCCCCCCCCTCAGAGTGAGGTGGACTTGGGGCGTTACGTAAGCAGTTTCATACTCCAGCCTCGACTGTTCACACTCACATGTCCAAACAGAGGGGTGTCCTTGGAGGAACCTGCAGGGTCTGGGTAGATCAACACAGCAGAGGCATTCATTTTGGCAGCATTGGCCACCTGTGCACACAAAGGAGTCAAGGTGAAGAAGGGAACATGAACAAAACATCTGTCCAACTGCACATCTGGACAAAAAAAAAAAAAAAAGAAAAAAATCCCCTACCTTTTCAGCCAAGCTGATCTTCCCGGCTCTGATCAGCATGACCCTGCCGTTCATGTTGATGCTTTTTTCCTGCAGTAATTTGAAGTCATCTTCCTGCCCGTAATACGCATACAATACGGCACCCTAGGCAAAAGATGTATCAAATTAAAATCATTTCATCCGACCAGTCTCGCAGCTCTATTGTTGTTGTTGTTGTTGCAGCAATAATGTTTGTTCACTGTGTAATGTTTGTATTTGTGTTTCTGTGAAAACTATAAATGTAATAAACAGAACATACAAAAAATTATTTCATCCATATTTAATATTTCAAATATGCTGTTCTGAATTAGACTTTAAAAAAAGGACTTACTGTTGCTGTTCCAGTGGCACTGTAGGATAGGAATCCTTCCAGAGTCTGAGCTGTCCCATTCTTGAAAACAAATCTATTGTAGCCAGAAGCCGGGGGGTCCTGAACCTTCACAAAGTGCTCATCAGTCCAGGTTTTCATGCCGTACTCATTGAACTTGTTCAGCACCTTGTTTCCCAAAGCCTCGTCACCTTGAGAGCCAGCCCGGTGAGAGCGACTGGAAAACTCACTGGAACAGCAGGAAACCAAAATCAAAGAAAATGAGAAGAAAAGGAAAAAATGAGAAAACAGTGAATCACTTTCTGAAATTGAAATACAAAGCTGACACTGACTGACAGGACACTCTACAGGTAGTCTGAGAGAAATTATCAATACAGCTTCTTGTGACACAATCATCGAATCACTGATGCCACATATCCATACTTCAAAGAGATGCAAAGTGTGATGGTCTCTACAGAGCTCCCTGCTCTCACTCTCCATGACTCCTTACCATGGAGCCTGGAACATTAGCGAGTGTAACCTGAACAGCACAATGTCAGACAGCATTACAAGAAAGTTTGAAGCGTGATGAAAGGTGAATCTGAAACCTAACTGCAGAGAATAAAACGGTTGTCTTTCAAAGTGACAATCGCAGAATCACTGCAATGTCTGGTGTCACACCGTATCGTTTCCTCGTATTGTTTGAGAGAGAAATATTCACCTGAAAACAGGCTCAAATTTGGCTGCAGAAACTTTCTGTGCGAGGAGCTTTTTGACATCATCCCAGTCCATGAGGGGGGCCGCACCCGTCTCAGGGACAACGGGTTCTTTAAAGGGGAGGACAGAGGCTGCACAGATCGGGGCCACATCCTTCTTCCGATGAACCAAGAAACCGATCAAGTACCCTGGAAGGAACAGTGATGTCAAATGAGTAACAACCAGCCAACGACAAGAAAGAGTGCATTTAGTCATAACTGCAGAATAAGCATCTGTTGTACTAACCAGGAAACAAAACTTAACTTATAGATCGGATTATTCTCTCTATGTTGCTCAAAAGGAACATGCAATAATACAGGAGCTATTGTTTCAGATGATAAAAAACACACTTTAACACATGAGCCACTTTGCTGTTGAATGATAGCAGGTTCTATCTTTTGGCCAAGGATCACTTACTTCAGTTTCTCTTTCACAAACACATAACATATCCGTCATATTGAGTGTGAGAGCTGCAGCTCTTTATTTATTCAATTTAAGTAGTATTTAACAAATACCATACTTCTCTAAAGTTTCCCCAGCTCTATAGCTCAGCTGGTTAAATAGCTATGTAGGTGAGCAGAATGTACCAGGTTCGAGTCCTGAAAGGATCTCATGTTATTCAAGCAGCAAATGAGACTGTGCTTTACTTGCTGTACAATGCTCGTAAATCGTACCAGCGTGTGCTGCAGCTCTCACACTGAAATTTCTTCAGAAATTTCCAATTCTAGTTCAGTTTAATCTTGATTGACAAGTGAACGTTGTGACCTTCAGGTACGTCACCATCAGAAACATTATTTTAAAGTGATGAACACAGATTATTCCATTTTCTCCCACTTACCGATGATGAAGATGAGGAGGGTGCCAGCTGCCATAAAGCAGAGGTTCTTGGGGCTGCGTCCGAGCTTATTAGCCACGTAGGGTTTGCGGTTGGCGTTGTGATTGAGGTGTTCCCCGACACCGTTTCCCCCGACTTCCTCATCCATGTCAGACGACAGCTTCATCTCCACCTGGCTGTTATCCCCTTCCATGTTCTGGGTCAAGTTGAAACGGGTGTAGGAGTGCGGCTCCCCGTTAAACTGTGAAGACAGAACAAGACAGCCAAGGAAAAGAAATAAAATGAGTCAGGATTTTTCTTTTAATAAGCTTTATCAGGAAACAGCTAGGGGTTTTGTTGTGAATGCCAGCCACAGAAAGAGAGCTTGGCTACACCAGCTGGGATGTTTTATCGTCGTAAAGAAATCCTGTAGAAAGTGTGGTTTATGATCGACACTCCTTCTTAAATCGCTATTTAATTTTATTCTTTTAACAAATGAAAACGTAACCTTCTGCTTCATGACTTGAGTTTGCTCATGTGATTAGAATTTTTTTTAAATCAGGTTTATATGGAATCATGCTCAGACTTACTGACGTATAACCCTCGATTTAATTATCTTTTAACAAAGATAAAGTTAATATTTCAAACAAAAATTCACTTACACGAGTTGATTCCTGAGTGTGAACAGACGGATGTTGAATGAGGACTAAAAATCAAAAACTAAGCAGTAGACCCACAAAGAGGATCCCTCAAAAAGAAAATGAAGTACTTCCCGTTTTGAAACAACTTGTGGAGGAGGGAGGAAGTAAAACCACAGATGTCAAGTTTGAATAAAATGTCATTTATCTTGGGAAAAAAAAGTTGTTCCAAATGGTTAAAATAAGGTGGAAGTCGGTCTCCTTAAACTTTCTGGTGTAGGTTGCAGAAAGTCATAGCGAAAGGCTGATTCTGTTCACACCTCTACATCAGTGCATCTTATTGAAGGGATTATTTTGGATTATGTATTTAATGTTTTATTATTATCAGCAATTATTAACTCTTAGTTTATTATCAGCAGGATAAATTAGACATAGAACAGTTATAAAGACTTGACATATAGTACTTTAATTCTTAATCCTATTTTAAAATATTATGATGTGTAAAACTCTACAGTGGTATGCATAACATGCATTTATAATGAATGAGATTTATATGTGGTAATAATGCAAGATTTTTAAAGAGCTCGCTGAGACATCAAGTCTGCAAATACATGAAATCAGAACTCACTGACACCATGGCGACAAAAGGCTGCATCTAAAACTTTGCTTGGATCATAAACCTAAGAATAAACGTTTCACACTTATTCACTCATCGGTCAGAAATAAGAAAGGTTAAATATACGACAGTTAATAATTGTCTTCATATACCAAATATATACTCACATCTGTTGAGCCACATCTTTACTTATTCACAGTTTGTTATTATTTCTATATCTTGGCTCTAATTAGAGTTCTACATACAATGGACATGATCATATTTCTTTCATGTGTGGTATGCATGCTTCTATCTTACATCGTCATGTTTACATCTGTATAGGAGCGACCACATTTCCCCCTAAATAATCAAGTATTTTATTTGGATAAATGAAAAGTCTGCAGTTTGATCTTAATGAGTAATTGCTAATCCGTATTTAAGATTTAATATCTTATATAGTATATATATATATATATATATATATAGTATATATATATATATATATATATATATATATATATATATAAGAGCTGCAGCTATCGAATATTTTAGTAATTGAGTATTCTATCGAATATCCCGTCGATTAATCGAGTAATTGAATAAATCATACTTTTGCTTAATTAAGTTTTAACTCGTCTTGGGTCGTCCCTACAAACCTGCTTCTTTGCAGTTACCATGGTAACGCCTGCTTGTTACAGCCAACCACCTCTGCTCTACAGCTGCTGACACTCACCATATTACTGACAGGGTCCCAAATGAACTTTTTGATTCACTGGTCAAGGCGGCAGGTAAATTAAAAATACAGGCCAAACATGTTTTAATGGCTGAAATAACAAATACTGTTTTGTGTAGCCTACACATCTGTTACAGTATTTAATTGAGAAAGCATTATGGTGTGTTGAATCAATCACAGAATCAATCATTATGTCAGATCAGGAGATTGAGAAACTTTAAATATATATTTGCTAAATTATTATTCCACAAACAAGTTATCTCTTGATTTAGCTTTGAAGACATTAGAGATTTAATATAATCAGCCTGTTCATTATTAAAAGTGTATCTCTGTCTGCTCCTCAACTGCTCTCTGTCGGCACGCTCACAGACTACAGAGACCATAGACGCGTCTATGACAGAGACTGTGAGGACGCTGCTATCGTTATGTTAGCTGCAAACACGGAGAGAGTGAACGGAGAAAAGCCGACCGTTTGACCGGATCACGTGTTCCCGACTGGGTCGTATGGATCACGGATCAACTGTGTGCTGACTAAAAGTTAAAAGGGGCGCGCCGCGCTCGCGTGTGCGCGCGTGTGTGTGCGCGTGTTAGCGCTGAAGTGTCTGTGTGTAAGAGAGAGGAGCATGTAGCTGCAGCTATATTAAACGTGTTTTATACACATAGCAAAGTTTTGATGACGCAAAAAAAAAAAAACTTATCGAAGCCTCGAGGCAGCGAAAATTCCTCGATGAATTTTTGTAATCGAATTATTCGAGGAATCGTTTCAGCTCTAATATATATATATATATATATATTAAAAAAAATAACACTCATTTCTGAAACACATGAAGTCTTACTGTAAACAAGGATTCTTATTACAGGGTATAAGGCTGCATTACAGGCAGGCACAACACTCACAATTTTGGTAATCGTTGACCTTGCCTGATCCATCGCTGCTTCTCAGGAGTCTGAATAGGGAAACAAACAAGATAAACATTTGAATGAAGTTAGTCTCCATTTTCCTCTCATATTTGATGTATTAAAAATAACTTCAGGCTCCACCCAAACTCTATCTGTGGTTAAAAATACAATTTCTACCCTTTGGTACTTCTTTTAAAACAGCAGTATATCACACTTAAATGTTTCTTGGCTGTGTTAACAATGCATGACTGTTTCATTTCTGAGAATAATGGGGTGTCCAGAGAACACGTCCCACCTCTTGTTCAAACATCCATGGGGTTTCCTTTGCTGCTAACTAGAAAGACTGCACTGTTTCTCAGCACAAAAGACCAGTGTCCAGTACAGGTCAACACAGACTCAGTGCCTCCGTGTGAACACCACTGACAGAAGAATACAACAGAATAACTAGCTTCCCACTAGCATTGAATCAAGCCATTAGCCAATCAAAGCAGGTTTCAACTGAACACTGAAAGAGGAGCTGAAACTCAAGTCTTGTGTATATTTTCTTAAATATTCGAATGAAAAACTTGTGTAAAAGGAGAACGGCCACACGGCATGTGATCATCGCCAGGAGAGAGGCCTGCGCTGTGAGGTCCACTATGGACAGCTCGTCACACTCTTACTAATATGCACCATTTTGCCTTCATACATGTTCTACTGCACTGTCCTTATACATGCCTTTAAATCACATCAGAGGGATCATTGTTCTATTTTTAATATAATAAATGCACAGTCAAACATGAAAGACACCAGTGTTATATTTCTGACCACTCTGCGGGTTTTGTGCTGATTCGCTGTTATTCGACACTTGATCGTCCTCCGCTGCAGATTGGGAACGCTGGCTGTTCGATAAATTGCGCTCAATGTTGACTAGAAAATTTAGTCTTTAAGAACATCCCTTCTCTATGAAAAAATCTGGCGTGTCACATTTATATTTTACGTACAATACTGAACATTGTAATAATCAGAAAGGTGTTTCTACTGGACTACTGAAAATGTACTGGTTCTGTGGTTCTGCAGCTCTGGGACTGTCTCTATTTCAGTGACATTTCCTCCTTGGAGATGTTTCCAAATGAACATCTCGTCAACAAAAATAAAACTGGCATCACTTCCTTGTTCAGGACAAAAGCATAATGGCCTGCAGGTGTGTTGTTTTTGTTCATATGTAGCTCATACAAAGAGGTCCTCACAAGAGTAGAAAGCTACACAACGTCTCAACAACAAAGCACACCAGAGAACAATGTGCCTGTACAAACACATACAGGGGGAGAAAGGCTGCTTCATAGTAAACACTGTTTCATTCTGTTCAGTTTTTGCTTCCTTCCTGTCTCGTCTTCATGTCTTTGCATTTACAGAGATTACGCAACAGCGACAACTTCTAATAAAAACACATCCACAAAGAGCTGGCCATATTTCTCACAGTTGTACCTGAAAGTGAGCCATAAGCAAAGTTAATCAACTCCAGAAAGCCACAAGGACCAACTGTGAGAACGTCATTAATTTATCAGAGGAGAAGAGACAAAACAAGCACGGTCTTATCTGCAAGCTGTGTGTGAGACGTACACTGCATTAAGGGTTAAGCCGTCTTCACACTGAATGAACTTTGGACTGAATTAAACACTTCCATGTTGACTGAAGGCTCAATCATAAACCACATAATCCCAAAAAAATGTGAAGAGACACTGAACATGTTCAACGTATCCAGAGACTTCTTTTTCAGTGTGGAGTGATAAAAGGGAACAAATAAGAGACAAAAAAAAGATGCTGGGCTTACCTGGATAGGTCATGAAAAAAATAAAATGTAATGACTGAATTCACAAGAGCCAAAGTGGACATTGCGTGAGGAGAGTTGGTTTGGGAGAAAGCCAAGTGGGAAACTAACGATGGGGCTGGCAGGCCTGTCTGCTCTAATTTGAAGCGTCAAAGCGTGGCCTGGCTAAAGCCCTACATCAGGCTCCAAGACAGCCTGGATGAAAAGCCTAACCTTTAACTCAAAGTGCATTTCAACACGGCAAATGACAGCGCCATACATGCTCGCAGAAGGTCACTGCATGTCTTAGTAGTTAGTACACATGTAGGCTATTCTGGGTGCAATGAAGAGGGGCTAACTTTAGAGCGTGACATGGCCTTGAACGGCCTCCCAATAAAACGCTGCCCGTCAGAACACAATGTCAAACAAGAGAAGACCCTCTGCAGCCTCACTGTTTCTGATTTCATGTATAGCCTGCTTTGTCACCCAAGCAGAAGAAAGTTTCTAAATGTCGATTTTAAACTGCTATCAAAGACTCTTATGCTGCTTTGTAAAGCTAATTGCTCTCTAACGTGGCCCAACTATGTCTATAATCTTACATACCAAAAATACCAAGCCCAGGCTTAATACTTTAATCTGATTAGCTACTTTTTTTTTTTTCTCCCAGTTGAAGACGTATGGACATAAGCTAAATAAAAGAACTCGGTTCAGAGGTGTGCTTGATGTCCTTGAAGGCGGCCATTTGCTTGTTGCCGTATCTGACTAAGAGACTGAACTTGCATCTCTGAATGACTTTCAAACACATGCGTAGGAGAGATAGTGAGAGCAAAGTTGGGTCACACCCTTCTGGGATCTGAACTAGTAGCTGTGGTCTGTCAAACTTGCTCAACGAGGTTCTCTTGAATGTCATCAAAGTGGATGTTGGATAGAGTTCAGTGCGATTCAAAGAAAGGAGAGATGTGAAAACTATTACCTCCCGGTTTTTTTCTCCTCTATTGAAGGGTTGCTCGATTCATTGCAAAGTCGGAATTTACCACAAGATATAATTTCAGAAAGGCATGCCTGGTTGTAATGGCTAAACATTCACTTAATGTAGGTAAAGAGAGATGACGCTCTCCAGAGCTAACAGCTACTCTCTGATTATTTTTTTATTTTGGGATAATTTTGTGCCTGGATTTCTTTTGGATTCAGGAGAAACAGATATTATGCATCACACAAAGAACAGCAGGTAGACATACAACAGTTACCTATAGGTTATATGTAGTCTTTAATTTCAGGTTAGACATCGTACTTCATATCATTATCACACCTTTAAACAGCAACTCGTCTCATATCATGTAGGCTTACTCGAATTGTCGACCTATGACACGAGAACTAACAAGACTGCAAAGGACATGAAAACGATCGGATGTTTTTTCTCACCAAGCGTGAGAGTTTAGTTCACATGAAAGCCTGCACAGCCCTGCAGACACATGAACTGTCCCTGTCAGTGGTGAAAGGTGTTGTTTCCAGGTAAAGAGGGAAACATGTTGCAACAGCAGCTTCCTCACCATTTCACCAGAAGCTTTATCTTGAGAAAGAGCCGATTTCTTCATAAAGTTACTGGAGCTGTCAGCGTAGGGGAGAAGACTTGTGTTGTGACATTACCACAGTGCTTCCTGTAAACTCCACAGAGGGTTACCAAAGACGCAGAAAGCTGGAGGTGAACCCTCTCTTCAATGTAATACCTGAATAAATCACTCGATTAGCAGAGTAGAGCTTACAGGACAGGTGCAAGTCTGCATGCAATCCAAGCTGCTGACATGCTCTGCTTTATATTTACTCTAAAAACATGACAACGTTATTACTAGTTGTGACCTCAGATGCATCGTGCATGGTGCAAAAGACTTTGCTCATCTGTGTTTGGGGTGCTCTCAATACTACACAGCATGTTGGTGCTTGTGCAACAAAAGCAAAGACAAACTGCCGATTAATGTCGTCATGAAGCTGCTCGGTTCATGCCAGACTCATCCTTTTGTCGCAGATACAAATAAAAAAGAAAATGGTGTGAACTCATTTAATTGGATTCATTTCTGATCAAAATAATCCAGCAATCACTTCGAGACATTCCTGTGAGCCTGAGGCCTTTCCCAAGCCACGCGATGAAATGTGAAAATCGCTAAAACAGAATTCCTCTCAACCAGGTGCTCTATCGTTACAGGAATCATGCACAGTGCACCAGGAAGAAGAAAAGCCATTAAAGGACGGTAGCATTGTATTTCATGTGTAGACGCCACAGGTTTGAGATTTAATTCAAACGTTGGAAGAAGAAAAAAAAATGGGGAAATCAAATCTATAACACGAGGTATATTACTATAGTAAACACATTTGTTTCATTTGTAGTGGCTTTCACTGCTATACCGAGGATTACTGATCAAACACATCAGCAAAGTTGTTTACATAATCTTTTAGATCAAAGGAGACACGATCTGCTAAAACCAGACGCTTCATTAACCCATGCATCACAAGTTCCAGCAGAACGTGCAGCCAATTCACCAAACACTACAAATACACCATTGTATGACTGAACAGTCAAATACAGATACTTTATGAGCATAAAGATTCATCTCAAATATTCTTGTCTTAACATGATTTTAAGAAAGTTAAAAAGAAGAAACAACACTTTAAAACTATTAGACAAAGAGCTACAACCACTGTATCAGAATCATGTGAGAGAACTCATTCGGTGCAATGTTATCTTTTAAAGAAAAAAAAAGAGAAACAGGTGGAGGAAACATTTTTTGTAGGAGACTAAAAAGATGGTGAGAGAAGGAGAAAATTACAATGAGGAGGAGAGATGGGGGGGAGGGGTCAGGGTTAGGTAGGAGTCATTGTGCAGTGGCTTATCATGTGAGAGTCACATTGGGGCAAAGCTCTGACGAGTTCATGGGAAAGGAAAAAAAATGAAGCAGAACGGTGATGCGGGCAAATCCCCATTTACTGGGCTTGCACAAGTAATCTTAAAAACAGCCAGCTGAATTACAACACATGACACAGCAACATGGGATGCAGTTGCGTTGCATGCACAGTAGATGAAACATCGACCTCCGGTCCTCCATCTTCAGCCTTTAATTTTAACCATAATGTAGACGCAGGAGATTACTTTCACCAAAAGTTTGTTACCTACATGTTACCTAGGGGTCCCACCAGGTGGCGTCAGGTGTCTGCATGCTTTAGATGCAAAGGATGACCAAATAAAGTTAGTAAAACATTAATATTAAAGACTAATACTACGGTATATACAGTAAATCTGTTCTCCACAACTCGACTTAAGAACACGCACACATTGCCTTTTTCTGTGTATGTAACCTCAAATGTAATGAGAGAAGAGTCAAAATGCTCAGCCCACAGTTAGACTTGTCACATTCACCTGCTGCTAATCCAACATGTGTGTTCAATGTCTTACTTGTGACTAACACACAACAGCTCCTCTAGATGCACCTCACAAATAACCAACTACTTCCTTCCCTATATACGTTTGTACACCATCTCTGAGAGGCTTTTTGAGCAAGAACATGCGTTTGGAAAAATGTGTAAATTCAGTTTCAGTGAAAAAAGAAGCGGCCTAGCCTTGAGGTTATATGAGGTTGAATATTATTGTAGCAGAGATAGCATATCTCTGCAGCAGTCTTATTGCTCTCTGTCAAGGTCAGTAAACAGGGACAGTGTAATGTCTACCTACTGACACGGTAACCCCTGAGCAGGAGGGTCATTCAAGGAAGCTAGCTGTGTTTAACATGAGCACAGTAAGAGCTCAATAAGACTTGCTGGACGTGACTGCAGCCTCTACTCATTATGGCGTCCTTTTCGCACTGGCAACTTGACAGCTAACACTGTAAATGCAGATTCATGTTTGCGCTGTAATGAAGCAAAATGTGCCTTAAAAAGTGACAGCTGGAGCAACCTCCTCCTCTGCTACTGCTGTGTGCTTTGTTGAACATGCTATGACACATAGTATTAAATTCATAGGAAAAGTTAGTCCCGAGAGCCCATAAAATGAAATTATATAACCTTTAGTACTTATTTATACTTCCCATGACGAAAACATAGGGATTATAAAGTCCAATATTCACTGCCCGAGACTCGTAGTAAATGCTTTATGGTCATGTTGAAGCTCCATTGTATCTCGAACAGTTTACAATTAACAATTGTAAGCTAGCTGTGTATTACTATTATTATTTTTAATGCTCTCACCTTGTCTTTAAAACAGCTCAAAGCGACTGTTGTCTTCTGTGACAGCTCTTAACACGAGGTTCCTCTCCTCCTGGTTGCTCTCTGCTTCCTATCTGTTCTCTTTCAGCCGGTGTCCTTGACCATGCTGCCTGCAGTCTTATCTATGGGACATGCACGAGTGGGGGCTGGAGGCGTCACATTACGTCACTTCCCGAATAGTTTTTTCTCGCGCCAAAATCAGCCATCGCGAGATCCTGATCTGTCCTGACGGTACACTTGGTTTACAGACTAGAATAAAATAGACTCATTGTCATTCGACATTTTAATTAAATGATAGATATTCAGTTATTCAATTGTACAATGAAATTAGAAATGTTTCACCTTATTAATGCGCATAAACAGACATACAGATTATAAAACATATCACAGATGATATGGACGTTCTTTTTTTTTTTTAAAAAATGCCTTCAATTTACGCTGAATTTTGTTTGATTAGACTTGAGATGTGTCTCAAAAAGGAACTTTTGCTGTTTTTCAAATTTTATTTCAAAAGCCAGAACAGATTATTCAAGATTGAACCATGCCATGAACCTGCAGCTATGTAATGGTACTATGTAATGTTACTTCCACTGCAACTGAATTTTCAAGTGTCTTACAAGCCCATAAGGGTTGGGCACATTGTGTGCATGACACGAAAATAAATTCAATAAATTAATCAAACTACAGAACACTGACAGGTCAGGGTATAGGCTATCACCATAGACTATGAATTCTATCTTGCATAATAACATCGACAAACAAGACAAGAAACAAATGGACCATGGGGGCAGCCTGGTTCTGAGAAGGTGGCATTACTACTTGCATTCCTCCTGGCTGAAAGTATTGAAAGTATTCTGTTATTATTAACTAATGGAAATAACGTGTAGCAATGATTCTTCAAGAACAACCTATTACCGAAACGCACTTAAATAATATTAATAAATCCCTTCTGACAGTCTTGTCAAATTTAAATGATTAAGTATGATAAAGTAGCAACAAAAATCTTTCAGCCAGCTGTGTTCAAAAATATAATGGAGGCTATTTGTTACTATATTACTTAGAAATCCCCTTTTATGATTGAAATGAGAGTATTCAATTTCAGCACCTTCAGATACAGTATCTAATGTTAAGGGGATCCTAACACAAATACACAAGCATTCAGAACAGCAGTACTTAACATACTATTAAACAAATACAGACTGCTCTCCCTCAGCCTCTCCCCCCCCGCCCCCGGCTTTTGAATGCTGAACATGTTTGTCTCATATTTCTTTTATCAGAAACACATACAGAAACACAGCTCTAAGACGGTAGCAGGCTCCCGTCTTTCACTTAAAGCACAGGTCGGCCCTTCAAGAAAGGAGCTTTGTACATTATGTTAAGTACTTTGCCTTTGTGCAAGTTTGAGGTATTTGATGCTTACTCAAGTATTTGTTCTTTAGATACAGGTTGCCTCCCTTTAAATGCATACGGATGCATACAGAGATATAACGCTATTGAGGATAATAAAAAGACACACATCCAGTAAATCAAGTAAAATAATGAATATTGTCTTATATCATATCACATCTTATCTTCCTTTTCTTTATTCCTATCAACAAAATAAGAGAAGAAAAACTAATGGTTCCTGCGTCATGGGTAACCTCAAATAACCTTCAGATTGTCACAGACAAATTGGCGACTTCCTGCTTGTGCTCACCTTGAAATGTGAACAAACCAATAGTCTGCAAAGTATGTTAACTTTTCAGGCCTCACAGGCTACGACGAAGTGTAGATTCTTATGTTGCAGCTGTGAAAATACCAGGTTGGAAACTAAAGGGAGTGCAGTCTAGTCTATTTAGTTTGGTCTTAAGTCTGCTGACTGAGTCAAACATGCTAATTTCTTTTTCCAGTTAAGTCATCTGGAATCATTTTAGCTCCTTTTTAAGCATCTGGAATTAACACTGTATCGTACCATTGAAACTTAATGTGCAACATTTTGAAACCCTCAGGCGTCTGCAGATAAAATAAATTAAACATTGGTAAATCATATAGTCAGAAAAAAAAGTAATTTGATTTGCCCTATCTGAACATAAAAATGCACAGTCATTATTGATGATTCTGTTATTCAGTCACCCAATGGACATGGTTGCTGTTTGATTGGACAGTTGTGGTGGGCATGACAAATCAGTCGCCATTGGTGGTAAATTATTTGTAAATCTTTGTAAACATGAGGGTACTTTTTTTTTTTTTCAAAGAATCTTTTGCAATCTCATGTTTACCATCACTTTTAATTATTGATTTCTGGACCAAAACAGAGTCAGTGATGTTTTGTAAGCATTCTTATAATCGCTCTTATCCTCAGTAATTACATGTTTATGCCAAGCTGCAAGTCTGCTAACTGATAGTTTGTGCAAAGCAATCACTGGGTGGTCTGAGCTCCAACAACACCATTTTAGCATGTTTGACGTAAATTCTTATCATTAATTTGAAATTTTAAAGTGATGTGAAAAAAATGGCTGAGGCAAGGAGAAGTTTCTTTCTTCAAACCCCCCTTTCCAGAATACCCTCTAAATCTACTTTAATTCTCTGGCTAAATGAAACAGTGGACATCATGGAAATTGATGGTCCTTTACAAAGTGAGGTATCTCAGCTCAGGATTTAAAGTTCTAAAAGTTCAGCAGCCTTTTTAAACCAAGTGGTTGTTATAGTGTTATGCAGGAACAACCCAAGAATGTAAAGGCACCATGGAGACAGTTGGCAGATTCAATTGTCTCTTTTTTCCTGTGAAATCATTACCTGACACTCTGTTAAGGTCCTGGCTGGTGTTAAGTAACAGGTAATACAGCTTTATCCTGTGTTATCGGGTTCAATTGTTAACTCTCAGCACAGCAAGCGAAAACATTTCAGCACTATAATGTAACTGCCACTCACCTGACTGTAATAATAATAGTCCAACTGTGTGAAAACAGTGCAGGAAATGTTTCCTCTGAGAAAATAGTAATGATGGAAGGAGGATCAGGTTCTTGACTTTCACAAGAAACTTCTTTTTTTTTTACTTCTTTTAAGAGACACTTGTACAAAATGCATGCAGAGGAATGCAAGAGCTTGCAAAAGTAAAAGAGCTGTGCTGAAATGATGAGGAAACACTTCATGCAACTTCCTTCTTACTTGTGTAAATGCCTCTTTTATTCACAAATTCATGAATAAACATATATCCTGTGCACCATTGTCCTGTTAGTTCCTCTGGATCGTTGGTGCAGATGGCCCAGTGGACACCCCGACTCCAACTGCATTAACTATTAATATGAGCCCTGTTGTTATTATAAGTGTTAATTTGAATCTAAGAGCTCCCTGTAACATTATTGTAGTTGTCATGTTAATATTAGCCTGATCAGCCCATTATCATACTTTGTTGTTACTGCTCATTCTACACATACTTTGACTATTATTTCTGGCATTGCAGATATCGATATGTTTTATTCACTGTTGTTTTTATTGTTGTGGGGTTTGTTCAAAGCTTTAAGCATCTTATCATGTAGAAACATTGAGCATGTTAGTATGGTAAATAGCCTATTAATGGGCAAAGTCTGAGTGACGTCAGCCATCTATTATGGCAGGGTGCCCCAGAGGCTCACTGGCAGAAGCCGCCATGCTGGAAATCCTGTCTCAGGCTTGCATTCAGTCAACCTGACACCAGGCGGAGAGCTGGAGCCGAGGCAGGTTTCAAGCCTCTTGACGAACCGCTACATCATGCCACCCTCTTCATTATGGATAACGCGTATTGCTTTCAAAATTAAAAGAGCCCTTGTGTGACAGTGATGAAAATAACTTATCAGACTTATTTTGGGGGTTTTTTGTACCAGGCTGTAACATATTTTTTATGCTGTAAAAGACTGTGTTGACTTCCAGCATTCCTTTAGCCAGCCTCAAGTGGAAATTTGACAAACTGCAAGATTACACACTTCTGCATCGGCTTCATTTTTTAAGACCAAAGGTTGCCAATTGCTTCAAGCATGATAACATGTTGTCACTTTGAGCACGTTAGCATGTTATCACTTTGAGCATGTTAGCATATTGTCACTTTGAGCACGTTAGCATGTTATCACTTTGAGCATGTTAGCATATTGTCACTTTGAGCACGTTAGCATGTTATCACTTTCAACATGTTAGCATGTGCCTTGATCTTTTTTCAATCTCAGACACGCATCATGGAACCATTGATTATTTCACATAAATCAAAGGGAAGTCCAACAATTAGCAGATTTGATGTTGTTATTTCTACATTTATTTAACACATTGTAAACTAGTCCAGCTATAATGTTATAATGACTTCACTGCGGCTAACAAAACTGACAGAGAGGAGCTCATGACTGTATGAGAAAGAAATGTCCTCACTTTCTCATAATGCCTCTAAATCCCATTAAAACACTGTTTTGTGTCCTATAAACTGTGATCTGTTGATTTCCAAAGCAAAGACAATTATAAGATCAAGCTTTGCAGGATGTAAACTCAGGTTCTTTCTTTGGTAAAGTCAGTAAGCGCCTCACTTTAACCCCAGATGGACTTGTAATCGGTGATGGAGAAAGCCCTGTGTTGCAGATCTGACTTTACAAGCCAGTCAATGATACATCTTACTGTATACGTATTCATGCACAGGATATTGTCAATAAAAGCAGCCAATAAAGAGACTTTTCGCTTCTGTCTACCTCAAATGATGGTTGGATGTTTTCAAATTTTGCACACAGAAAAAAGGTGTTTGTGCTTTTGAATTGCAGGTGCTCTGTTCACTGAAATACTGTGGGCATGTTTGAGGTTATTTTCTGATGCTTTTTCAAAGAGAGAGGAAGTGCAAGTCGATCAACAAACACCTGCATTTTCATTTTGCAAGATCCCAATGCAGTGAGGAACAAATGTGTGAAAACAACTTCTCTTCTCTTCTCTTTAGAGCAGATTTTCATTGGCTTAAGAGTAACTTATTCTGTGCAGAAATTAAAATTTGCTTCATGTGTGGTTTATGGGGCATGAAAAACTGACTTTGTCAGTTTTGGCCTCAGGAAGTTCCCTTCAAGGAAACCGTGATTTTGCAGCTGCAGACACAAATAGTGCCACACAACCACAGCGCACACCTGCAAGGGTGGAACTAAAATAACCCAAACTGGGGTTTCTTTATTCTCGTAAAAAACTGGCCCTCTGTAGCAACAGGCCATCCACCAACAATCCAGAGGAACCTACAAGACATGAGAGCTCAGGAGCTCCCAGGAAATACATGAGATTAACAGAACATGACATGCAGTAATATTTGAAAACAGAGAGAGAGAGAGAGAGTGTGTAGGAGAAACAGTAAGAGCTTAAGGTGGCAGTTCCACCAGTAACAGAATAGTTTTGCATATGGTCAAGGTAAAGCTTTGTGCATTCACTGACTTGTAAAAAACTGCTTGCATGGTTGATATTTAAAGATACCCTCTAACATGTAGGTTTGATGCCATATTGCTTGTTATTGTTTACAGAATTACCTTTTAAATCAAAAGCTAGACATACCCAGTGAGTGAGTTTTTACCACTAAGAAAAGGTGTTCCACTATACAGTATCTATCTCAAAACATGCATGATATCTCTGTTACGTTTGCTGACTCTGCAAAATGTATAACCAAACCAACTATTTATGGTGTTTTGAGTGGCATCAGCCTGAACTTAAATGCCACCAAACCAATTGTATTTTTTAATTTCTAATGTTTAATTTATTTGGGGGATTTTCTGCCTTTATTTTAAAGACAGGAAACAGGGAGAGAGAGTGTGGAAGGACCTGCGGTAAGGGGCCACAGTTCAGATTCAAACCAGAGCCACCCCCATTCATAGACTTCAGCCTCTGATCATGAGGCGTTCACACTCACTACTAGAATACATGCGCCAGTGAAACCTAATTAACTCTTAACTTTATTGCAAATGAGGGAAATCTTTGTGATTTTGAAGGCTTAGATTAAAGTTAGAATAAATGAGTAAAGGTGTGTCAGGTCAGGTAATGTGATTCACAGGACCTGACCTGACACACTCTTTCAAATATATGAACACTTTCTTTGATCCCGCCGTTTTTAACTTGAATATTATCAGTTGCTGCCTTCGGCAAGCCTCAGTGCACCGCATCATTTTCCCAGAATCAATATCTTTACCACTGCCCCACCCTTTAGCTCTGCAGGGGGGAGACCACTGACTTTGCAATCTACAGTATGTGGGTACATTTACTATCATTCAACAGTCCCCACTGCACACTTGTCCGTCATTACTATCAACATCAGTGTTGTGAGAGACGGGCTGAAGTTGTGGCTGAATTTCAAGAGGCAAGGAATTCTACGGGATAAAATGTCAGCTGCATCATTGTAAAACTTTTTCAGCTGCTATTGATGGTGGCAAGACTCAGTTGCACACTAGGGCACACTATGTGTGTTTATTTCCTTCTCAGCATGTGCAAAGTATTGGTAACTGAAACTGTCGTGGAAAATTCTCCTTTTACGAGGTGGAGAGTTGCTAATTCTCAAAAGAAGAACTTCATGGTGGCGCTTGAATCAGATCTCTTTTAATACGTGCAGCACGGAGGAGAGGCCAGAGCATCTTCTCCCGAACCCTTACATTACAAGTCCTTATATGCAGTACAGAGAGATGGAGGGAGGTGACCTTACACTTAACAAATGGTGATCTTTACATTACAATAGTTATTTGAAGTTTCCTGTATCCTGTCCTCTGGAGACAGTGACTCTGTGATAATCAAATTACATTTACATTTTGTATGGTGTTGTCTGAGAAAGAGGATGCCCTCCTGTGGCTTTCTTTCACCTTCATTCTTCAGAACATTTGCTGTCTCCTGGAAGTCTAGTTAATTTCTCACATTCCTCCCTTTTTGACACAAAGTGTCAAAACAACATTTATAGAAATTACCATACAAGGTCATTATAACAGACTGTTCATTACAGTGAAAAAATGAATGAAAAAACAAATAAAGAGATAAAAAATAAAACAAAAACAAAACAAAACGATAAAAAATAAATGAGAGAAGAACAAAATAGGCAACTTATGTAGTTGAAACAGTTCTCGGTGGCAAGTTTTTAGTTCATGTTTTTGTTGGATGTTCCGATCCTGTATTGGATCTTGTGTCTTCTTTTGTTGTTGCACACAGTCCATGTTTTACCCTTCTGTAAGAGATGGGGTGTCTAAGTATCAGTATAGTGAATCAGTTGGTGATGAGAATGTCCCACGGCGTCCTCTCTCAGCACTCCGTAGGTTAGATCGCCTTTCTCCCGTCGGTGTCATGGCTCGGAAAAGGTTTGCAGTGATGTATGGATCTTGGTATCCCTCTCAGCTATCCGATCGTCAGTGGATGTTGTCATCATCTCCAGGTGTCCCTCTCAGTTATCTGGACAGCAGTTGTTGTTGTCAGCAGCTCCAGATCTGGTTCTTGTCCACCGTGGTTAAAACGTCCATGCTTCCTTCTCAGGTCCTTTCCATCTCCAGGCTGGATGTTGTGGAGTTTCACCAATGTAATCCCCAGAAGGGCCGCTTTCACCTTAGGGAAGACAACTTAGAAAACATGGTTATCCACCCCTTTGACACATGGTCAAGACCATGTGTCAAACTTTTGAGGCACAGAGATATCTTTGAGGGGTAAAAACGTCATTTTGGACAGATAAAACATTTGTAGAGTGGGGGAGACAGGTGAAAGAGCAGCAGTCCCAGGAGCTTCAAATCCCAGTGACTCTGGGTCATTAGCACCTGTATGAGCTGACATTTACATACTGATGAAATGCATATTTAAAGTCAGTATGTACTGTGAAATCCTTCCCAATAGTACAGCTGCCTGAGCAGACAGGTTAGCAGTGTTAGTACAAACAAATCAAAGTTAATGAAAAGAGTGTCAAAGAGTGCATCTCTTGGTTTTTGACACAGACAGGGGTGTGGTTCTCCATCTTGAGCTGTAAAGAGTAAGGTTAAGACTGTTCTTCATTTTAAAATCACATGAGTGCACAAAAAGATTTAAAAAGGTTGGTAGTGTCTGGTAGTCGTAGGCAGAGGGAACTCGATAAAGCTTGTGTCAAGTCAGTTGAAGCTTTATCTGTGTCAGGAGTTCAAGTCAAAAAAGTCAGTCATGGCCAAAATTCTACCCCCATGTGTGGGGGTAGGGAGATCTCCACTATTTTATAAAATCCATGGACAAACAATAGCCTGTTGAAACCAATTAGGCAACCGTTTGTTTGTTTTTCAGTTTTATTAACATCCAAGATTGTGGACGTAAATCAGGACCAAATTTATGAAACTCCGGAGTAAAATAATGCATTTTTAACAAACTAAAATAGTTTGCAAACTTGTCCTGCAAAATTGAAAACCGTTTTTTTTTCCCAGAAAACAAAAATGGACAAACAACAAACACTGTTTCAGCTTGACAATGCATCTGCATAGGGAAACATATACACAGACACTGTCAACATACTGAACAAGTGTATTAATACACAATGGTTGATAGAAACTAATTTCTCAGCTCTATTTCAATCCAGAGTGAAAAATTGGAGAAGAACACCCTATGGTATCTTCATCCAAGAATAAAATGCACCATTGATTGTGAAAGCAACCCAGAACTGTGAGTCAAGATGAAAAGAAGAATGCTAGAATTTGCATTTGTTAAAACAAACTAAAAACCCAAGCTGATTAACATTGGTGTTACAGACATCTGCCGGATGCTGACCACCTTCATTTACATCCCTTAAGTACTTTAATGAATTCCAACCCCAATTTGTTTTTGTTTTTTTTCTTCAGGCACGATGGGGGAGGTATGGTGAGATTTAGAAAGTTCAACAATAGCACCTTAATTTATAAAACAATGATTTCCAAACAGTCTCAGGACTAAATGGATATCTTTAACCTCGTCTAAAAATAAATTTTGACTGGAAAACAATATACTATTCTATTTCTAAAATTCAAGATTGTTTAAAATTTTAATTATCATTACAGTGTTAGTTGCAATGTTTACTCTTTTTCAGTCGAATCAGTGTTTCTCTGTGTGTGTAGGTGTGTGTGTGTGTGTGTGTGTGTGTGTGTCTCTGTATGTGCTGCTCACTACTCTGACCTTCCTCCACTGCCTCCTCTGGCTTTGTCAAGAGGAATCCTACAGAATGAACAGACATCTTCAAGTGGTGCATGTGACCAGGATTCTTCTGGATCTTGTATTAATCTCAGGATTCCCATCTCCTTCCCTCCTGTAGCATTGTTCTTGGAGTCAGTGCTGTTGCACTTTCAGTTCGATATGGACCCAGTCTGCTTCTCCTTTTGCTTTTTGGTGGCAATCTCTGTCCAGGACTCTGTGGCCCATCAATCTCCAGTTTTTTTCAGGTGTTTCCTCTGCAACCTCCTTCATGTTGTTTGGTTGACATGGCCTGTGTAAAAATTCTTTCTTGGAGAAACAGAGTTACTTGCTTAAAGAGACAGAAAGAAGGCTTTTAAATCCAGGTGTGTGGTCGGCCCCCCTTCTTTCCAAGAGTTTGTCTGGTGTGCTTGACCTCCTGTGGAGGAGGTGTTGCTGCAGAGTTGTAGGTGTGGAGACAGAGGAGGAAGTCACATCTTAAAATCTAACCCTACATTTCTACTTGTCCTTCATTTCTTACTTAAAACCTCATTTCTTTTTCCTTTCAATCTCTACTAATTTTGCTTAATTTCTTTTAATAGAGGACATCTCATGTGTGAAAAATTGCTAAAGTTGAACATCTCTAAATCACATATTCCCCATCTGTCTGCTCTTAATTCAGCAGAGCCTGTCAGAAAAAGAAAAAATCAGATATAAATGTTTATTTTTCCCCGTTTTGTTTTCTCATGTTTTCAGTGACTCACTGGGACAGATGTGCTTAAACGTTCAATGGGCTTATCACTCACACAACTTCACAATCACACTGATCTTCCCATACAGTGTATGGTTGGATCTTATCAAACATACACTAAAACTTTTTGCAACTTAATTCAGCCAGGTGGTTTGTATGACACATAAGTTCCGAGCAACGCACCTCAATAGCATACAATCTGCATGCCAGACACTGAATGTCGCAAACAAAGTTTTTATTTTTGATTATCACTCATACGCCCATTTTATTTTAGTGGGGCCTTGTGTATATCTATAATAATCGTTGTTTCACGTGTTTTATTCTTTAAGTGCAGACAGCCTCGTGCTGTTCGTTAGATATTTTAGTTTCATTTTTCGTTTTTTCTTTTTCTTAACTTTTCTCGTTTAAGACACTCTAAACATATAAAACGCACAACACATCAACAAAACACACTACACATCAACCTCCATCACCGCGCAGGGTATGGGAATTACCAAAACATAAACCTCCAAGACCGGTATTACATGGGCATGGCGTCCATAAAACACTATATGGACCCGAAAAGCATAACTGAAACCACCCCAAAGGACTTAAATTACGTTTCAGCTACCTAGGCTTTTACAAATTGAGCAAATGATTCAAACGCCGTACTCACTTAGATAGAGCGTCCGCTGTCTGCACCCTGTATCTGACGTCAGGTGGGATCCAAAATCTCCGTTTGTCGGAGCGGAATTTTCCCGGCCGGCAGCTCCTTCAGTTCAGTCTCAGGTAGCAATCAGCGGAAACGTCTATCCCATCCTCGTCGCCATAATGTCGTGGAAAATTCTCCTTTTACGAGGTGGAGAGTTGCTAATTCTCAAAAGAAGAACTTCATGGTGGCGCTTGAATCAGATCTCTTTTAATACGTGCAGCACGGAGGAGAGGCCAGAGCATCTTCTCCCGAACCCTTACATTACAAGTCCTTATATGCAGTACAGAGAGATGGAGGGAGGTGACCTTACACTTAACAAATGGTGATCTTTACATTACAATAGTTATTTGAAGTTTCCTGTATCCTGTCCTCTGGAGACAGTGACTCTGTGATAATCAAATTACATTTACATTTTGTATGGTGTTGTCTGAGAAAGAGGATGCCCTCCTGTGGCTTTCTTTCACCTTCATTCTTCAGAACATTTGCTGTCTCCTGGAAGTCTAGTTAATTTCTCACAAAACGTATTAGGAAGTCAGTGCAACCTAGACAAAATTAAAAAAGTCAAATATAAACACAAAATCTTAAATAATATATGTCCTTAGTTGTTGCTATATTTGAACTTTACATGAGAAGATACAACAATGGATGATGCAATTCACATCCTGGATGAGGCCAGCAGCGGTCCCAGGGAGGGTCTTGCTGTCATGCTGCAGGAGAACGATATGATATCTGACCAGCAGCAGGGCCAAACGCATGCACACAGGGTTTGGCTCTAAAACACGCTGACATTTTGGTTATGCAACAACCCCTGATGGTTTAGAACAGAGGTGAACATTCTACCTTTAGATATTTGTACTCAGCACAAGTCAGGGAGCCTCTGGCATTTCACATTTCATTTGTTCAAATTTTTATTTTCCAACTCAAATGCAAGACTTGCTTGAGATTCTGTTTTTACCAGTTTGATATTTCCACTTCTGAGTTTTCTGTTTCAACCTTTCAGTTTTTAAGGTGAAGTATTAATAGTTTTGGAGTTATGATGTTACAGCCATAGCCAGCTTGTGTGCATGGGCAATACTGTCGCAGAGATGGGCCCGAGGGCTCATGTGAACCACATTTTTGAATCAATTTAAATAGCATTATGCAAATATATAAGATGGATCCATGTAATTCTTTATCAGAATAACCTAAATGCTGTTTATAAATGTGTCACACCTCTAAGAAAAGATCAATGTCTATGGTTTATAGATGCGTTTCCTCGTCAAAAGACAAAGAGTTTTGCACACAATAATTAAACCTCCTGCAGACTTCTACCATCTTCAAAATTAAAAGGAAAATTAATATGTGTTTTGACATTTTAAAGCTGATCTAGTATATTTGCAGCTGTTAAGAAGAACAATAGTGACAACCAGTGGTGGTACAAAGAACAACACCAAGAGTGAGGTAAAAAAATATTTATTGGACACACATGTTAGCCTCATAAACAACAGAACTGTGCTTAAAACATTAATGACCAAACATTTGTTTAAGCAAGTCAACAAACTGACAAAAACTAACATTCATACACACACACACACACCTATACACACATACACACACATCAGCAAACATGTTGGATATGTTCAGTTTCAGTGGCTGGGTCTGAAGGGGAATGGCATCCCCGTCATGAACTGCTGAGCGGGGTACTGAGCGTGAGAGGAGGGATGTGGGGCGAGAGGTGTGTGTGGAGGGAGCGCAGGGTGTGTGGGGTGTGCAGGGTGTGTGGGGTGTGCAGGGTGTGTGGGGTGTGCAGGGTGTGTGGGGTGGGAGGCGATCGGGGAGTGAGCAGCGTGGGGACTGAAGGCCAGAGGTGGAGTGTGGATGTTGTTGTAGTACATCACCGGGCCTGACAGAACCAACTGGAGCAAACTGGAGAAAGAAATGCATACAAATGACAAAGTGAAGAGAAATCAACAACCACAATTCAACTTGAACAAGTCATACACCAGGCTTCCTCATGTCAATCACCTCTCTCTCTCTCTCTCTCTCTCCAAATAACCATTTTTCTGGGTTCAATATTTGGGTACAGTTCTTAAGCAGGCAAAAAAAGTATAAAAAAACAAAACAAAAAACAAAACAGGTTCACATGAGTAAAATGATTGTATTTAATCTCATTATTTATGATGTCAGAGGGGTTCAAAATGACACTCGTGTGTTGCAAACACAAGCTTAATACCCAGGAAACCCTTAACTCTATCTTGAAACGTTAAGTAGAAATATAATTACAAATATCATCTTAAAGCTTTGAGCTTCATTTTCTCATTGATATTACGGGACTGTGATCCTAACTTGTCAAGAACAATCAACCTTTTTTAGTTAATATATTAAATGAGTGATTTAGGCAGACCATGAACTAAGGCACAAAACCAGTGTGTTCCTCCTGTGTTACTTTTTTATTTATGACAACAATCATTGTCTGATCTACTACTTCACTATTGTTTTGTAGCTGAATCCAAGAAACGACGGGGAATGATGACAAGTGTACGGTTAGTGGTTCTTACTTGTTGTGTGGAAGGCGGGAACAGATGGCTCGCAGGTCCTCTGTGGAGGAGACAAGGCAGCATGAAAAAATAAGATCAGCAGGGCATCAACAGACAAAACATAAGACACACGCTCAGATCAAAGCTCAACTCAGTCGTTTATTTCTACCGTTACCAACTGCAGGTTTCATCATCACTGTCCCTATACAAATAAACACGTGAGTGAAACTTGTTCAGATAGAAATTAGTCAACATGACAGTTTAGAACCCGACAAGCCATCATTCATCTCAATTCTGTTTATATATATATATATATATATATATATATATATATGTTTTTATCATGGAAAACAATCACAGCTGAACATCTTGTTTTTACCCTGGAAAGCACCTTGTGCACCATTTGGTACTGGAAGGTGCTATACAAATATAATTTGATTGATTGATTGACAAACAAACAAATCATGGCTGGGATCTAGTCACCTCTTAGTAGACATTCTCTAATTCAGTTTCATTTATTTTACTTTAAATGTACTGTACAATAGGTTTTCAGGAGTCGATAGTCAAGAAAAAAAAAAAAAAAAAAAAAGATGTAAAAGGGCTGTGGGATTATTTGCATGTATCTAAGTCTATGTATATCTAATGCAGGTATGAATAAATGTGTGTGTGTACACATGTATGGATATGGATGTATTTGTTAACATGACAAGTAAAGATTAAGTGATAAATCGGATGGGTGTAACTAAAAAGCATCTCCTGAAGTTGCATGTTTTGTCTGCGTATTAGGAATGAAAAGAGTCTACCACGTCATAAAAAATATTTACACCTTGCTTCTTGATCACTGTGTTGGGGGGGGGGGGTGTCAGAGGTATCAGCCTTAAGTGAAAACAACTAAATCTAACCTCTCGAGCAGAGTAGAGCCCCATTGGCCATCGCCACCTGCAGGGCTTGTGCGAGCCGATCCAGAGTCAGCTGGGACAGCGAGTGTGTATCAGCGGATGATGCGTGTGTGTGTTTGTCTGCCTGGTCCAACAACCTGGATAGGTCTGAGGTCAGAGCAGCCAGAGACTCCACCTGGAGCAGTGCCAGGCGGCCGAATAGCCCCTTCTCATTTAGTATACTGGGCAAAAGCATGAAGACCTGAATGTGGAAGATAAACAACAGGCTGGTTACAATCACTGTTTAAGTAAGGTTTGTTTTCTGCTTATACATGTAAATTATATCTCTCAATAAAACTACACACCTGCAGGACACTAAGATGGAGTCCAGAGAATAGAGGCCCCACCTCCGGCTCACTCTCAGTGGTGCCATTTGTTAACGCCTGCTTCTTGTCCTTCCTGTATGTTAGCGGAGCTTTGACGCACCAGCGCACCAACCCGCCTAAAGGTGTGACATCCAGTGAGCTGATTGGCTGGCTCCCAGAGAGGGGCGAGTTCAGGAAGGTGATGAGGACCAGACGAGGGTCGTCTTGGATCCATGACACGATCATCTGGAGGAGTTCTAGAGGAGGGGTCAGCTCCTCTAAAAAAAACCCAAACAAACACACAGACACTAGTGGTTCAGAAGATTCCCAAACATTTCCACAAACTGTCTTGAAAGTTAAGCCTACCTTTTTGCACAGATTCATTTTTGAATCATTCTTTACTTTTTGTAAACAAAGTACCTGAGGTGAGGTCATACAGGGTGGTGACTGCAGTGATGAACTGGCAGCAGAAGCGTGGGCTTGCACTGTGGATGTTCTGCAAGGTGGGCACCGAGCCTGGTACCAAACTACAATAGTCATCCACAAGTACCTGTGCCAGACGCACACAGTACACTCTGTGGGTTCTCTGCAAGACAAAAACATAATCAGTGCTACGTTATGAGCACATCTGTAAAACAAACCAAGTTTCCACAAGGAGGACTAAGAGGCTTATATCATACAAAAAAAGTTCTTAAACTGGTCATGGACTTTAAATGAATTGATATAAAGAAACACTCAAATGTGTTATAATCAATTGTGCATCGTCATTTAAACTGTATGGGAAAAATAAAACACATTTCAGTTGTGTTTGCTGTAAGAAGTCTTACCTGTAACCAGGTCGCAGCACACTCCAAAATAGGCACTCTGCCCACAGCGACCGCCATGGAGACCAGCTTGCTCAACAGTGCCATCCGGCTCTCATCTGCCTGGTTGCCTTGGAGACTGAATAGGGCGGAGAACATTAGCTGACGGACAGTATCACGGCTCTGCTCCTGGAAACAGCTGCACATGATCTCCAGCAGCTGGAGCTCCTGAAGAGCGCTCATCCTCTGACAGAAAAAAAAAACAACAAAAAAAACAACAACACACCATTTATTATCCATCCGCATTTGTGCGTTCATACACAGCTTGTTGGTGGAAAGGCGTGTCAGGGTCGTGTCTCACCCTGGCTGGGGTGCTCCTGTCTTTAGGTGCATGCAGGATGAACTCCTCCACCAGCTCCAGGGTTTTAGAGTCGACCTGAGGAGGCTGCCTCCCTGACTGCACCAGATTACAGATGTAGATGTCCAGGTGATACAACAGCTCCTTGGCTGCACTCAGCACATCGCGAGGCAGCAACGACTGACGGATGTCACCCATCACCACCTGACAAACACCCAAACACAGGATGTAAGACATGTGAGACCAGTGTTCAGGGCTAACTAACTGTGTCATAAAGATGATCAAAATGTATTCACGATAAGGAGATAAATAAACTTTATGCAGCATGGATCAGATGAAACAGGTCGAGCTTGAAAAAGCTTTGATGAGCATGTTCATTTGAAAACTAGAACAGATATTTTACATTTGAAAGCAAACAATGCACTGAATAATAACAGCAATACAAAGAAAAGAGATACGCTTTGTCATCACAGTGTGTAGCTTTAACTTTACATTTCTTTACATCACTCTGCTGTTCAGGGGCTCACACGTGAAACAGTTTTAAAGTAGACCAACCTCAGTCTGCCACAGTTAGCTTTAGCAAGGTTAGCTAAATAATTCTACTTTCTTTCGCTAGATCTTCCATATGTGCGTCAGTTATAATCACAGTGGACACTCGAGGAAAACACGTGTTTTGTAATGCTCTCACCTCCTAACAAGCTCTTGATACACTTAATAAATCAGTTTGATTTCTGGAGGAGTATATCCCCAAACGACGATGGAACCACTTCCGGTATTTCTACGGAGTCTTGTGAAGGACAAAACACCTGCCATTGACTTTTCTTGCGGAATCAGCGCATGTGCTGTTCGGCCAATGTCAACAAAGACAAGACTAATGTTTGGGTTACTGCTAGTTATTTTAACCACTGTGACTATTTGATGTTTTCAACACTAACGAAATAACATTGACCATCAACTCACTCTACACGATCTTTTCATAAAAAATAGTGACTATGCTTTAAATACGAATCAGAATCTGATTTATTGGTCAGGTATGCTTTCACACACAATGAATGTAACTCCGGTGAACTGTGCTCTCTTTTTACAAATGTATAACATTAAATAGCAACAATAAACACAAGAATAAGCAAATATAAATCTATATTCTATTATTCAATGTATAATTACATTTTATGTTGACGTTTTCTATGTGAGAAATTGAGGCCGATAACAAAATAAGTAAGACCTTATCAAATTAACAAAATATATACTAGGCTATATTTTTATATACTATTTTCTAAACAGTAATCCTTTATAATCTACACAGGCGCGCGCCTGCCAGGCACCAGACCGCCTCGTGGAGAAAAAAAGAAACAGTGGTGCACTCAGTCCCGCGCGCTCCCGGCACCACTTTCGTTCTTGCACTTTCTGCCGTCCCGCCGAGTGATCCTAAGCAGTCCGCAAGATGACCATCAACACCCTGGCTAAAGAGGGCTGGAACCGGGAGCAAATGGCGTGCTTTCGAAAGGTAATAGCCTCCTGACTCACTCCTCCTCATTGACTTATTGATATATTGTGTGACATATTTATATTGAAGATGTGAGCCTGTGTGATTCCGAAAAACAACACCGGATGAATCATGTTATAAAAAGAAAAGATTTTTTTTTTCACATCTGCCCACTTCTTTTAAAAGTATGACTTTGTATGTGTGTTTAATATTTTTACTGTCTGCAAGCACGTGTTTGTGCATCTCAGTGTGTGACTTCATGTATGTCTTTGTGTGTGTGCACGTGCGTGCGTGTGTGTGTGTTCTCTGACAGATGGAGAAAGTGATCGTTGCCATGCAGGACCCTGACATGGGCATGAAGATGAGAAACCAGAGGCTCCTTATTACAGTCATTCCACACGCTATGACAGGTGTGTGTATGTGTGTGTGCCTGCATGTCAGTGTGCATCAGCATCTGTGTGGACTTGCACTTTGCAGCCAGTGTTTGAGTCCCAGTGGTCATGCATAATGCAGCAGTGAATTGGGGAGAAGACTGTGCGCTTTGCAGAATAGAGGGAAGAACTTTGACTATTTTTCTTGTCTCTTCTCTAACTCTGGCTCTCTTTTCTTCAGGCCGAGATGTAATTGACTGGCTGATGCAGAAATACAATATCTGTGAGGAGGGTAAGCAGCTTTATCGATGTAAAAATTACAAGTAGAGAGAGAGAGAGAGAATTTGCTGTGATTCTCTATCTCTGTGTGGCTGGTTTGTTGTGTGGTTGCCAGGATATGGAGCTTTCTCTCAAGCTGACGTGGTCGTGATGTGTTTGTGAGTGTATTATGAGGGTTGCTGTTTCCAGTAAACAAGAACTGGGGTTAGCCTCAGAGGATACCAGTTTGATTAACTCACCTGAATAAACCTGATTTGATTAATGTCCCTGTGGAGTTTAGCACCTCCGGAGACTTCGCCGTACCTAAATTAGAAGTTGGAAAAAAGAGAGTCTGATGGTCCCTGTGGCCTCAGAGCAAACTAAAAAGAGGAAGGAGAGAAATCAGCTAGGGAGGGGTTGAGAAAGAGAGAGAGAGAGAGAGAGAGAGAGAGAGAGAGAGATGGAGTGTGTGAAGAGCTGATTAAAATGCATCGCACAGCTTTTTTTGGAAGCTGTCAGTCATTAAAGTAGGGCTCTTTAACAAATGAGGAGGGACTGAAGATTGATTATGCTTTCATCCCAAGAACAAAGTGTTGTTTTCAGAGCGAATGCTGACAGGGTGCTTTTTTTTTTTTAAATAAAATGTATGACTCATTTTGGTGCACAGAATTTTATTGTTATTTTATCTCCATTGCCAAAATATAATATATTTTTCCTCTCAGGTATGAGAACTCTAACCAACAGCGTCTTCTTTGTACATTAAAACCTTTGTTCATATGTTTCTAACTCAGGAACAATTATCAAGAATAGCTTGTTTATTACACACATGTTACAATTACATTTTGTCCTACCAATGATTGCAGATTTTATATGTGTGTGTATATATATACATATATTTTCATTATATTGACTATACCTCAACAAAAGTGTGACAAAAACATCTGTGTATTTGTGATAGAAAACACTATTCCTCTCATTTCGCTGACTTTTCAAAGGTGTGCACAGCATCTAATGACAATGATGTTATTTTCTGTTATTGCTCAATGGTAGTTTACCTTTGATAAAGAAATAACCAATCATTTTTGATCATTTAAGCTTCAGTTATCAAATGTTACACATCACATTTAACACCTGTAAGATTATTTACATAGACCAATTAATAATCCACCATAAGAAAATAATGGGAAGGAAAAAAACATGTGTTAGCAGGCAGAAACCTCCAGCAGAGCCAGAGTCATTGGTGGGTGGACATCTGTCATAAGCTGCTGGGCCTCAGAAGGGTGGGTCAGAGGGAAAGACCGAAAAGGAGAACAAGTGAACTTTTGCTGGACTTATAAATTATGTTATACAATCTCTGCATGGATAGGCATCCTTAAGACTGCGTGTTACCACATTCTGGTTGTATTTAAGACATTTGGAGCCTTATTCCTTTATTAGATTGAATAAGAATTTTGATTGAACTTCTAAGTTCACAGCCTTAAATAACCACCTTGTTTTTTTAACAGAGGCACTTCACATCGGTGGCATGCTGGTGAAATATGGATATATTTACCCCCTAAAGGAGCCCAGATGCCTTGTGTTAAGGCCGGATGAGTCGCCTTACCGCTTCCAAGTAAGTTTCTCATGCAACATGTCCACCCTGTCTACTCTTAAGAACCCTCCGTCTCTTCCCAGATTAAAAAAAATACTTTGGACTTTTAGTCATTTTCTCTCTATCACTTTCCACCTCTCTGTCCCCGTCTCACTCCATTAGCCCACCCCCTAATCCCCCATCCATCTGCCACTCTGCTGCCACTTTTCATCAGCTGCTGCAGCACTATTTATTTCCATCATAAATTACTGAATATGACAACTCCTTTCTTAGACTCCTTACTTCTGGACTAGTACCCGCTGGCCTGCCTCAGAGCTGGACTATGGTAAGGCAACGCAAAAAACAAAGTAAAGGTTAAAAAAATGCATTTTTCAGTACGACGACAGCTTGTTATGTAAAAAAGAGCTAAAATTAAAGAAAAAACTGTTTTTGTCTTCTTTTTTATTAGCAATCTACTTGGCTAAAAAGAATATAAGAAAACAAGGACAACTGATGGAATATGAAAAGGTAAGCAAATTGTTTCTAAATAAAGAGAGAGAGAGAGAGAGAGAGTACCTGTATTATGAATTTGAATATGAAGCTGCATTGGCCCCCCCCCCCCCCCTTTTTAGGAGAGGTACAGTGTGCTGCACAAGAGAATCAACCACACCTGGGACTTCGTGGTGATGCAAGCCAGAGAGCAACTCAGGTGAACTCGCACACACACATCCCGTCACACAAACTCACACACACACATTCTTTCCACACACACACACAAACTTACAGTGTGATTTATGTTTAGAGCATCCAAACAGAGGAGGAAGGCAGACCGCATTGTTCTTGAATGTCAGGAGCAGGCCTACTGGCTCATCAACAGACCCCCGGTATGTTCTCTACAACTCTGCTCTGGTCTCTATTATATTATCTAACTATGCTATACTGTATTACACTGCACTGTCCTGTACTATACAGGATTAGCTCACAGATCACATTTAAATAGTCGAAGGGCTGTAACAGAGCTGCAGTTTTTGCACATGTAGTTTGAACATTCATGGAATACAGATTTTAAATAAACTATGACGCACAGTGCACATACAAGTTGAACATATTAATGCCTCGTGTTAGTTGTGTATATTATTGCACATCAGCATCAGAGGATGTTATTAAAATGTGATTGATGACAGTATATTATTGCACGAGTGTTAGAGTAAATTGTTACTATCTTGTGTGTGGGTTTTTTTGTGACCTACTGGGAGCAGACTAGGTTAAAGAGTCTTTTTTATTGATTTATTTTTGAGAAAAACAGAAAAAGCAAAAACAAGCAACAACATTACATGTCAGTACAAGAATAAATACATTACATATATAGAGGATATTCTTAAAGGTAAGTACCTGCTCTGCACAGGTGTGAATTTGTACTTGTACAAATATAAGGAAGAAAGAAAAATAACAAGGATGAAGAAAGCAAGCACAACCAAAAGAATGCAAATTAATTAAAATTATATATATACAGTATATGTATATATATATATAGAGAGAGTATGTGTGTATTAAAAAGTCTTACTGCAGCAGGCAGGAAGGACCTGTGGCACTCCTCTTTACACACCACAGGTGACACAGCCTGTCACTGGAGGAGTTGCTCAGTGCTGTTACTGTACCATGCAGGGGGTTGTGAAATGTTCTTCATGAGGGATGACAGCTTTGCCATCATCCTCATGTGTCCCGCCACCTCCACAGGGTTAAGGGAGCAGCCCAGAACAGAGCTGGGACAGAGCTTCACGAGTTTGTCCAGTTTGTTCCAGTGTGCAGCCTCGAAGCTGCTGCTCCACCAGACCACTCTGTACAGGGTGGCTGATGCCACCACACAGTCATAAATGGTCCTCATGAGTGCAGACGGATTCTGCTCCGGCCTTTCTCATATAGTACGTTGATGTTGTCAGTCCAGTCCAGCTTAATCTTCAGGTGAACTGCCCAGGGACTTAAAAGTCCTCCATCCGATGTCCATTCTTTGGATGTTCACAGGTGAGAGGAGCAGGACTGTGTCCTCGAAAACCCACAGCCAGCTCTTTGGTTTTACCTGCTTTGATCTGGAGGCAAGTTCCACTGGCATCAGTCCACAAAGTCCTGGTTCAGTTCTCTGTTGTCTCCTTTGAGCACATTGGCAGACTCATCAGAGAACTTCTACAGGTGACACTTATTTGTGTTGTGGGATCAGTTGCAGGCAGACAATCAAGTTGTACACAGTCCTGCGTCCTCACAAACAGTTTGCAAGGTAGTACATTAGAAATGATGTCAGGGGATGGTGGAGTCCTGTTTGCCTCAGCTTGTCCCTCACAAGCATGGACGATATGATGAAGAAGGATTGAAGAAATCCTTAAAGTTAATTCTCACAGTGATCACAGACCTGTCCGGTTAAGAGACAGATCTCTGCAGGAAGTAGACGACATCATCATCCAACCAAATGGCTGGCTGATATGCAAGCTGCTTTGAGTCCATTGCCAGCTCAACATGGTGAAGGACCAACATCTCGAGGGTCTTCATCAGATTGGATGTCATCGGGTCGTGAAGTCTTTGCACGTGTACTGCTGCACAGGGAAAGCAAAGCTGGTCAACGTTGGATTTGTGCAGCCTGGAGCTGATGCCATCCACATCCAGCCTCATTGACTTTTTGCCTCCTCAGTTCTCTGTCCATCTGGGCTGTTGAAAGGGCAAGTTGTAACAGGGGGACTGTGTGCTGGTAGCAGGTGGATGTTGGAGGAGCATTTAGTTCTGTAGGGGGTTTGAGAGGGTGCTGTAGGGGGTTTGGGGGGTCAGACCATGGTGGACCCAGCAGGAGGGAATGGGTAGGGTCATCAGTGAGAGTTCTTGACTGACACTGTGGAGGTTGGACTTTTAAATATGCTTTCACGTAAGCCTGACAGCTGTCAGCCCCCATTTGAAGAAGTCGGCGTCGCTAATATGAGTTTTTCAGCCTTGAGATTTTATTGTTGAATCCCTTGAGATAACTTATGTTATGGGGGCCGTACTGGAAGCATTGGATGTAGCCCACGGGATGCCAGTTGTTGATCTCAGGGGAAGGGGGAGCTAGGATGGCTGCTCAAATTTGTTGAAAAAAATGTTCAGATCATTCACCTACTGGATTACTAGGTGAGTGAATACAAGACAAACAGAGCTGTTTAAAACAGACTACAGTTCAAAAGCATTTCAAGATCCACTGTTTGAATTGATAATAATGCATTTTGTTTATAACACACTTTACATTTAAAATCTCAAAGTACTACAAGAAAATGATGTGAGTCGACATGTTCAGGTTAACTCTTGATGATACTCCGCCTTGTAAAAGAGGACTGGCTCTTTTTTTTATTTTTGTTCAGGTCGCGTCCCCCACCAAGCCCCTTATTGACTACCTGTTATTATTTGAGAATTTATAATATAGTGTAGCATTGCATATATGCATATAGGCTATACAGTTTACTACATTGTCATATATAATACTGCTCTGCTATAGAAAATATTCTTCTCTGTTGTGCGTTGTAAAAGTACTGTACAAAGATGAGTGAACATACTTTACTTCATACTGTGTTTTACTGTGTTGTAACAACAGTATGTTGCTCACAATGACAGCATTATATAAAGTGTGGCTTCTTATCCGGAGTGGATAACAAAACTGTACAACTCCACATTACTGAACTATTCTGTATAACACCATTACTCTACACTTAAATACACTGTGGTTTGCTATGCCATACTCTATTTTGCTTAACTCTGTTGCAAACTACAGAAATATATTTAACAGTATTTAAAACATTTAGAGGTCCCACCAATGTGCACTCACGGTCCCTTCTGCCTCCTCCATGAAATATTCAACCCGTCTGGTAAAAGCTGCAGCTTTCAACGGAAGAAACAGAGAGAGGGAGAGAGAGCAAGAGAAACAGAAGATGTATTATCACGTTTCACTTTTTTGATTGTTCTCTAAACACTACAGCAGTCCATCTGATACTTAGAAAGAGAGAGAGAGAGGATGATGGGATAAGAAGGGAATACAGTATATAGTGGAGAGGTACTGAAGAGGAGACGGAGGAGGGTTTGGAGGAGGGACTCCATCTTGTCTTGCCCTTATGAATTAGGGACGAGGATATGGAGAAAAAGAAAGAAACACGAGAATAAAAGTCGGAGCTAGTGGAGTGGAAAGATAAGTGCTTACTAAAACGTAATGCTCTCGTCAGCAACACACACAGGCACACACACACACACACACACACACACACACACACAATACATTCACAACCTAAATAACACTGTACCGCGTCATACTGTCAGAGCATTAATGTGTGTGTATTGTTTTCAGCCTGGGGCACAGAACGTGTTGGACATGGGTCTGGAGAGACCGAATAACTTCAGCTCACGAGTGACTCTGGTTAGTGACATCATCACATTTCTTCACTTTCTTTTTCTTCGTTCATCGCTCTCTAAAAATAAATCTGACAAGACGATATGTCTTATATTCACATTTTCTCCCCTTTTTGTCTTGCTGCTGGGATTTTTCAAAGTAAGTGGACCTGTGAGCTGTACTTTATGCGCTCAGTTTCAATGTAATCATATGTTTGTTACACGTGTGAATGCTGATTCAGCAAAATCAGCAATATCATTTACACATGAAGGCTCAATGTTTGAGTCGTTGCCAAACAAATTCCTTTAAACTGGAAAACATATATATATATATCTGCAGGGACTATGAAATATACACATCTTCAGGAAGAAAAGGAAGACCAGTGCAAACTGGATAAGAAAAACAGAACCTGTGTTTGTACGACTGTGAATAATGTAACAAGGTCCCTTTCCGTTTTTTAGCGATCAAAATATTTTAACTTAGGAGTTTGAGGAGTTCAGAAACCCATGTTTGTTGGGATAATTTTGAAGTGATCTTTGAAAAAATGAAAAAACCAAAAGTAGCATGACATACAACCTAACATCCATGTGACTGATTAGTGGAGTTCATGTTGAGAAGCATGAAAGCTGTCATTCAAAATCTGAGCTATACCACCAAATAAAAAAACCACTCCTGTGTTGTTTAAACATGATGAAGAACTTATTTGTGTTGCTTTATTCTCAGTCTAAAACACACTGCGTCTTTACAGTTCATTTCCTAATTGTCATTTTCCACAAATGAAATTCCTGAATGACAATGTTTTCTTTGGAAGTTGTGAACTTTTGATTTCATTCACTTTCTTCCAACACAAACCCAAAAACAGTTAAACCTGAGGAGAAATATTTTTTTGCGATGGTCTCTTATTTTTTCCTGCAGCCGTATCACAATCACATATTGTCCCACCGTTCTGTCATGGTTTGTCAAAAAACATGCTTTACTGCTTGAATATCTGAAGCCAGTGTTTGTGTAGGTGAACGCACAGACATGTGCGGAGCGTCTTATGTAACTGATACAGCTGCATGAGTGTGTGACCTAAAGTGATACCTTTTCGTTTCTCCTCACAGAACTAGAACAGCGACTACTACAAAAGTGAGGTATGCATAATGACACTACCACTTCAGAGTCAGAGGCTGTATGTAAAAGCTAACGTTGTGTGTGTTTACATCTGTTTGTTTGCTCTTTGTCTTTCATGAAAGATTGAAACCTGTAAGAGGGCCCTTGGAAGAAATCGTGTCAAGTCATCTATCTGCCTCGAAGGGTATGTGTCACATTAAAGAATGTACACACGCACACACACGCACACACACACACACACACACACACACAGGAACTAATGGACTTGATGCTGCCTTACCGGACTCTACGTCTTTATACACACACACACTCACATACACACAAGGCTTAGTGCTCCCACTAATGGATGCTTCCCGAGGCAACTTGGAATTAGTGGCCATTTGCTGTTATGATCTGCAGCTCTAATACAATAGTACTGTGTGTGTGTGTGTGTGTGTGTGTGTGTGTGTGTGTGTGTGTGTTTTAATGTGCGTCTACGTCTCTGCATTCGTGTGTGGATGCACAGTTTTGTGAAATACAGCGAGCAATACCTGAACCACGACCCCATTATGCAAGGCTGTCTTCCCAGCAACCCGTGGATCTCTGATGACACAGCGCACTGGACAATGAACACAGAAACGTGAGAACACACACACATACAAACACACAACCTATTCAAATCAGCAGCCACTGAATGAGTGCAAGTTTAACTGCTTTCAGCATGTGTGGCACACTCCCAATAGGTTGAAATTGATCCCAGCAGTTATTCATCTGTGCGTTCTGTGAGCAGGGTGTCTTTGCCGACACGTCTACGAGTGGAGCGGTGGAGCTTCAGCTTCATGGAGCTTCTCAGTGACTCCATGGGGAGGCAAGAGTTCATGACATACCTGGAGAAAGAGTTCAGTGGTAAGTGACACGTGGGATTGTATTCGATTGTATCCTCTTCGTCACAAAAAGAAGTGATCTGAGTTTAGAGGTTGAAAAACATCCCCATGAGTGAATATGCTTTTTGTAACAGGACAATAAAATATGAAGTGTGGACATTTTATATCCTAAAGTTCATAAATCTATTCACATCACAGTACCCCCCCCCCCAACTAAAAAAATGCTGATATTTTTAAAACAGCTGGAGGAAATACTTCAGATACCGATGTCTAATTGGATTTAACGTTGAACTGGTTAGAACATGTCAGATAAAAGTCAAGGTCGATCTTTATTTATTTTTTCCACATCTGCGAAGAAGACGTATTGGAAAAGAAGTCCAGTTTAGTGACATGGTTAGCTGTGAGTCTGAACAAAATACTGTGAGTAAGAAAGAAGAAGGGTGCCATCAAGGCAGATTATAGTCTGACATGAACAGGTGGTGAAGGTTGAGAACACAGTGCACAACCCTGCTGAGGTGAATAAATACCAAGGGGTAAGGTTTTCTGCAGAGGGCAGCCATGCCATGGAAAGATTTTAGTGTGAGAGACTTTTTCCTGCATCGTTGTTGTTCAATATAGCTGCACCATAGATCGTGTTGTTTGTCTCTCTGCCAGGGGAGAACCTGTGTTTCTGGCAGGCCTGTGAGGACGTCAGACATGGAGAAAGTTCCAGAATCGTCGAGAAGGTGGAAGAGATCTACAAGTAAGCATGCGAGCTCACATCAGTGAATAAATGACTCTCTTATGAGGACAACCAGATGTCAGCTCATCTCTCTGTGTGTGTGTGTGTGTGTGTGTGTGTGTGTGTGTGTGTGTGTGTGTGTGTGTGTGTGTGTGTGTGTGTGTGTGAATCAGGACTTTCCTGGCTCCCGGAGCTGCCCGTTGGGTCAACATCGACAGCAAGACGATGGATAAAACTCTAGAAGGGATCAGACACCCTCATCGTTTTGTCATGGACGACGCACAAATGCACATCTACTTTCTAATGAAAAAGGTCTGAACTCATTGATCCACAAATAACAACAGAGATCTTTTTTTTTTTTCACTTATCAATGATACTCTGTCAAGAATTTCAAAATAGTTTTTCTTCTGTCTCAGTCCTCCAAGTTTCAGGGTTTTTTTGAAAATCTTTTGAGAAAAAAAAAAAAAAAACAGGAGCAAAGTTTATTTTTCGGGGGGAGACTGAGGTAGTCTTTTAAAGAGAACAATTTGAATGTTTAATGTTTGATGTAGTCCTTTGAAAGAACTGTCTGCAGCATTTTGCGATGGCTTTAGTTGGATCATTGTCTTTTAAGGCACATCAGAGATGTCAGCATTATCAAACTAATAACAGATTTAAAAAAAAAGTGTCTGTCACAAGAACCTTCTTTTGAGATGATAAAAAAGGGTTTTGTTATATTAATGATGTGACTCAGGCAAAACACACTCAAGAAAAACATTGACAGAGTAATTCCTCTGAGGACGATGGGAGACCGACGACATCATCTTGTAAGACATTCAATTGTTTATGCATGTGACAGACTCAACCAGGGATTTGATTTCCATGTATAGGTTTTATTAAGTGTCATCAGCATAATGCTGGTCCATTTTATTAATACTCTATATGCAACATATACTGTATGAACAAAACAACAGTGGGCTAGATCTCATCCATACCAGAAGAGCACAGTCTTTTTTAAAGGTATGCGGTCAGGTGTGAACTTGGCTCAGGAAAAGGACACCCCTGCCTTGCAGAGTCCACATGCACCAAGGATTGTTTACATCTCGTCCTTTGTAATAGAAATCTATGAACAAAACAACAGTGGGCCAAGTAATCCCTACTGAGGGTGTGAAATGTGTAAACTTATCTGTCGCTCAAAACACACCAGTACATCTTCTGCTAGTTCAACGCTGACTTTTATTTATTTCTGGTCCAGGAACTAAAAACAACTTTTATGGTTGACTGACAGTAATAACAACACGGGTGGATTGGATTTTCTTTGACTTATTTGTGATTGTGTTTATGTGTGTGTGTGTGTGTGTGTGTGTAGGACTCTTATCCAAGATATCTGAAGTCTGACCTATACAAGAACATGCTGGCCAAAGCTATTGTGCCCCAAGAGACGAAGAAAAGGTACAATGAATCACCATTTATCAGCTTTAATTAAAAAATACATTCCTTCTCTAAAATTGCACTTTTTTTTTGCCCTTCTTGCTCTCAGTGTGTTCCCCTTCATGAGACGCCAGCGACATGCAAGCCCCTCTCCTGCTCAGGTCGTCGCTCATGGGGCGGAGGAGGATGGGCACGCCAAGGGGGGTGCCCAAGCAGGTACCAACTGATACCGGGGTCAAACAGAACGTGCTAGACTCATTCAGTCAAAACCGGTCGCAATAGAAACAGATTCCTGATCAGCTTGTAGTTTCAGGTTGAGCTACCTATCTCACCACTGCAACATTACCAGAGTTAGGATCTCAATGTTAGAGCCTGGTCTCAGAGCACAGGTGTTAATGCATACCTCAGCAGCGTCACATTATATTTTTAGAGCATGAGAGCTACAGATGCAGCCTTTACTGCTGCATATTTATCCTTCATCTACATCCCATCTCAGTCCATGAAGTCTATCCTGTTGTTCTTGATGTGGCCTCCCAAGTCTTCCCGAGTCCCTCCGTAGCTTTTTTATACTGAGCCTCGCCTGCTGTGATTACAATTATTAAAAGGTTCTTCGTAGCGCTGTAGAGTGGTTAAGTCTGTACAGTGTGCTCCTCTGTTTGTGTGAGATTTGTTTGTTCGTTCATTCCATGTCGAAGCCTCACAGTGTGATGGCTGTCCGTTTAGCTGGAGCATGTTTTCACCCCAATAAAATGTCACAACAACATTGGATGTTGTGTTTTGTTGTTGTTGTAGCTCTGCGTGTTGCAGTAAAAACGTACTGTCTGGGTGGATCGGCGGTCTGCTTTTTATTTCCTTTTTTTTTTTTGTTCTTCTTGTTCATATCTTCTCTGCTCCGTCCCTTTGTAGCCTTCAGGTCTATTTTTAACCACAGATCCTTTTCATGGTTTATTTCAATATTCACTGAACCCCCAACGGCACGCGGACGGTCAAAGAATTTAGGAAATCAAACGATCAAAGGCTTATGGAAAAAAAATCATCATCTCTTAAACGTAATGAGAGAAAGTTACAGACCTTCAGTAACCCATTTGAAGGCAGGTTTCTGAGACTTTAAATTATTCTTCAACTTGTAGAAAACATCAGCTCAGGTGTCCTTCAAATCTTGCCTCCTGCTCCGCTCTTTGTCTCTTCCGTCTGAAGTTAAAAATATCTCCTTGCATATTTCCTCTCAGGGTTTTATTTATTCCTCTTCATCCCTGCGTCTAACCTGTAGTAGCTGCATGTTCTTTGACTGGCTCCCTCTCCTGGCTGCTTTCTGTCAAGCAGCACAAGAACTTCTTGAACTGACCTTATAAAAGTTTCATGATGAGTGCTGAGCATTTCAACGTGCGTTACATTTTTAATTTCCTGAGAGGGCTTAAAAGGTGAAATCAGGTAGAACAGTCAAAAGCAGTGAACAATGGAAGGTTAATTTAAAAACAATCAAATGAGGAGATATTAGTTTGTTATGAAACAGACTGAGATAAATACAGATACCTCTTTGGGACCTAAAAAAATCCAACAAGACCGTCAGTCACAACGCAGATTATTTCTAAACATTTGTTTTTAATGCTTGAAACTGCTGCTGCACATTTTCCCCACCAAGAACTCTCTATGATGATACATTTGACTGTCAAAACAGAACAGGATAAGATTTATGGAGAAAGAAAACCAAACTTCAAATTCACGAAAATCAGCAAAGACAAGAGATGCAGCTTTGTTTACAGAGGGCGCTAAAATGCACCCAAACCATCACTTCCTTACAGCAGCTTTAACATCCTTCTGTAGAGAAGAGAACATGTTATCCCTTTAATAAATGTTATTGTCAATGAAGGACTTGTCTTACATTTTCACCTATTTTTTATTATTTATTTTTTTTTAAGCAAATCAGCTTGTGAAAACAGGCCAGAAAGTTTTAAAGTAAACCTGCTTTGAAAACTTGGCGGCATGTCTTCTAAATAGCAGGTTATGTAGCTCTAACAAAAGCATGTGGGAAACGTTTTACTTTAGGGATCAAAAAGTCACAGGATGTTTCAGTTTGCTGTTTTTTTTTCACCATCAGAAAAACTGAGAACAGTTCGCCTTGATGTTGTGAGCGGAGCTCTGGTGTGTCAGCTGTGTTCGACCTGAGTGCTTATCAAATTCACTAATGGAGGTCAGCTACATATAAGCAATTAAATCTCACACACACACACACACACACACAGGTTTAAATGTGTATTTCTACACAGGGAGCACTTTCTATATTTCCCAGGATTACCATAATCCTCTTCCCTCCATTCCCCCGTCCTCTTGTTGCCTGAGATAGTGTGTAGGAGACAGACTGTATCCTTCCATAGAAAGAAAATAAATAATGAAACATTCCTCTTCATACAAGATTTATTTTATTGATTTTTTTTTAAGAGATTGAAAAGTAGCTTTGCAGTACAAGTAAGATAAGATTGTGTTCATCCTTAAATATTGAGATCTACAGTGTGCATGAAGTGGTGATAACACAATGTGAACACTAAAGGACGTATTTCACATTCACACACACGAGGAAAACATTTCACACAACAGGAAGGCTTTGTTAGTGTGACAGTCGTTCAATTTGAACCTGTGCAAAATCACAAAGAGTCACTTTAAAAATAGACAACACATAAATTAGAATTCATTACATTAAATAAAGTGAATGAAGTATTCTGGTGCAAGAGACGACACGCAGTCCAAACAGAACGGAGAGACGAGGGGGAGGCACTGCACACAGTGATGTGAATTATTTACATTCATTCATTGCACATTGGTGAACACTTGGGTTATGTACAGCACAGCAGGGCCCGACCGATACAGGATTTTAGGAGCCGATACTGATATTGATATTGAGGAGAAAAAAAACAAAACAAAACACCGATATAATCACTATCGACCGGCCGATGAGTCGGTCGGGCTCCACATGAACGTGCATCAGGTTAAACATTTAGACAGACTTAATGTGTGGGAACAGTTTAAGAACAAACAAAAAAAAAACGAAAAAGAAATGAACAGACAATCGTCTGAGAGGGAAATAAAAAGTCTGTCTGGATCAGAAGCACCCTGTTTACCAAGAACTAAACTTTAAATATACGGACCTGATCAAACGCCCATGAATGAAAGCTGCCCGTCTGTTCCACTGACACATGGAACAATGTCCGGAAGCTGCTGTGAAACGAGGGGGGAGGGGCAGAGAAGAAAGATCTGCAATAACACGTTTAGAGAGAGACGAAGACAATATGAGAAGAGTTCCTCCGATGATGAAGGCCGCATTCAATGATTTTAAAGTCCCAGAGAACGGAGCTCGAGTTTCACCCTTCTGTCATTATACATTAAATGTCACAAATAAACCCTTCAGATTATACCCATAGTGAAAATAAACAAAGACAAAAGAATAAGGATCGTTTTGAGGAACTATAAATACGTTATACTTTATCAGAGGACTTGGTAATAGGCTGGATATAAAGGTTTACAAGTGTTTCAAAAAAGTGCTTAATATTCCCTGTTTATCTTCTATCCTGGAAAAAAATAAAATAAAGTCAGGATACCCAATATGTACAAACTCTTGAGGTCAATGTTCAGCTTGTTTTTTCCCCAAACAGGTTCGACAGATCACCTTGGAAAGTTCAGCAGGTTCGATTCAGGTTAAATAAGGTGTGTGTGTGTGTGTGTGTGTGTGTGTGTGTGTGTGTGTGTGTGTGTGTGTGTGTGTGTGTGTGTTTAAGGATGTCTGCAGGCCAATTTAAGAAGCCAGTTTCATATTTTTAGATCTTTTTTTTTTTTTAATCCTGTTTTAAAACAAAGGTAGACCTAAGAGAATTTAGGTCTCCAGTTGGTGTAAAATGCTTGATTCAAGATATTTAAAAACTCTTAGAGTCTCGCCGTCTGGAAGATATTTTCTTTTTTTTTTTTCATGAACCGAGCAGACACCCTGTTTCAGTAGCTCTTTTTCAGACTGCATTATCCAGCAAGATAAAACTTAGCTCAGCGCCGTCACATCTTTGGAGGCTCATACTAATTCAGCTGTGGTGTAACATTGGTGTGCCGGTCTGTGAATTCACGAGCAGGAGCTCAGACACAGACACACATTAGACATGCACGCACACACAGTGCTGCCATCCCCAGCTGGCTCCGCTGAAACCATCTTGCTTCTGTTAGTACCCCCATTACATCTGTGCGACATTCAGGGATAAGGTGAAACTCCACAGAGGGCTTTAATATGCCCGGCAGTCTGAACAGGGCCAGTTTGTCTTTTTCTGTAGTGTATATGTATAACAATCATCGTCTGGTCACTTTTCTTCCACACAGCTTCTCTTCTCCTACTATGTCACAGTGTACAGTTCATCCTTGCTGCTCTCGCAGAGCGTGTACCCACAGACCCGGGGTCTCCAGCTCCAGGTCCAGGTCCAGCTCCAGCCTCTGCTCCACCCTAGCCCCTCCCTGTTCTTCTCCTTGGGTGGCAGCAAGAACACAACGCAGCTCGCCACCAGGATGTGCCAAAGCGAGTGCGTGTAGAAGTAATTGTCCTCCGTCTCGGCGAAAATGTACAAACACACACCGATAAGGGCGCAGAGCGCTCCGGGGATCAGGTAGAGGACCCAGCGCTGCCAGGACGGAGGGTAACAATGGCGGCGGCGCACACCTCGGTACACCTGCAAACAACAGAGCACGGCATGAGGTTAACTGTTTGATTGGGGGCTTTCACATGAGCAGAAAACTTAAAGCTCTTTTTAATCCATGGCCAGAGAAAATACATCCGAGGGACTGAACTTTGCTTGGAAATAAAACTCATAGAGAAAGAACTGTGCGTGATGAGCAGGATTTTTATCTTCAAATACTGCAAGAAGCACATTCTGCAGGAAGAGATACTGAATGTTGGAGGCAGTGTGGGAGTCAGGAAGCCAGCCAATGGCTCTGTTCCTGGTAGTAAACAGGGATAAAACCCTTCTGGGAAAGTGTTCATAAAACAATGAAAAATATATATAACACTGACCTGTCCCAGTTTGTTTTTTGTTTTTTTTTCAGGCGCTGGTTACTTCCTGAACTCCCACAGTACAGGAAAGGATTGATAAAGTAAAAAATAGTTTCTTTCAATTTGTCACATCTGAACCACGCGAGTAGGTCAGAGTGTTTGGACAGAGAATCTGCTCCGTGGGTTTCTGTCTGATGTTCTTTTTGCTTGTTTTGTCGTGTTCTGGACATTTGGCGTCAATCAATTTGATTGGCGTCAATCAGAGTGAAGAGGAATCAAGCCTCAAGAAAAGTCTGCAGGGCTAAAAGAACGAGCAGGATTGAAGCAGCGACACCTTGACGAGCCTAATTTGATCCTCAATCTGTGATACTCGTGTCTACAGTCGTGTTGATCAGTAACCCTGAGGCGCTCCGAGTCTTACCCAGGCAGAGACCATGAAGAGGATGGCGCAGAGGACTGGACCGAGCAGGTTCCACAGACCTTTACGGTCCAGCTGCATAGACATGGCAATCAGCAGAGCTCCCAGCATGAACAGAGTCTGTTTGAAGACAACATCCAAATCAATGTGTGCACTTTAAATAACCTTCGAGCCGTCTGTATCGTCTGATAGAGGGGTGAAGCAGGGAGGGTCTCACGTATTTGAATGTGTCTCTGATGCGAGCCATGCACAGGATGGTGACCCAGATGGAACAGATGGACCCCAGGAAGTCACAGTACTGCAGGGCGTCGTAGTCCATTATACACATCACAGCTACACCGGGCTGGTCACATGCATGGTAGAACTACAAAACGACAAGAAAAAAAGAAAAACTGTCAAGAGGAGGAATCTCTCGTGACAGCTGTCAATCAATCATTCTTAATTTGTATAGCACCACATCATAGCTCATCCTGGACACTTAGTAAAAAGAGCAGGTCAGGACAGAACTCTTTGATAGTGTAGTGATAGAGTAAAACAAAACATGTTTTTTTCATCATGTAGTTTGGATATATTCTACTTTTATGACATTAAAGTATTTATATTTATGTTATGGGCTATTTCCAACATTTTATCAAAAGCAATACAAAGTAAACTGTTCAGCTGTGAGCACAAATCAATCCTGATAGATTTCGCAACAGATCTGCTCTGAAGCATCAAACATTAGGAAATCACTGTAGGAGTTATTCCATCACAAACAAGATTTGATCATTTGAAAAGGATTCGACACACATCTCACGACTTGATTTATGCATCCTCACGCTATCGATGTCTTTACACTCTCTTGTAGTATGCCTCTGCCTTTACTCTACATGCTGAGTATTTTGTACTGAGGCGTGCTGTCCTTACACTTTGGACTCTGTTAAGGTGACTCCGTCTGAATGAAAGTGTGAACACACGCTAAGTGTTTGCTCACGCTCACAATGAAAGCTCCCTCTTTCACAACAGTACACCGCGAAGCACGCGAGCGATGCCCTGGAAACCTGCCTCAAATGCCACACATTGCCACGTCAGCGCAGAAGTGAACGCTTGTGTTCTGAGCGCGGGTTACCGTGGAGAAGAACATTGTGAAGAGGTAGACGGAGGCCTCGGTGATGTAACAGCGTCGGACTGCCACCACGATGGCGGGCAGGAAGGAGAGGTTGCTGAGCGTGAGCAGGAGGGTGGCTGTCACCTGTCGCAGGTACGACTGAGCTGATGAACCATCGGTGCAGCCCCAACCGCTCCAGCCTGAACACACACACACACACACACACACACACACACACACACACACACACACACACACACACACACACACACACACACACACACACACACACACACACACACACACACACACACACACACACACACACACACACACACACACACACACACACACACACACACAAGCAAACGAGTTCTTTATAATGAAAAGAAATGTTGTGAGAGGAACTAACGCAAAGCTGACCCATATAATGTGTGTGTGTGTGTGTGTGTGTGTGTGTGTGTGTCGTACCAGCCTTGCAGACACAGGCGGCGTACAGGTAGCTGTAGGACCTCAGAAGTCTACATTCACCATACGTCCCACAGTCCTCCACACAGGCACTGACAGAGACCTCGGGGACCACAGACACCACTGACGTGTTTCCACAGTCACTGCTGCAACAACAACACGAATGTGTGACACATCTACTGAATGAAACTATAAAAGGACTTTACTATATGATCAGACGTGAAGGAAACATGCTCTGTTGAAGTGCCGGCTTCACTGACAACATTGCAGCAGCCACCATGGCTTCTGATTTTAGACTCCGGTCCTGAATGGTCTGTTTTTAGACCAGAGCGGGTAGGCTGTTTTAAGACGTCACCACACGACCATTCTCGCCCCTCGGTTCAACCAGCAGGTGCTGCGAGGAGTGATGTGGCCAAGCGACTCGTTTCAGATAGAACTGATTCAACCCGACCTAAAAAGCCTCAGAATTTTTTTTAAATAAGCTCCACGAGCAGCAACGTGGTCAAACTCGGATCAATAGTGGAGAGAGGTGACATCGTGAAAGATTTCGAGACTGATGTAGAGCAGGCTAAACACTGAAGCTTCAGGCTCCAAGACATGACAACCTGCATGGCACATCCACTCCGAGGAGGAGGGAGGAGAGTCACACACTGCTCCTTTAAATAACAAAAATATCACAACGGGTGCTTCAACTGTTGTGTTGTTGGTATAATTAAGCGAGATTACTCAATTGTTAACAATCTGTTCGATAATAATATCTCATGCTGTGTGTTTTTAAAACAAAACTATGAACTATGAGTCAGCAGAATTCAACACTGTGAGGAAACCTTGAGAAAGCATCCATGGGACTTCCTGGACTCTTTTTTTCCCCCCAAATCAAACAGGATTAGAAAAAGTTGACTGTTAATGTTAACGAGCACACTGAGCTCTTTTGTGTGTACACCGCTGTGTCGAGTGTTAACTTTGAAAACATCTTTTTCCTGTTCTTCATATCTCTGTCTGAAGTGTGTGAGGTCACAAGTGCAGAACATTTTAGGAACAGTTTTGAATAGTGTGTGTGTGTGTGTATATGTGTGTATATATGTGTGTGTGTGTGTGTGTGTGTGTGTGTGTGTGTGTGTGTGTGTGTGTGTGTGTGTTACCTGTTGCATGTGAGCTGCAGGGTGAGGTACCAGGTTGTTGACGGAGGGAAAGGCAGTCTGACCACAGCTTTAGGAACGCTGACATTCACACTGACACCGTATCCTCCAAACAAAGCTGCAGACACACACACAATCACACACATAAACACACACGCACACACACAAAAAAGTCTCCATTATGTCAAATGTGTTGTTCTGAAACAGTGGATAATGAAGGAGTCGATATAATTCAAATCAATAAAATGTCAGGAGCTAAAAGTCCTCATGTGTCAAAAATATAGTTTTTAATGAGATTTTTTGAGGTTATTGGATTTCTTCTGCCTAAAGACTAAATAGAGGTAGCAGATCTCTGCAGCAGGATTCAGAATCATGAGCTGAATTTGTAACTGAACTGTTTAAAGCAGACATTTTCTATAGACGGACATCAAGCTGAGAGAAGGGAATCACGAAGGAAGCAGATTTCCATGTGTTTTGTGACATTACTTTACAGCAAACCAAAGTCCATACCCTGTAAGTGAGTCCTGTATTTCTACCACAGTCCCCGCTTTGCATTGTGGGACACAACGGGCAGACTTATGTGATGCATATTGGAGGTTTTCCTCGGCTCAGAATGACATAAGGGTATATTTGTTCCTTTTAAACAAACGATCAAAAGTCACCATTTTTAAATCAAGTCAGGTGAAATTGCAAAGTATCCCAGCATGCACCTGGCAGAAATGAGGGAGACATTCTTGCTGTCAGCGAAACGAACAAGCAGCTCTAAAAAGCCTGCAAAAGAGGATTCGAACGCAGCACTATGTAAAACATGTTTGTGCTTGTCATTTCTATATCCACGTGTTCTTACACTCTACGATATCTCTGCAGGCTTCAGCAGCTACGTGTCCAGTTGTTCAGCGCATACGTGTCTTTGTGTGGCGTGTCGATCAATCACCGCAGTGATGTGTGCTACCTGTGCGACAGGGTCGAGAGTTGTTGAGTTCCAGGACTGGAGCCCAGGGAGAGAGACAAGCCACCACACGGCTGCTGTTTCCCAGAGTTACATTAGTCTGCACAGACACACAACACAGACAGACGGGTGTAGAGGGAGTGACAACCGCTTCACTTTAAAATCGTATTTTTAAAAACTTTAAAATCGGACAAATCTGGAGTTGTGTGTGGCGTTTCAGTCGTACTCACGGTGTTCAGCGTGAGCTGGAGGTTCAGCGTGCCCCCGGTGGCCTGTGTGTGTAGAGGGTATGTGAGCAGTGAGGGGTGTGTGTTCGAAACGCTGACGTTGGGTCCGTTGACGGGCGTGAATCGGAGCGACAGGATGTCCACCTCCTCGTACAGCACGGGGAAGCTCCACACACACGCCGACGCCAACAACGGCGTCAACAGAGCGACCGATTTGTTTCCGAAGCCGACCGCATCTGCGTCCACCGTGCCGTTCGCTGCCGACGTCGAGTTGCTGGAGCTGCTGTTGCCACGGAGCTTGTTGATGTCATCATCGGCTTTGAGGCCGACACTTTTTGGCTTACATCCCACTGAGGCAGAGTGTAGAGTAGAGAGAACACACACACACACACACACACACACACACACACACACACACACACGCATCAGAATGGAGGCACGATGCGCGAAACCAAGAGAGGCGTGTTTGTGTGTTCACCTGTGTAGTTGGAGACGATACTGAAGGTCACAGTGCGGTTGTCTTGGTCGCTCTCCACGACAACGCGTAACCAGGCGTCCCACGGTGGGTTGGACAGGGCGGCAGAACAGCTGATCCCTGAGCAGTTCACTGTGACCGGGCTGTGCTGAGGAGTGGAGGAGCCGAGCCTGAGGACGAGGGAGCAGTTTCCGACGTCCGCTCCGTCCTCTGAGGAGCAATCAGCCACAGAGACGGAGAGAGAGGAGGCAAACTCTGGAATATACAACCTGAGACACACACACACACACACAGACACACACACAGAGATATATGAACTCTCATGATACTGATTCAAGTGATACAGAGGAAAACAAAGGAGGATTGGAGCAATGGAAGTTACAGATGTGTTTGTTCACCACCTTATTTGGCTCTATGAAGGTTTATTCTCTGATGGGCCCACTGCCACTCCCATTGCTTAGTATGTAAATTATGTAATTTGAAACTGGTTTGTATGTTTGTAAACTTTTATATTTGAGTTCAGTATCAGACATTAATTTATTTTTTATTTTTTTTTTAAATCAACCTACACGAGGGTGGTGACTGATCTGTAAGAAACACAATAAGTTTTCCATCAAGGTCGGCTTTAAGAAGCACATTTTAAAATGATCAGCTGACTACCATCAAAATGTTATAAATCACTTTGTTGTTTTGGACTAAATCAGTAGACTGGGTGAAGGATTGTATTAAAACAGAGGATCTTTAGTCTGTGGAATCTTTGCACACGTCACTAAGTGTTTCTCCCACTTTTTACCATCGTGACGGTTTGTTTCAGACAGAAGAGACCTCTGCAGGTAACTCAGCTCCTGCTTTAAACCTTGCACTCAGTAAACGCTCATGGAGTCAGAGTCCACTGTTTATACAACGAAATCAGGGCGGCAGTAGCTCAGTCTGAAGGGACTTGGGTTGGGAACCGGAGGGTCGCCGGTTCAAGTCCCGGCACGGACCAAGTCCGGAAACTGGTCTGGTAGCTGGAGAGGTGCCAGTCCACTTCCTGAGCACTGCCGAGGTGCCCCTGAGCAAGGCACCGAACCCCCCAAAAAAACTGCTCTGGAGCGCTCTCTGTGGGCAGCCCCCTCACTCTGAGACCCCCCTCACTCTGAGACCTCTCCATTAATTAAGAGTGAAAACCGAATTTCCCCTCGCTGGATTAATAAAGTATATAAAAAATAAAAAATAAATCACTCTGTGTACAATGACTGAGCGAGAAAATACATGCAAGGACAGAGATTCAACTTTACAACGTTTCATGATTACTGAAATAGACGACTCTCGTTGGTAACTCCTCCACTGCAGAGAGATAACACAGACACTTCCTCTTACTTAAGGCGTGCTGGTCTGTCCGGTGCTGCAGTCTGCTGGAGGGGCGTGGCCTGCTGTAAAATGGGCGTGTCCACCGCTCTCCTGATTGACAGCTGAGGCTGGAAGAAGTACGAGCAGGACGGGAAGCCCTGAGACATAAAAGAAAGCAAACGTTGATTAAAGTTATCCTTCACTGATCATGCCAAGCTTGTCCCGTCACTTTCACAGAGGTTCGGCAGACGACTTGTAAAACAACACGAGAGATCAGTCAGCAGTGAGAAGAGGAAAAGGAAAACACACAGAAATAAACAGAGAAATGAGATCTAATGTAAACAGAAAAATGATTTGATGGTTTGTTTGTTTTTGAGCTGCTATTCTGCATGTATGAAGAAGCCAAGGAAAGCAGAATGTAGTCTAGCCGCGTCAGGTACAAATCTATTCACTGTCCCGGTCGAACAGGTTGGACTGAAAAGGAAACTGAGAATAATTCTCTGACATTTTATCTTGGCCCTACGATGCAAAGCAGCTGTTTGTCGAAACAGACAAAAGTAATAATACTATAGACACACACCGAGTCAAACTGAGGTAACGACACATCCAGTCCACAAACCATCCAAAACTTGTTTCAAGTCATTTTCTTCACAGAATTCCCTCCTGCTTTGACGTACATGTTTGTGCTGTGTACAGCCACTTCATACAAACCTTTTGCTCAATGCGCCCATCGTCTTCAGGTAAGTGAGCACCTATGTACCAATCACCGGGAGCAGGGCTGGACAAGTTAAAGGTTGTGGAGCTGTGTGATGTCACAGGTAGGATCAGAGACAGGCTGGGGCTCCAAAGTGTTGCATTAGGAAACAGCAACTGTGTGGGGTTTATAACTGGAGGGGCCCCCCATCGAATATGGCTGAAAGAGGAGGGAGAATATGAGCAGAGAAACTGGATCGTAGCAACAGAGTGAAGCAAAGGAAAGACCTGGAGAAATCAAATTAACGAGGAGGGGAACAGTGCGCACACGTGGAACTCTTACATCGTGACATTGTGTTGCCCACAGTTGAAGTTGTGGCCTTTAGTGACAGAGAACAGCCAGCGAGCGATGGCGGTTTCCTCCGGTATATGAAACCTCTGCAGCCTCACGTTGCCATACCAACCGTACTTTGACAATTTCTGAGCCGGTTTGGACGAGAGCTCGGACACAAACGTCACCTGTCCATCTGCAGGGATCAAAAAAGAAAGAGACAAAAATCATTTTACTGCTGATCGTAGTTATGTTTACGGCTGATTTTACTGTCATTAATCGGCAAATTTTCTCCTTGATAAACAAATTAATTGTATATAAAATACGAGCAAAATGTTAATCAATGTTTCCAAAAAGCCCAAGATCACTTTGCCAAATATGTTTTTTTGGACTGATGAACAGATCTGAGTGTCAGGAGGCCTGCTGTTTTTATTTTCTTTACTTTCCTCTTTTATGCCTCTCTCTCTGTATTGCTATACATTGTTTTTACTTTTTTTTATAAAAGACAATACAGAGATGGTTTTAAAAAAAGCTCCTAAAATGACTCGTTGGGTTAAAGACTCTTTATAAAATGTTTCTTTTATAGTTGCATGAATGAGTTATCATGAAAATGATTTTTTGCTTTTTGAAGTATGTTTATATGATGCAGTGTAGGAGACAGAGTTAATGTCATGAGCATCTGTTTATGTCTTCAGATTGTATGTAAATAAATAAAGGACATAAAATGAACCAATTTTACTATGAGAACAGATTTCTTCTTGTTTTAAAGTTACACAACGAAAATAAACATATTAAAGTCACAGAATTTAAAGGCAAAGACAGCTAACTTTTCTGAATGCAAAGTTAGAGCTAATTTAAATACATATGTTGTTATTTTCATATACAATTAGAGGTCGTAAAACACATTTCTAAAGATGTAGGTGTGTGATCGGTGAACAAAGTGTGACTCTAAATAAAGGTTTCATGGATTGCAAGCTAACATGCTAACGCCAGTAATCTCACCGTCTCCAGAAGTCCACGCCGTCAGGAGGACCAAAAGGAGACAATGAAGAAACCCAAACTCCATATTTCCTTTTCGTGCGACTCAAACATTACATCGTCCTTTATCCACCTGTAATGTCACACAAGTCCACTGCGGGGAAATCATTTCTACCTGCACAAGACTTCCGGGTTTCCATGTAAATACATGACGTCACGAGAGTAGTCAGATGCTGCGTTAAAGGTCCATCGTAAAGACGAGAACGACTGGGCTACTTTATCGGCTCTTTCTTCATCTGTATTTCTTTATTTGAAGACTCACGGTCCATTTAAAAGACATACAGCAACGCACAACCTAATCGGCTTTTTCTTCATAAGATCGCGACATTTAGGAATACATAATATATCATTATTGAAGTGGCAAGCAAGCAAACGAATGAAAAAATAATTAATTAGTTAAATTATATTTAACAAGTCAAAATCGTTAAAAGTACAAGAGACAGCTAACCCTTATTTCAGTAGTAGAATACTTTATCTGAGTTAAACATGTTCCTTTACAGTACATAAATTCAGTTTGTCAATACTTAGACGGACAAGGTGCTTATGAATTCATCAAGGATCTTTTGATAACCAGCTCAGGTCCTGGTTTATTTTTTGCATCACATTCATTATCGTAAATGATATGAAATAACTTAAGGATGTAAGCCTGACTAAGAACTTTTTTTTTTCACCAAATAAAAAAACATGTAAGTCGTTGGAAATAAATGCAGTTACATTAGAAAATCTGCTTAGGGGCCCAGTATATGAAGAACTGATCATATGACAGGACATCTTTCTTTTTTCAATACGTTTGAAAATGTGCTTTATTTGTCATAAAAGTTTTAGTTGTTGTTGTAAACCCTAAGAATTCCTAAATTACACAAGCAATTTAAATAAAGAGATGAAACAGCAACTTTATCCTCACCATAGTTCAAAGAGTGACAGAGTGAGTATGACATATGGATACAGTGTTTATGGACATTCATCGTTAGATATTTATCAAGTGCATTTTAAATCCAACTTTATAACTGGCATTTCACTTTTAAGGAGAGCAGCTAGATCAAACATCAAAGATCCTTTCTTAAAATCAGAGAAACGTCACATCGTCCTGTGACTCCACCCAACACCACTGAGCGTCATAGCCCAGCAACCCCATCTCTTTATTGGGTTCACTCTCCTCCGGTTTCGTCACATCGTTCTGAGAGTCTCTGGAACTCTGCAGATCTTGTTGCTCTGTCCGTGTTTCTTCGGGCTGCTTCGTAAAGGAAAAAATACCAGAATCTGCTTTCACGACTTTTCTTACCCTGCTGGATCTGAGCAGAGCTCTTCTGATGGTGTCACCACCAGATTTAATTTGTTTTGATGGAGTGATGTTTGAGTCCTGAAGTTCTGACTTTGATAAACTTGTTCTCTTGTAAAAAATGTCAGGAATTGAGGAGGCTTGAACATGCGTGGTTTGTGTGACTTGCATGACTTCACACGTAGAGGAAGACGGACTAGGAGATGTTTCAGTAAATTCAGCACTCGGCGTGTCAAAGTAGCTCTTGACATGTTCTTCATGGTCAGTGTGTGGTTGTTGATCTCCTGACTCATATCCAGTTTCCTGAGCAGGACTCAGGTTTTCTCTGTAAGTGAGAGCACAAAAAAGAGCAACATTTAAAGCCTGAGCCCTAGAACTGTTAATGTTTTTGAGATGCATCTTGCCTGAAAAAAACTTCTATGTGAGAAACATGTTGCTGCGCATTTGCCAGACAAACTGTACCTGCAGGAGGACATGGAGGTCCCGGGTTCCTCAACAGTCACTAAGCTGCTTAGGCTGCCTGTCAGGCTGCTGCCACGGCTGACTAAGGCATCCCGCTCCTCCATCAGCCACCGCATGGCCTCGATTCCCTCATGCACGGCCACAAGCTGCCGCAGGATCCGCACATCTGCAGAACGCAGCCACCTCTGCCGGAAAAATGCCAGATTATGCAGGTGTATATAAGGTAATTGATGTCTGTGCTCACTGAAGGTGGGGAGGGGGGGGGGGGGGGGGGGGCTCATTGAGGGTGGCCCCTGTGGGTCCACCACAGGGGCCACCACAAATAGCCCTATACAGCTATTTATTTCTAAATGTTAGTTCTTTTTCTGTGTTCACATCATACTTCAATCAATGAAGTTAAAAAAAAGAGTAAAATAAATCAAAGGAATGAGGGAGGATCAGATGTGAGGAGTGTAATAGAAGAGAATGAGTGAAGGAATCCAGTCAGAATGTGAGAAATGAATGGAGCTTCATGAGAGGCAGGCCAGGGGAGGGGTGTGACAGAGAGATAGGTGACAGTGGCTGTCAGAGGGCATTAAAATGAACAGGTGAAATGGCTCAGAACAGAAGTGCTTTGCCATTTGCGTGGATGAAAGAAAAATATGCCACTAGAATAAACAGAGCAGTGGCTGCTGCTAAAACAAGTTGTGCTAGTTGTGGCTGATCATGGAGAGACTGCACACACACACACTTTACATTCATAAGCACAACAAAAAACTGTAAAATACGCAATACGTTAGCACAGAATCATAAATATCTTCAATATGAAACATCCATAAGAATCATACCATCTCTTGTTTTAAGTGGCTGAGTTTGTCAGAAAAATTCTCGCTGAAGGCAAATCTGTGCTCTCCCGTGTCCACAGCGTCAGACCTCCAGCCATGTTCACGGTCCACCGCATCCCTCATCCACATCAGAAGACTTTCTGGGGTTTTCCTGCCAACCTTATTTTCCAGTTCTCTAAGATCTGGGACGTTTAGGATTTCCTCTGCCATCCTTCCGCGCTGTGATTACTTCCAAGCGTATATAGGCTCCAGATCTGCGGCTTTGGATGGAGAAGAGCTCGTGCGTAAAGCCACTTTAGAAGTTGGACCCCCGGTGGGAAAACCACACAGCCGTATATCTAACTCACTTTTCAACTGACTACACAGTCTAAAACGTTGTAAATCCTGAACAGTCCATCAAAGCGTGATCATGAGCGGAAAAATCTGCTGCAGAAGCGCGGAACGAGCCGTGAAACAGCTGGAAGTGTGAGCGAGCAGGTCACCTGTCGGAGGTATGTAGCCTATTGCTGGTATGCAGCCCAGAACGGGATGCTGGAAAGTGGAAGTGCTCTTTGTGTAGTCCTCAAACAATAAGCGGAGCTTCATACCAGAGGTCACATGAAGAGGCTTCCCCCGTGCTCTGAATCTGTGGAACATGACTGTCTTTATTACTTTGACTTTGGGTGAGTCCAATCTAAACAAAGTCCAGGGGTTGACTTTAATAAACCCAGATTGTTGTAAATTAAAAACAAACAAAATAAAACCCACGTACTTGTAGTTAATAAATGTATAGTGGTAATTATACAACACAATAACACAATGCAGACAAACGTTTCAAATAAATAACTTTTTTTAATCTTCCAGATCAATCTTTATTTCTATAGCACCAATTCCTTTTGTTTAAAAATAGCAGGTCCAGATCCTACTCTTTTTTATCTTAACTTCAATACATTTTGGTTAAGACAGGTTAATACAGAGCATATTTAAGTAAGCAGAGTGACATTTTTGCTTGAAAGACTATGTACCGCTTTCTCCACAGGTGTCGCCAAAACAACACAAACTAAAAGCTCTCAGTTCAAACATTACTTTGAAAAGAGCTAATATATCCTGCAGAATTGGCCTTTTTCATCTGCAGTGCGTGAATGTCCATTTATGGGTTGTACAAACATGAGCATGAAGGTGTAAAACTGAGAAGTCAAGTACTCTTTTGTCTCTATTTTATAAACTTCAGTATCCTGTATTAATTGTTAATTATAAATGTTAGTACTGTATTACCATGTCCCTTGAATGTGATTACCAAAGAGGTCATTTCGTTGTAAGTATTGGATGAAATGTAGGCTATGTGCACAACCTGTTCACAGTTGCAGTGACCCCTTTAAAGCACATTTGTTGTTTTTTAAAGCACACATCTTGCTCATCAACCATCTCTGTCTATTTTGAATATTTACATAGAATATTTGAATTATAGTTCATACATTGCTCTCTCACAGTTACTTTTTATTTTGTTTATAAAAAAACTCTGATTTTTGAGTCTATATCTAGGCCACAGTTTGCAGGCAGTTGGTATGGAGTTATTGACATTACAACTTATGAAATCATAAAAGGCTGTTACGTACACATTTAAGATTTATTTATGCATAGATGTGGCATTATATCACCCCTGCAATAAAACTGTATACATCTCAAATCTCTCCCTTTTATATGACTTGTTAGTGTTCTGGAGGCAAGATGCAGTAAATTCAGTGATCTCAATTAAATGATTATTAATGAGTAACATGCATAAAAAAACCAGGATATATTTGATCAAATATGAAGTTCCTAGTAAATAAAATAATGAATACAACATATGGAAAGGAAAGTGACTTTGATTTAAAATTGATTTTCTTTTTTTATATGAGCAGTAGATGTAGGTGCTCATCATGATGTATGATGCATACTGCCCAAAATATTATCAAATTATATTGACTGCCATAGCCTTTTTGTGTTCTGTAATGCATTGTGTCATAAAATGTCATGCAGGTCCTATGCAGTGTGGAAGTGCTCCAGACAAAGAGACTGTGCAGAGGAGTTCCACATCCCACTTTTAGACACACAGCCGGGTCACACATGCACACAGGAAACTCACATCTGCCACTTACTCAAATAGATCATGTATTTTTATTCATTGGTCTTCTCACCCCACATCAATGTGGTTCAAAATCAGAGCAGCTCTTAAGGGAGCTTCCTGATTCATCTTGATTCAGGCTGTACCCTAATTGACCCATATTAAAAGCATAGTTTAAAGAGTGTTTAAATTATATTCATAAAACAGCAGCAACTTATAAAAAGGTAAAACAACCTGTATGACTCAACGTTCATTTCTGTTGTTGAAATAGTGTACAGAAAACAAAAGCTAAGAGCTCAAACGTGATCTTTATGAGTGAAACTGTAAAAGAAAAAAGAAAAACCTTTAGGTGGGTTTTAACACTGACTACTGTTAGAGGAAGATAAACACTTCTTCATCCAACACTGAGACAACAGCCAAGTTTCTCTGTCTGAGGATCAGCTACCACACCGCAACAGTTTAACAGTGGATTTAATTATCATTTATCATCATCATCAGCACCCCACACACAAAATCTGTCCTTCTAAGAGAAGGGAAATTTTACTCATAACGAAAAGCTACTTTAGAGGTGATCTTGTACAGCTTACATCACTACATTCATTTAGCATGTTAATTCTAAAATGACCACCAGATGGCAGCAGACATTCATCACACAGTTATTGGACGATATTGTTAGAGGTCTGAACAATCAGGCCTGGGCTTTTTTCCGCACAGGTATGTCCTCAGGGGACACTTTCATTAGGTGTGTTTTCTTTAGGGCACAGTTTAGGTTTCACTGACGAAGCTGTGAGACCCACAGCTGGCCTGAAAACTGAGCCTGAGTCAACACTGTGAGGTCATCTCATCTAGTTATGAATCAATGATATGTTTTCTGTGATTTTACAGGGGAGTCTCTATCATTAATTGTTTTAAGTTTATTGACAAAAGTCTTGACTGCAGAAAACTCCACTCATTTCATCAAGGTATATTAGCCATATCTGACAGAAAAATTGTGTTATTCCATTACAACATTATGATGAACAGCAAGTGAAATAACTACGTAAAAAGTAGGTAAAAAAAAAACAGGTAACTCCATCTCCAGGTGAGGCTGTAAAATAGGACCCTCGTCCGTGTTTCCTGGGCAGCTTACAGTGACCCTGAGGTCTTCATTACATGAGGTAGAGTAATCATAAAAAGGCTACACATAGAAAGAATTATGTTTTTTACGAGCTGGGGCCTCTAACTTCCAGTTTTGAGGAAATCATAAACTTAAACAAACGTGAAAAAGTGGTCAAAGAGTGGATGTCATTGAAGGGGCAACATTATGAGCAGATAAGATTTTACAGCTTCTGTCACTGCAATTAAGTGAGATTTACACCGAATCATAAAAAGGATGTGGGGTTTATTGGGGGAAGTTGGCTTTTAATTTATTTTAGTTTTATCGAATCACCTGAATGTGAAGAGCAGATAAATTAATATATATGGGGATATTTTATGTCTCCCATCCCTTTTGACATATAATGTTAGTATATGATGAATGTTTTTACTAAACTTGACAGAAGTTTAAAGTAATGACGTAAACGCATGTTGAAGTAATCCCTAAAAACGAGGCAAGCTTTTTGTGTGTTTGGTATTCAGCAAAGACGGAAAGTCTGACATTACTTTTTATGCCTAAATGCTCCAGGCTGAGCAGAAAACGATTTTCAAGGGCACCCATACCCAGAAGCTAAGTCTCTCCCTCCAGTCTAATGCCCCGCATGGGACTAGCAAAAGGGTTTTTCAATATGCAGTACTTGTGAAAAGTTGATTCTGTTTTGAACGTTTGTTTGTATTTCCCAAAGAAGAAAGCACCAAACAGTCCAGATGCCAGTTTGTTTATGACACGAGGATGCTTCCTCAGCAGATCCTAGCCTGACGCATTTGCGGTTAGGCTAACACTACGACTTGAGCTATTTCATTTAGGAGACATACTAGCAAGCAGTAATTTAAGTTTAAATCACATCTTCAACATGTGTTTTCTGTTAATAATGCTTTTGAAAACTATTTCAATGCAGACAATGTTTCGCTAGCTGTAGCAAGTGAGGGGGTTAATGGTTATTAGCACAGGGGGCTAAGAGATGAGCCAGGCACATGTCAAACTTATTTATTACTAGTCCTAACTATTAAAACAGTAATGATAACTTTGTTTTTCATGTAGGAAAAGAGGAAAGAACCAAAAACACTTCTGTTACGTGGTTCTCATACCGCAAAAAAAGTATTTTGCTGATAGAACATGTCTACCACTTATGGATGTGGACAGAATTTATGATGTCTCTTTCACACACAGAAAATGCAGCGAAGAAAAAGAATAGTAACTTCCTCTTGGTGTATACTAATTCCCCAGTGATTAGGATTGAAGCGTGGCTTGTGTGTGTCTTTGCATGCTTTGAGTCAAGGGGTCAGAAAAACAGCAAACTGAGGCCAGTGGGCCAGGAAATCCTCCAGGTTCACATGGTCCATGGAAAGCGCTCACATACCAACAAAGCCAATCAGGGAGAGAGGGAGGCAGGGTAACCCTCAACCTTTACAGCACAATTAGGCCTGAAAAAAATAACTTTCCTAAGAACAACAAGCTCCCGGGTGTGGAAACCTTTACCTGTCACATTTACAAAACACAACACATAAGAACGTTTGTATTTTTAAATTCTAAATCAAAATTTTGAACAGATTTCAGAGACAAATTTAAGGGCTGCGTATTTGGAAGTACTCTTTCACTTAATTGTTAGACTTGAAGAGTGATGCGACTTGAATGTCAAAGAGAGAGGAATTAAACTTCCCTAAATTTCTTCAAAAGAGTGAAAAAAGCACATTACCTAAAATGCCAAACCTTTCATTTAATGATCTATTTCACATTTTTTTAGAATTTATGGGGGGGAAGGATTTTTAAGGAAACAGTAAGTTAATAACTCCCACTGCTGGTGAATTTTAAGCTGGGTGATCATGCTGTTCTGTGCATCTGTTTTCATTTAGGAAACTACGGAGGGATTAAATGAGTGTGGAACCGTAATGGATCTCATATGTATGGAGAGGCCCATTTACATCCTGTAATCGTGCTCTGTTTATTCAAACCATGACATAAAACATGGCTGCCGGAGCTGAGAAAACACATAAATACAGTAATTACTATGCGTGAGAACTGTACAAAGAAGTCCATAAATTTTCACCGAAAAATTGCAAATATGAATTGAATCAGCCTCAAAATGCATATTAAACTGCTACATGAAGACAAAATAAAACCAGAGGTGCACATTGTTTGGATGCATGACATGCATAAACAGATAGCCCATACTTTCTGACTGCGGGGTCAACAATTGATTGCATCTGCATCAATCTTTGTTGTTTAAACAGATGGCAGCGGCACCAAAGAGCTTGTGCTGTGCCTGATCGAATGCCTGATAGGAAAGCCCAGAGGAGCCCGTGTCAGAGGCCACAGGGGCCAGTAGATTCTAAGCACATTAACATTCCTGAATAAATAACCTCAGGGAATGTTATTGTGGAAACATTAAACAGGATTTTCCTCCCCAAGCCCAGGAGGACAGCCAGGCATCACACTGGCATCTCCATCGCCCCAGGTTAAGACGAGCTAAGGAACATAGTGCCAAAAAGAAGAGGTTCCTAAACTCCCAATATCCCATACTTACTGCACAATATGAAGGAATGCTGGTTTTATGTCCCTACTGGTACAACCACACTTCACTTTGTCAAGACAATACATGACCAGTTGTTGTAAAAACCCAACATTTATTTCTTGCAGAAAAACTTCAGAGGACAGTATGGATTTGACTTTAGTTTCAGTTTGTAGAAACGTGTGTCCTTAATATTGGACTTCTTGGACTTCTGAAAGAACAGAGGTAGAAGAGTAATGTCAAGTAAATTCATTAAAGCTTTAAATCACCCATTTGTTTCAAGAGCTTTTGGAACATTTTTTTCTCAAAACCCTCCTCTAACAAATCAGTTCATCAGGTAATGTAGTCTAATACTGTACAACAAACTTGCAAGTAATCCGACAAAGAACGTGTCATGACCACATCTGAGCCAATAACTGCAAAACTGTAGCCTCCTTGCTTAAAGTAAGAGCTAGAAATACAAATCTTAGAATTATGAGTTTCACTGACTGTGCCTCACTATTCAGTAGTCTCATACCTGACCATTCACTCATTTATAGAGCCTGACCTATAAAACTGAAAGTGTCATGGTTTTGTCTCGTTTCTGTTGTATTTCAGAGTTTAAAATTCTTTATTTCCTAGTGTAGATTGTTAAAGTACGTTTTTGTTTGCCTTTTTGTTAAAATAAATAGATTTCTTTTCGTACAGTAGTTTGGTCCAGTTACCTGTTAAAACCCGTGACAGACCGATAATATCAGCCAATATATCAGTATCAGATTCGGCCCTGAAAATCCCATATCAGTTGGCACCTACTCATTTATACACTGGACAAATTGTGCACATTATATCCAGTTATACAGTTTCCTCTGTGTATCAATAGTACATCATATTTCTTGTATATATCTCAGATAATCAGTGTTCTTCACAACATTTCAGTTTTGCTTCAGAATTCTTTTCTGCCATAAGTTCCTGGCATTTAGTAGAGTAGGCTATAATTTATTTTTCCATTACTTTAAATGCCCAATTTATTATTCCCTTGTTCCCCATTGTTCTGTTTTTTTTCACTCTATAAATAACTAACTGGAGGCACAAAAAGGTGTTTTATAACAGTCATTGTTCGCAGCCAAACGGTGTCTTTCTATGTCTGGTGCTGCTGTGCACGTTGAGTTATTATTGCTGTATGAAGATGGAGTCTCTGGTGTTGAAACATGTTGTGCTGCTGTGAGTGACATGTATGAAAAGTGCCTTTTCATACATGTCACATGAAGGTCGCATTAATGCAGTGGTTGTTTATTATCATGACTATATAATTTAATATAGTTACATCATTGTATGGTAATTAACAGGTCAGTTCATCAATAACTTGTTTAAAGAAAAATACCAACATACAACCTTTACAGAAGTGTCATCATTCATGTCATATATTTAATAAACGCTTCAAGAAGGCTTCACTAATGGATGTACAACAAAATCATTGATCGATCCCATAATCAATACTGATTCCACTGGGAGAATATATTAAGTTTTAAATCAATTGAAACCTGATGTTAGGAATGACCACCAATGTCCCTATCTCTTCTTCTTTTCAAAACCTGTATTATTATTTTTCTGCACAAGCTGTAAACATTATATGGAAGCTTTAATGATGAATAGCTCTCGTCAGTAACTGTGTGCCTGTTTACACATGATGATACAAAGTCATATTGACATTTAGTCATTAAATCAGCCTCTTTTTAACTGTTTTTTGCTCTCCTGGGGGAAATATCTGGCTATTAAGCAAACATTTTAAACATTTTTATGTTCTTCGTGCTAACTTTGTCCATTTGCTGGTGCTAAGCCGTAATTGTACAATTAGTTGGCAACAGCTTTCTTTCTATTGAAAACCGCTGCCTGTCTTAGGAAGGAGAAGGGCCAAATGAGCCCATCAAACTGTCAGGCAATGACTGAGGCAAACCAAGTCACAACTACAACTGCAGTTTACACATTTAGCAAAGCCCACAAGACCGGCAAGGATCAATAATATTTAAATAGAGAAACCTGCGATACAACATCAATATCCAATAACTATAAAAGTCAGAGGAGTCATGCCTCAAGTTCAAAGTGAACATGCATTGCATAAACAAGTTCTTTTTGGGGACTTTAGATGGGAGTTGGATTTTGGACTTTGTATTAGTAAACTTTTCTTGTAGTTTTGTGTGTCTTCTGCTAAATTGTTTTTTTTGTTTTTATCTGCTCATGGGTCCTCCTCCTTATATATATATTTTTTTACAAACAAAAACGATACCAAGATAGGCATACTTTGACAACTATGTGCAGTACAAGTCAATGGCTACAAGACAGTCTTATAGGACCAAGTGGATACAGCTTCTAGTTTAGCTTTTGCGTCACCTCTGCGATGTCAACATCAATTTTATTTTATAAAGTTATTTGCTTTAGTCATGAACATGCTGGTCCAAAAAGCAGAGAACTCAAATCAGAGAGTTCTGAATCAGGTCAGGAGTCTGATAGCCTCATATCAGGATGACCTGATTATGACAGCTGCATCTGTAACAGGCTGCAGATGGATCTGCCAAGGTCCTGAAGGAGTCATGGACCTGGTGTGAACTTTTTGTTTCAGGGGCGTCACAGGCCAGTCACGCTTCATGGCAGATAATCTCCTCGGGATTACAGGGCTAAACAGGAAGAGATAAATTAATTAAGATCCCAGGTGCTTCAGAGAAGGCGTTAAGATGGCTTTGGATTATAACAAGGTGATCTTTAAATCACGTGAGCATCATGTACTTGAAGGGCCCGGTCTGTTTATATGGGTTATCCAGGGTTTACTTTACTGATGTTGTGTTAAATCATTAACTATCACAGTCTAAATCAACCCTCACTGTGATTCAAATGTCAAATAAAAAGCATGAGTCAGTGCTTTTATGGTTGCCAAGTATGCAACATTCAGAGATTGACTTCAAAATGACAATTCCCGACACATGAATTAAATCCAGATTTGTCATAAATCACATATTTGTCCTCATTTTTTCAAGTTGTATAAATTCTTAGTGCCACATTTTCACATAATGAAGCAGGAAATGAACAACAGCGCAGCTATACTATATATATATATATATATATATAGAGAGAGAGAGAGAGCTATGTGCAAGTAGGCAGATTTTAAGTAATGAGTAGTGATAGTGGTGCATCTCAGATAATAGAACAACAATATGTTCTAGAGCTATATAAAATAAATGAATACTAAAAGAATAAAGTGACCGTAGTGCTATGATGGATAAGATATGAGAACTGATATCAAACAGAATAAAGTGGAGACGTGGGCATGTTCAAAAAGTTGCACTATACAAAGTCTTTGGTTTAATATAGATTTTATTGACATGTTTCAAATTCCACTCTAATCACCGTGAAACGACCTCTCAAGCAGCTGACCATTGGATCCAAGAGGAATGCTAAACAATGAAACCCTCTGCTGTTTAATGACAACACTTCGACATAGAAGAGCTGTTACTGCCAAATTCTCCTCCTAAATCTGTCCTTACATTTTGTGTTGTAGGAGTTGCCTGGAGAGGAGACATAACCCACAGACTCCTCCTCCTCTGGATTTGACCTGTAACTGTTAGTGCAGTCTGGCGTTAGGAGTGCACTTTTCCTCCCCTGTTGAATCATACATTCCTAATGTTGAAGATCAGAATTACGGGAGGACCACAGCTCCAAACACACTGATGATTGAATGAAATATAGTGGACTTGATTGGGCGATTTTTCTCTCTCAGGCCAAATGTGGGCTTTCTGTAAGTAATCTCTCTCCGGGGACATATATTCATTGCTTGAAAGGTCACAACTGAGCGCCTGCAAAGTGACATGAGAAAGAAAGTGAACAAGGTCAAATGCCTCTGGACAAGTGCCAAAGGAAATACAGGTTTCCGTACTAGTGTGGTACCTGAGACGGAGAATTAATCAGAGAGGAAAATTTAAACTCTGTCTTCCTCCCTGCTGTTATTTTCTCTTTTTTATACTGCCTAAAGCCCTCCTATTGTATATCTGGTTACTGGCTGAAAACAAATGAGTCTCTATAGAGAGGCTTACGTAAGCATCATTACATTGTACATTTTAAATGTTTACATTTTTTGGCACTTACCATGTGTGTTATCTCTTGATAAGGTTATCATTAAGCACCTGAGGACATACAAACTTTGCCCTGTACAGTGTGCTGACAGAATAACCTCATTGGTGATAGCAACCAACCGGACCAACCTCCATCCATCTCCTCATCTAAGATACTGAACAACATGTGGCATAAGAAGATAAAGAGGCCTCACTAGTGAGAGGTTGCGGTGCTGTCAGCGAAATAGCTGCCTGTGCCAGGTGAACATATGGAGAGCATCAGAGCACGCTGCTCACAATGTTTGATGAAGTCAGTGTTTGTGTTCTGTCAGCAGTATATTCTTCTTGGCCTCTCTCCCATGGGGCTCCTTCAGACACATATGGAGGTGATTTGTTCAAATTCTTCAGCAGAGAAAGAAGTAATGGCCTTGGGATTTTGGAGTTGGAAATCAGTTTGATAGGTCGAGACTGGGTGAGGGTTTATGTCTTTGGGGGTACAGAGAATGGGGGTTTCTGTGAGAAATAGCTTTCGAGTGGGTCATGTAACTTTCTATATTGTGTTCAGGAATGGAAGCTGCTACATGACTGTGACGTCATCTAAAAAATACTGTGAGTCTCAAACCCCCAAGAGAAGAGCGCCTGGTCTCATTAATGTTGAACAAACCAAATTGCTTCTTTATGCACTTTGCTTACAAGTGATCTCCACTTGTAAAGCATGACAATGTTAATCAAATGACCTATTATCTCATATCACAGAGTGTGCAAGAAGAGTTGGCCTGAAGTAAAGTCTCCTTTCATAAATAAGGTGTATCCTGAAATGTAGGTGAAACACGAAAAGTCACAATTAATTAAAATTATTGAAAATTGGCCAATTAAAAAAAAACGTTTTTAAATGGAAAAGGTTAATCCTTTGTGGGCAGCTTTGGACCGGTGTTAGAGTGGGTTGTATGTCATTTGAAAGGTTGGTGGTTTGATCCTCTGCTTATGCAGTCAACACTTCAGAGGGTCACTGAGCAATAAGCTGAGCCCCAGTGTCTGGCCACCTGTGTGTGAATGTAAATAAATGGACTTGATCTTGTATACAAATTTTCACGTCTTCTGACTATTCAAAGCACTTTTACAGCCAAAGTCACACCAACCCATTCACACACTGATGACAGAGGCTGCTATGTAAAGTATCAATAAGTATTAACAAATCCATTCATACACAATTCACAAGCGGGAGTAACTGTGGGTTAAGTGTCTTGGCCCAAGGACACATCAGATATGTTGCTGAAGGAACTGGGGATCAAACCTCTGACCTTCCAGTTGAGTAACGATAGCCTCCACTGATCCACAGCCTTCCCATGAGTGAATGCTATATGAGTGCAGTCCATGTAGCACTCTCATGGGTAAATGACTGTCGAATTACTTGGAAATTGCCTCAAAGCCTTACATCTTGGACATTCTCAAATAGCCTCTTAGGTCCTTGGTTACCCAAAGAATGTTTTTTTTTATTTCACAAGAATATTTCTGGATAAACTTGTCATGATAATGAGTTATCAAATAAAGATGCAAGATTTATTTTGAATGAAACAATCTCAGACTGTACTTTGCATCCAAGAGGAGCCTGTAGTGTAAGACTGTCTTCAAGAGGCTACAAGAAAAAAAAGAAAAAAAACCCAGCCAAATTTGATTTGGTAGTCTTGTACTTCAGGTCATCCTTTAATCTCCTGGGGTCCAAAATCACTAGAAATGTTGAAATCCAACGTTTTTGAGACGTTCTGAAAACAAATCCCACGGGAAAATAAATTGAAAAATTACCTTCAGCTTCATCAGAGTTGGCACCAGAAAAATGTCGCAGCAGCTTTTAAGCTGACGCTTTGAGGACCATTAAAGAACGGAAACGACTTTAATAGTGTCCCAGGATTCAAGAAAGTGTTTGTAACAAATGACTAGACTGTCTGACATTATCAGGCTTGGGCCCTGTCGCCAGCAGTAAAAGGCATAAAGGAGAAATGGCTTTGATGGCTAGCTCTTCAAACCATTGTGTAATATTGTGGCAAATACTTACAGTACGGTACATTGTTGTCCCATATGAGATGAATAACTGGAAAGGTTGATGACAAGCTGAAAAAAACATGCGAGTATAAGTGTTAAATTATGAAGAAAATGTGGGGTTATTAAAATTGAAACCATAGTCACACTATACCCAATGTGAACATGAGACTGATTGTGACTGTGAGGCCCGGTCAGGCTAGCCATGTCTCCATATCAGCTGTGAGAAAGGTTGTGATGGCAGGGAATTGGCCTCCCTCTTAATGTTTACATTCTCCAGACACAGGGGAGGATGAAGAGAGCGAGAACGAGGGGGGAAAAGAGAGGCCGAGGGGAGAGAATTAGTTACAGCTGCAGCACTGCAACTCAAAGACATCCAAGAAAAGGCCTTCTGGGCACGGACACAACATATTATGGTGAACATTATGGTTGAGAGTAGATTTTTATGGGGGGCGTTTGCGTGTATTGTGTGTGAGTGAAGGGCAGATAAGGGAGACTTACATAACTTTTTTCAGGCCTGCTGTCGTCTCTTTGCTTTTGTTTCTGTCCACTCGAACTAAAAAATGTTCCTTTAAACAATAGTGTAGAGGAATGAAAGATGTGGCGCATTTCTGTGTGTATGTGTTTCAGGCTGTTATTGTCAGTCCTGGAAACTAATTGTGTGCCATGAGCCAAGTTAAGAAAAACTCCCTGAACGTCCGAAATCTTGGCATGGCTGATAAGTCGAGTTCTCCCAGGGAGCCAGCCATCATCATGGTGTTCTTTGAATAAGACAAACATGCCCAGTGGAGCCATAATGAGGTCACTTATCAGGCAGGGCATTGGGAGGGTGTGCCGCTTCCTCTCAGCATCCCTCCATCTGTCAGGGAGAGGACAAATGACCTCAGCAACGACTGCCAATAATGTCATGTGGCGTCAGACTGTATGACATGCTGCAAGTTGACTGAAGGAGCAGACAGGCCAAACTTTTCTGAAGTACAGCCTGTCCGGAAGAACGAGCCAGGTCAGATATTTTTATATTTGCAACCAACTCATTTTAACTTGAGTGAGATTTCACAAAAACACTTTGATTTTAAATCAAAGCTCAATCAGGCAGAGGCCAAGAAGCTCTCATATTGTAAGAAAGACAACAACGAGGGCAGTGCAATCAAGATTGTATGTTTGTGTGATGAGGAAGAAAATCAGTTTCGTCGTTGAAGTGTTTACAGTTGTTACAGACGACAATCTTATTGCGAGAGGCGATGTTGGTTTAATTGGGTGTGCTTGTGTGGGGAATCACTTCAGAGGAGCCACAACAGTGCGACAGAGTTCATGAGAAGAATTTGTAAATCTCAACGGGTAATTGCTTCACAAGTAATAGGGGTTAAACTGCGGTAGGAAAACACAACAACAGTTTTTTTTTCTCTCTCTCTCAAAGACCACATGAAAAGGATTCCATTATTAGAATGCTAAGCACTGCTGATCAAGAAAGCCTCTTTGAAACCCCAAAAAAGAAAAATGGGTCCAATTGAAAACGCGAAAAAACAAAGCACTGTGCCATGTGTTGGTCGGCTGATTTCTAAAAATATACTCAACGTGTCGCCTATATCACATTCAATTACAACTGAAGATATCTTTGAGAAAATCTGGCACCACTGATGGTCCAATGGAGTGGGTCAAGGCTGGCTCACCGAGATAAACACTTCAAAGTTTTGGTAATGGATGTTTTCATTTTGTTGAACAGAGAGAAAAACACTTTAAGAAAATAAAACACACTGCCATGTTTGGAGTGGCAGAGGGGATTTTACAGCTCAATTTGATCACTTTAATCAAATGTGCGCCACAGTTGGCTTGGAGAGGTAAGAAGACACAAAATGGGTTGTAGTATTGAGGGAATTGAACAAACTATAGGGTGAATCAAACTATAGCTTGAATTTCCCTCGGGATCAATAAAGTATCTATCTATCTATCTATCTATCTATCTATCTATCTATCTATCTATCTATCTATCTATCTATCTATCTATCTATCTATCTATCTATCTATCTATCTATCTATCTATCTATCTATCTATCTATCTATCTTTCAAACCATCTACTAAAAGGAAAACAAAGCCCATGTTGTAGACAATCATATTCCTGTAAAAAGTTTTAAGTTCTCATAACAACGAAGAAACCTCTTTAAAACAATGTTTTTGTTTTTACCCATCAAACTTGTATTGGCAATGACATATTACACACTATTAGTCAAATGTATTCAATAGTTCTTCAGAAATGTCAGATAAAATGTGTAAATAATGTGCTAGAAGGAAAGCTGGGCATTTACAAAAGTCTTAAGTCATATATTTCAAAGACCATGATTGACTTTTATGGTACCCCATCCAATAGTTGTTGAGATATTTTAGTACGGGCCCAAGAATAAAACAGATGTTCAGATCCCAAGAGCCACGATGATAGCATGACAAAAACCAAAAGTCTAAGGCAGACACACACCCTGTGGGCTGTTGTCTTGGATCCAATCAAGAAACTAAGAAAGCCATTAAGTTGTCGTCATACCACAAGGAAACTGCTTCTAAACACTGTGTCGCTCCAGATGGTCATGACAAGATAAGCTAGAGATTTCAGTTCTAACTACAACCCGAATGGTGGTTATTAAGATACATGATCAGGAGACCATGGATTTAAAGTATGAAAAAGAAATGTGAGGAGTCTTTTCCAGGGGAGGTGAATTATTTCACTGGAGAAATGCACATTGTAACATTGTGCAACATGAAAAGAGTTAAGGTCCACAACCTTTTATAAACTGCTTTGACAAACCCATATATGACAAGAAGTACTGTTTGAAACGTTCCACACACTCCCTTTCTTTATTTGATATTTTACGGTCTCCTTTATTGTAGATGTACAGAACATTACAGTTCTGGTTTATTCACATGGGTACACCAACAAAGTGTTGGTAAGGAGGTCACTAAAGTCACACAGCTTTATATTGTGGGGACTAATATTATGGGATTCAATCCAAATGTTGTTGAAAAATTACAGTTTGGACCTGAGAGGTAAAATGAGCCAAAAATAACCGAAACCTTCAGTCGTGATGAAAGCTTGGCAAAAAATAAAAGAAGTGAACTATAGCATAGAGCTCACTCTCTCACACAGACAGGGTGTAGTCTTGTGCCCTGTTAAGAGACTGAAAACAGTAATTTTGATGTAGTCATAACACAAGACAGCTGCTACACAATAGTATCACCCCTGGCGTGGCCGTGAAAAACAAAACACATTTTGCAGCTTATTAAACTAATCAAGTCTAATCTGCTCGGCAATGTGCCTGATCCAGAGTGAAATCAATCAGCTTAACAAAGCATGTGAACACACTGACCTAAAACCCAGCTCGTGCTCTGCTGGCACAGGCATGACTTTGAGCGACACAGTACAACCTGCAGATGGTCTAAATATATGTGAAGTTTATTCAGGTTTTGTGTGGAGTCTAAGTGGTCTGTAAAGATAATACAGAGCATTGCAGGCTAATTATACTGCTTCTAAGCATTCTCACATGTGAATGTGCTCTGCCGCTCTGGCATGCTTTCTGTGTGGAGTCTATATTATTCCAGAGAGCCATTGGGGAGAGGGGTTAAAGCCTGGAATGTACACTATTTCCCCACAGGAAGTCGAGCATGGAAGTCTAGCGTTGCCCCACGCCCAGATCTCTCCATCACACGCACAGTCGTCCAGCTCCTGAAGAGAATCCAAAATTCAGCAATTCATATTCATGTTTGACACAAAGGATGAAATAAACCATCACGGAACGCCACTCTTGATCTTTTGTGCTTTAATAAAGACATCTTACTGGTTCATTGTACAACATTTCACATGACATTACAAAAATATTGAAAAGCATTTGTTGTTTTTTTTTAATAGAAATGTACTGAAGCTTTCTGCTTTGTTTAAAAAAAAAAAAAATCATATTCACAAGTTGTCAACTAAACTGGAGGATCTCTGCAGAGTTGAGCCTCTTTAAAGCAGCATGTTTGACATTTACACAGGTCTCGACGCAAGTCATAGTGGGAGGTTCTTCAGAAGACGCGCTGTTTATATACAATAATACAGGGCTGTACAACATATGGCAGCATGAAGACTTTTGCGATGCTGTGTTTAGGAGATCTTCAAGGCGCGTTATAAGAAGAGTTAAATCAATGTCTGTCCTGGTGACGTTCAACGAAGTCGTGATGATGCACAAAGTCAGTGGTTTTAAGTTTTTTTTTTTTTTTGTTAAAATGCAAATCACACTAATATCATGCTAACATGTTAGCATCATAATTATTTATAAGAAGCCATGTATTTAATTTTGTCTATAATAAAGCAGGGCCTCATTTCAGCCCTTTTGTACTTCTTTACAGGACTTTATGTCTTCAGTAATACAGATGTGCCAAAAATATCAGTTGTGTATCTTGTTACGGTTCGCTAAAGTGTGCTTTGGTGCTGAAACGCTACCATAAATAACCACTGCTCTCTCAGTCTTTTATTGTTTCAACATGTTCGTTCATGCTTTTGCAGCATGCTGTTTGTCACAGGATTTTCTTCAACAAAGTGAATCATTACTATGATTAATATCAGTGACGTTAATGTACATTGTGTGTGCTGCTTTGTGTCCACAGTGTCGCTGTCTCTCGTTACACGTGTCTGTTGGAGCAGATGCCTGTTGTCTGGCTGAAGAGAGGCACACTTTGTAGGCTCTGAACACTGAAATATATAGACATGACATTAATACACACTGGCACGCTCACAGAAAAGCCTCACCCAAACACACAGACATACACAGGAGTATAGAACACACACACACACACACACACACACACACACACACACACACACACACACACACACACACACACACACACACACACACACACACACACACACACACACACACACACACACACACACACACACACACACACACACACACACACACACACACACACTCTGACCTAACACCCGTGAGCACCCGCCTGGTACATATAACAGACAGTCATTTCATTAAATGGCTCAGTGGGGGCTCGTCCTAGCCAGCAGAAAGAGGCCCACATCCAACACATACACTCTCACTGTACTTTCCATCTACTGTAAATTATGTGCACCTTCTAAGTAACACTACATCATGGACATAATAAAAGCTTTCAAAGTATAACAAAGCTTTTCAAAGCTTCACTTCAGGTCATTCAAGTGGTGATGAACAGTACTGAGTTGAGCTAAAATAGTGCTCTAAATCACACATACAATGCCTATGTTTGTAATAAAAGCAAACAAAAACGACATCCTTCATGAGATCAAGGAATCTGTTTTTTTGTCATGAGTTAGCCCCCGTGCTAAACGCACGCAGAGGGGAGAAGGCACAAACGTTTGTTTACAGCTGCCGTTTCTCGGTTTTGTTTGATTGCAGACTGTAGTCCGTGGAAAAGGAGAGTCTTCATTAATCTTCCAAACAGCAGAGGAACAAAAAGCCCGGTTCCTCCGTCTACTTTTTCCACATTACAATGTCCAATGAGACACGAGGAATAAGATTAAGAAATTCCATGGAGGGAGAGAGAGACAGGCTTTTGGGACTGTTTTCCGTGGTCTCTCCTTATCCTCAATCCTGAGGTGACCAAGGATCCACATTTGTCTGCATTATCATGATTGTTGGAGTTTGCTTCATCCAGTATTGACCAGTGGCCGTAGTAGTGATTGAAATGGCACATGTCAGGGTTATGTACAGTCAGTTTGCAGTCTTCTCTATGCTAAGATGAGATGGTTGCTCCGCTCTCTGATGTCGGCTGGAGGGACAAGGTCTTTCTTCACCGGGGTGGGCAAGAGGGTAGAGCGTCTACCTTTGGGTTTGAACAAATCAGAGACGAAGAATACCTGCAGAGGGAATAAAAGAATAAAAAATGTTTCTTGGCATAGGAAAAATTAAACTCAACTTAATATTGAATGTAAATAAAAATAGGATAAAAAAACTTACAAAAAAGAGGGATTAAATACACGCTGATTTAATTGGATGGTGATACATTATTACCAGCTCAGTGTGTTCTCCTTTAGTGTTAATAGTTTTCCCTTATTTAAGGCAACATCACGTCATGTACAAATCATAAACGGCATTCATCAAGATTTTGTATTTGATCCATTTCTTTTTTTCGTTTACATTCATTCACTTCACAAAACATGTGACACGTCACAATTTCCCTGTAATACACACAAAAGCTCATTTGTACATGTTTACCTAAGCAATCTTTTAAAGGGGACATATTATACCCTTTTCAAACAGTCCCCTGTGCTCTCAATGAAACATCTCTGCTTTGTTCATAATATAACATGAATCAAGCACCAGAGGAGGTTTGTGACCCTGTAGAAACCAGCTCTCTCAGAACGCTCCATTTTGGTGTGTGTGTCTCTTTAAATACAATCAGACCCCCAGAAGACATTACTTCTCTGTAGAGACAATAAAAACAGGAGATCTGAACAAAAAATGTACTCCCGGCTGGTGGTGGAGTCCATGGGAGGGGAGGGGAGGGGGGCGGGGGTATTTTCTTACCAGAATCCAACTTGTGATGTCACAATTTAAAACGGAGCATTTTACTCTGTGTGGTAAAATTTATGTAGACCACGAACAAAAGACAGGATGTTTTTTTGTTTTTTTCTGTTGGTTAATAGAAACTAAGGTTACCCAAATAAATGTTCAAAAACACAAAAAAAAATGACATGTAAATAACATGATAATTATTACTGTTTAACTATAAAATAAGATACCTCTCAACATTATGTTTGGGACCCTTCAAAAATAGAATGACTTGCAGCTCATGCTACAACATTTTCAAACAACTCACTATGCAGTAGGCCACCAGGGCTCCCTGTACGAAACCAGCCAAGACGTCTGTGGGGTGGTGCTTGTGATCAGACACACGGGACAGGCCGGTGTAGAAAGACATCATGATGAGGGTGAACTGGGTCAGAGGGCGCAGCAGACGGGCCCCGTGCCAGGTGAAACGAGACTGCAGGTAAAACTGTAAGAGACGCAGAACTGCGATGACGTACGAACTCTTCACGTTCAATGTGGTGTGGTACTTGTAGATTCATGGTGTGACAGAATGCACGCGTGTGTGATAAACAATCTGGTAACTTACCACCAGGTACAGCATGGTGTACATGGAGAACGATGCGTGTCCAGAGAAAAAAGACTTCCTGAGAAGAAGAGCACAATCAGCTTTTAGTACAGCTGGATTTCAGCTGGGACATTTTAAAACGAGTTGATAGTTTGGGTGCTTACCTGGCCTCCTGCACTTTGCTCTCTGGCCCCTGACACTGGTAATCAGTGATGTATCCCAGGGAGCAGTTGATAGTGGAGAAGTCAGGTTTGCACACATCGAGGAAATGAGGGCGCATGCGGCCCACTGACACTTTGGCGATGTCAGTGAAGGACTGGCTGATGGCACAGCCGAAGATGAACACGCCCACCTGCTTGTAGAGCGCAGAAATGTAGGGGTTCCCTACAAAAGACTTGGATCCCTCGTTCAGATAGTAGATCCTGTAGCTTTCCCCGATGATAATCTAAAGGGAAGAAAGAGAGGGTCAGGATTCTGACACAGTTCGTGTTTCCAATCCCTTAGCACTCAGATTTATGTCTCATGAGGAGCAAGTGAAAATGTGTCATTATAGAGGGGTGCCAAATTCTTTGTTAAGGAATGGAACAGCTCTTTATATAATGCTTCTTGGACAGAAACATTAGCTGGCCAGCACAGTGTGATCTCATATTTTATATGTATTTGACACTTTTTTTTTTTTTATTCGTTGACAGAGAAACTTTCTCCTCTATTTTAGAATTTTGAAATGTTGGACATTTAAGATTGGGTTAAAGACTTCTTGACTTGAGGGTATGACTGTGATTCAAAACGTGTAATAATAAAACTCAAACTAGACTTCCTTGTGAGTTCCCCTTGAAGTGGTTTGCAAATACCTCATTTATTTCGAAACGCGCTTTAACGGTGTCACTCTACGTCTGAGAGAAAACAGTGAGACGACGTGGGAGGCAACTCAAACTGTCCACCATGTATAGTGTTCTGTAAGAGTGTAAATAAACCAAAGTCTAAAAGTGACGATTGACGTGGAAGGCACACTTAAGCGGGGGGGGGGGGGGGGGGGGGGACTGGACTGCAATAACTCACAACAGCTGTTCAAGCTCAAAAAAACGCCTTCCTAACCTCAGCCTCATCCCCCGTTGTCTCCTCGCAGCATACAAATGAAAGCGTGGAAGAGGAGTCCGTAACAAGGGAACGAGGTGGGGGTGAGTCAAGAAGAGGAAAGAAAAGAAAAAAGTATGAAATATAGAAATAGTTACTGAATATAAGGAGTCCAAACTAGGAAAGGAGGATATAAGAAAAGAAGGTGAGAGGTGAGCGGTGGAATGAGGAATGGGAGGGAGGGTATGGAAGTGGCGAGGGGGGGGGGAAGGCACCGCTGGTTTTAATCAGCAGAAACGCTGAGCTAGGCGACGTGTCTGATTTTGGTGGCCAGACTCCGCCAGGCGCACGTCGGGGGCACGTTTGTTTTTCAGCGCTCCGGCTGTCTCCCCTGAAAGGAGCTCCGATTTCACAAGGGATGTCTGACTGTTTTCATGTTAGTATCTCAGTTTCATCAGACATTCTTTCGTTGAGGGGGGGGGGCGCAGAAATAAGTCCCATTCTGGGAAACACTCTGCGCTCAGGGATAGCCTTTAAGGAGATTTAACATGCTGATACGAGTGTGTTGTTTCCACCATCCAGGCCTTTAGAGCCGGCTCCATAAAGCCCAGCTGCCTTCATGGGAAAGAAGGAAAGCGGGAGAAAACACATCTGGTTCCCCTTGTGTGAAAGATTTAACCGTGTGAATGGATAAATAAATTGGCATTGTAAGATATGTAGCTGTTACGCTAAAACCTCAAGAGATAATCATGGGGGTGATGCGCTGATTTGTGGCTCATGTCAACTGTCTTTTATTTTTAAAGTAACACCATGACGTTCTGAAGTGCTACAAAAAAAAAAGAAAAAAAAAAAAGACTTAGACTCTCGTATCTATTTAGGAGGAAATCAAGCAGTGCATAATCTGGTTCAGGAAACACAAAGGTGGGCCAGAACACTCTGGGGGGGGGGGAGGTTGTAGAGTCACGTTTTGTTCGAGGAAAATAAGATATCTGGCGAAGTCTTCTTGTTTGGGTCCGTCACCGCAATTCCAGCCCACCAATTACAATATTTAACCGAACAACCATTGCGTCAACCATAATTACACAGGGCCACAAGTCTGCTCACCATGAAAACCCTCGTGGCCCGCAGCCCATATCGCAGTCTGCTCTCCTCGGGGACTAAAGGCTCAAAGGAGAGACGGATGCCATGAGGCCTGCTACCTTCCTGCTGCTGATCTGCTGGGTGACAACTGTGCACGTCACAAGGATTCTTTTTTTTGGGTAGTCTGTTTGTGCCCTACTGAGAGATCACAAAGCGGTCGTAGGTGTCCTAATCACATATTCATTTAGGTTATGGTCATTTTTAGGTTTATTTATTTTCTTGCTCGTAGTTTCTTAAAAGTCACATTTGTCTGGGAGGCGATCGATTATTAATTTGTGATTGGGATATTCGTTGTGTTTTGTTTGTTTTTCTGCAAACTGATATTCCTATCCTCACGGTGGTCAGTGAACGCCACACTTCGGTTCACCGCGGCCGGTAAAGGGAAGACGAAATTCTGAAGACTTGCGAAAAACGAGTTGAAAGCATTTCCAGTGAGGAGCTGTTTGGTCGCCTGATAGTTTGATGTGTAAAAACCTTTTCTGAAGGGTTTTCACTGCTGATGAGCTGGGAGATGAAGATAAGATGGAGAGTTGTGATTCGACCTCTGAGCAAACATTAAAGTTACACTGTGCTGAGATGACGGTTTATCTCACTGTTTTCTCACAGGTGATTAGAAAAAAGCACACACCTCATCGTCTGAGTAATCTAAGGCTCCTGAAGAAAAGCTTGGACAAATGTTGACTGTTTTTTTTAAATCTGGAATGTGCTGCAGCCAACCAGGCCACAGGTGTTGAATCAGTAATCACTGTGGGATAATCTCTGTTTATTCCCACAGTGATAAAGCCCTCTGATGGAGAGTGTGTTTCTCTGAACAGAATGAGCAGGATGGAGACAAAGAAAACAAAACATGACCACCTGTTGTAATTGTCACTGACAGAGCAGTTTGTTACCATGTGAGAACGTGTGGTTCAAATTGAGTTATTCACACACAAAATGCTGGTTAACATCTGGATTAGGGGGGGCGTCAGTGGGTGCTGCTTGGAAACCTGAAGAAGTGAAGATGACATTAGTGAGCAGAGTGAGGTGACTTACAGAGAGGATGGTGATAAGAATGCCAGCAGCGCTAAGCACACCGTCGCTAATGGTGTCTCCATTTTTGGCCGGATACTTGATGGACTCATCGTCGCAGTAAAACCCTCTACGGTAAGGCTGAACAGCGCTGGTCTCAATGACCAAGAAAGGCAGGCCGGCTAGTGTGAGGAAGCAGTGAGCGGCAAAAAGAGAGAAAGAAGGGTGGTGGGGATGGGTGAGAGAGAGAGAGAGAGAGAGAGAGAGAGAGAGAGAGAGAGAGATGGAGGTGCCGGGTTAATGATACGCAAATTACAGAGGTCGCAGGTACAAGCAGGAGGCAACCAGGGAACATCTGGGACTGGCTCGATGCGTTCTGAGGTTGAGGGTCGAATCAAGAAATAATGACTCCGGCGTGGTTCAATATTCAGTCTAAAGTGGGGGTCTTTGAGCTCCACTTTTTTTTAATTTTTTTTAAAGACCACTCCTTTAAGGGCCATACCTGCAGCTACACATTTTCCAAAGCTCACGCTCCCTGCGTCTGATTTGTCTCTGCAAGCCGCCGTTGGCTTCCATCACATCGAATACAGAGTGACGGTCACGTGGAAGACATCTTTGTTTGGAATAAAACACTGAATCATGTTGTTAAACACTAACAGAAAAAAAGAGAGTACTACATACTCTTTTTTTTTTTTATTCGTTGTAAAGACTGAAGACTTCAAATCATATTGGAGGTGTAAAATGACTCTTACAGTATTTGTTTCTACTCGTGCAGTGATGTAAATGGAAACCAATGACCGCCTCAGCTCGAGGTTTGGAAATCAATTTACACACAGCGCTTTGGAAAATGCTTGACAAGCGCACATGAGGCACGCTTGATCTGCTGCTTAACGAGACACGGAGTCTGCTTTGCCGCTCGTTTTGTTTCCGAGGTGTCAACCGCCGACTGAACCAAGCCGCTCCCAACACATGCTCTCTGCTTCTCCTGCGGTACCACGACAGGACTTACTGAGAGCGCGGGCACGGTGACGCCCACGGCTGTGAGCACCGTGTTGGACACCGTGCTGCTCTTATAGCTCATTCTGATGCTGTTGTCGCTGCAGAAGAATCCTCTCTGGTAAGGCGGGAAGGGAGATTTGTGCAAAAACACTGCGACGAGCAGCACTGTACGGACGGGGGGGTGGGGGGAGGGGGGGGGGGGGCACACACACATGAGCAGAGGTCAGACACACATGTTCGGAGCACAACAGTTGGACAGCTGCATCAACGGACATTGTGAAGAAGAAGACATACAAAGGCGAAGACAGACGGACACATCAGACGTACAAACCAACCTCCGTGCAGGCGTTCAGTTCACACGTTCAAAACAGACGAGCTGAGAAAATGAGCAAAAACAAAGAGAACAAACTTGCTAGAATGAACACCGAATCAAGGCTACGATCGTTTGTGATTTATTTAAGTGATCACAGAAATGCTCAGAATGGCATCAACTGAGATTTAACAGCCGGAGTTAGTGTTAAAAGGGTTGGATGTGGCCGACTCTTAAGAGACACCATGGCTGCTAACTGAGAAGAAAAAAAACAAAAAAACCCTCCAGAAACATTATCAGAGCCTTCCTTCCTGTCTGCAGAGGCTTTCAAGTGCATTTTAAAAGGAGCACTTTAAGATGCCTTCAGGGGGCGCCGGATCCATTTAGTGTCCTTCGCCGCTTAAAGTGGCAAAAAGATCTTATTTATCTCCTGACAACAAACACAGAGGGGGTGTTACTAAAATGCAAGCCAAAGAGGACAGCTCACTTTCTCCTTGGCTTACCAAAGGCTTCAAGGGACTACTTTGAAATTGGAGAGTGGCGGAGGTACCCAGGAGAGCACTTCGAGTCTCCGACAGAATTTGGAAAACACACGTTCAAAGTCACTTCAAAGTGAAGTTTAACTGATCGTCGCGCTTTCAAGTCGCTCTTTGAATAAATCTGCGATCTGCCGATACAAAGGAAAACAAACATCAGCGCTCTCTCTCTCTCTCTCGCACGCTCTCTTTCTGTCTCAAAAAGCCAGAATTCACCCGGGTGGAGAGGTCAGTGCTGAAGGAGGGATAGTTGTGGTGAGGTGGGGGGGGCATGACTTCACAAACCAAATGTCAACACATGCTTCAGTCGCTGATCCCCTCAACCCCTCTCTGAATCCAGACGTCCCCCCTCACACACACACAGCTGACGCTGGTCTTTGAAGGTCCAGCTGGGCTTAGCTCAGGTTACAGCCACGGCTCTGCTGCCTGATGGGAACAGCAGAACCTTGGGTTTCCCTCCACATTCAGCACGACTGGCTTTATTAACTTTCTGATTCTCATTCTGGTTCTTTAAACAAATACCAAGATGGTGGTTCAATCAGGTCAGAGCCAAAGTAAGTCTGACAGGGTGGGGGGTGGGGTGGGGGGGGGAAGGAAGGGGCAGGGTGGTGTGTCTGAGAGTTCTGTGAAAACATACAGTACTTTAATGTGAGCTGGATCCTGAGTGTCTGATCTCTTTTGTTAGCTTAGCCTGGCCATGAGCAGAACCACTCAGACCTTCCAAAAACAGGGACCGCCCAAACAACAACAACGAGGGCTGAAATGAGCCCGGAGTCCTCCTGAACTCTCCAAACACGTCCACAGGACAGATTCTAGGGCTTCAGCTCAGAAATCCTTTTCTTGTTAATGACTTAGATCTCGTTTAAGATTCATCGATTGTTTCGTCCATTGTGTGTCGAACACTGGAGAATGGAGTCAACTAGATTTCTCAGAGGTCAGAGTGAAACTTCTTTAGTCAAAATCCTCCAAACCAACAAAACATCCAAAGACTCATCAATTTAAAGAAAAGCAGCAAAACTAACTTTTCTTTTTTTGTTGTTGTAAATCAGTAAACAATTTTCGGACATTTTTTCTTGAAGTATGATGACTCAAATGTTCAATCCGTTGAAACAAACAGTCGACCGTGTTGACGCTCTACCTGACACAAGGCTTCCTACTCTACATGGCTGAGAGTGAATGTGAAAGTGTTTAAGGTCTCTGCACAGGTCAAGTTCAGCTTCAAACTGTTGGTTGGAAGAAAAAAAAAACAACCTCAATAAGACTTCTTTTCCAGACATTCAGAAGTGTGTTTTTTTTTTTTTTTTTTTAACTCTGCTCAGTCCTGCTGCAGCATCAGCATTGCACATTCGGATTTTCCCCTCCTTCTCAAAGCCAGGGGGTAAGGAAGGGGGTGGGAGGAGGGGGGAGGTGGGGGTCTGCCCTGCCAACAACAACACCAGTCAGCAGGCGTGGGTTTTGCATTAGCTCACCATCAACCCAAAGACAACAGAAACAAACAAAATTCACCCCCCCCCCCACGTTTTCAGTTTCTAATGCACTCCTCAGGTGTCGTCTGTCCACTTTGGATCTACAGCCGTCTGCTCCACTCGGGAACCCGAAAGGAAAACAAGCGATGACGACTGTCTCAGAGCAAATCAAATAAAGAGAGAGGACTTCTCATTAAGACACTTGTTAGACACTTTCTACTCTCTGCCTGTTTTGCCTTTGCCCCAGTTCGGCTCTGCTGTTTCCATGTAGCTGCAGTTTGTGGAAACTAGAATCAAAGTATAAGCCTCACGCTGAATTAAATCCCCCAGCATGTTTGAGAGGCATTGGCTGAAACACCGGCTGTGACTATTAAAGCAAACAGACACACTTTTTCCACTTGCAGGGATCTCTCACTGTCTGGTGTCGAAATGTATACACCTCTCTGAGGTACTTGTGGTATACACAGATGTAGTTGTTTTCGGTTTGTAGCACCCCCCCCCCCCCACACACACACACACAACCAGTTCTGTCTGTCACTTTGGCCTACAGTAAACCTTATTGGTTCACAGTTTCACAGTGAAGGGGAGAGCGGGTGTGTCTGTTCGGGTTGAATAAGTGCATTTACATTCAATTACCATGACGGCTGTTTTTCTGTTGTTGTTTTCTACGTTGATTATTCTGATTCCTAAAAAAAATGAATACATCATAATACACATGGCAACTCTCTGGGAACATACCGTTTCCCCTCTGCGAACTCAAAATAAAACGCTGAGCCAACATGAGCACTTAGGGACGTAACAATACTACAATATTAAACTAAGATATGACTAAAACAAAAACAAAAAAAAAAGGTCTCAGTACCTTTTTCTGTAACACAGCAAAGACAACATAAAGCCCAATGCACCCTGGGTAACCCTTGTTTCTATTTATCAAAAATTGTTACAATTGACTCATGTAAAAAAAAAAAAAGTTTTTTAAAAAAGTTTTTAAAGTTTGATCAATGTAGCACTAACAACTCTTCAATGTTTGATTCTTTACTTGAAAAAAGTCAAAAACAAATCCTGGACTGTGTTGTTTGAACCCTTCTTTAGATTCTTTCAGGTTCAACCTGACACGTTGTTGTTTTGCTGTTCTTGATGTTTAACTGAATTCATGGTTCTTTGAAATTGGACTTTTCTTTTTTTCGGTACTTGTGCCCTTTTTAATTTCTTGAACCATCTGCACTACAGCGGACACTTTAACTTCTCTACATATCTGACTGACCTTAATGTAACGTAAGGTCAACCTAAAAGGTTAACCGAATAAATATGTTTTAATCTTTTTCTACCAAGTTTTGTTTTTGTTAGCACAATAATTAAACATAATAATGATATATTGGGGTTAAAAGATTATTTAACTCTATCTTACTTTACTTGCAATTGTTTCAGAATAAAAAAAAAACTGCTGTCACCAAAGTTTCAAAATATATTTTTTTAAACCACTCTCCTTTGACCTACTAGTCCTGAACCAGGTCAAAGACACATTTAAACAATGTAAGAAGATTAACTAGAAAACATGAAAGCCACCTGCAAAGGCTTAATAGAAAGGGACCCTTAACACCTCACGACAGGCTCGGACAAACAAACAGAAAAACTGCAGTACACTTTGTCAGTTATGTTCCAGCTTCACTCAGCTCGAAATGCGAGCTGAATGTCTCCTGACTCATGTTATCATCACTGGCCTACTGAGATCACAGTGAGATAAAACCCTGGATGCTGAAATATGGGCACAGCAATCAGTGTAAGAAAAAAGAGCTGTTCTGTTTACAAGCACTAGCCCTCCATTTCCTCCTTGTGGTCGCTTGTGTAACACCACATCTTAAGCCCGAGAAATACTGCTGGTTTGCTGACATCCTTCTATGTGGGAAGTGGACAAAGAAAATTATGGGAATTTACCCTCCATTGAAAAATGAAAACTAGACTACACTAAATATAGCTTGTCAAAAATGATTGCTTACTCTGTGGATGTTCCATTGAAATGTTTAAACAATAGCTGGTGCTTTCCCATGCTATTGCAACAAATGTATTCTTGTGCTGAATCCTGATTGGCTGTTTGTTGCACTGAACAACGCAACTGAAAAAATTGTTTCGCAATATCCTAGAATAAAAACAATGAGTCAAATCAGTGAAAGGTTGTAGGTTAGAGACTGTTAAACTCTTTGACGTGAACTTGGGCTCAAACTTCTGCAAGAGAAATGTTTCACCCACAATAACAATTTTAGCCCAGGCTGTGCAGCTGCTGAACATCACAGGACCTGTACTGATGAACATGCAAACACATTGAGGTCTGACCTTTTCACCAACAGCCTTAATTTTACCACACACACACACACACACACACACAGTACATCCAGATGTTGAGATCAAGAGAATTCCAGCTTGTGAGGAATGTGAGCCTGGAAAATATAATGAGGAGTCAAAGCAGGCAGAGCTACATTTCAGGTGTGTGTGTGGAGACCAAAGAAATAAATATCCCTGAAGGAACACTTATTAGTTTCCTTTTTGCCAGTGTATACCATTTTGGTGGGGCTGACTTCCTCTCGCAGGGCCAATGTAATTCATGGAAAATATTTACTTTAAAAGACGTTATTACTAACTGTGTGGGCTACTGTTGCTATGGCAACTTGTTACTGTTGTAGCTAGCTACATAAGAAATTTGGCACAAAAAGTTTTGTCAATTTAATTAACAGAATTAAGCATTTTATCGTTTTTTTAAATCAAGTTATACGATGTTAATAAAAACATAACATTTCATTAACAAACTTTTTTACTGCAATAAGGCTAGCAAAATCTTTTCGACATCAGCATCATCAGAAACGATTTTATTTAATTCAGTTTAAATATGCTATACGTAGGCTACCGTTTATTCTAATCGTAATTTTAAAAAACAGTATTCGCATATAAAAAATTGTTGCAAAAAGGAAACACAAATGTAGATTTAAAACACATTTCAGATAGTCTTAAAGTTGTGCCAGACTGAATGGGTTACGTATGTTACGAACAATATAAAAATGTAAAACAAATCCATTCAGTGGCGCTAACTCCTCGTTTCAGTGTAAATGTGTCGTTATAAAACCACATTAAAGAGGTATTCTTACCTAAAAACAAACAGAAGAGATCCACTCCCACCAGTAACTTTCTACGGCTGTGGTCTTTGCAGTTATTGTTGTTCAGTGAACTCCCGCCGTTCCTCGTCTCGGCTGCCATACTTTTCTCATAAATCAAGCAGCGTTGCATTTAAAACGTGTTGAGTGGTTGAAATCAAAGTGAATGAAAACTTTTTTTTTTTAAAGAAGCTTTCGCAGTGTTGCGTTTACTTTATCTATCTAGTTCAATATCCTAACAGAGTCCTGAGGAGGAGTAGTCACATGTACTGTCTACTACGAAGAGAGTAAGCTTTCAACCACTTCCCTCACTTTCTTCAAACCTAACCATCCTTTCTCCTTTCCTCGGGGGTAGTGAGAGTCCTGCGACAGCCTTCCAAGAAAGCCACACCTCCGGCCCCTCCTCTTTCAATTAATGCCATATGCCATTGCCAGCTCCTTTACAGGCTTATTCCCACAGTCACCTCTGGGTGCTGGTGAAAGCAGACTGTACTTCATCTCGGTAGGAAACGAGGATTTCACAAAGCAAAGTCAGCCAAACAGGAAAGATACAAAGATAGGAGCCCAATTTATAGACTACACACAATGAAGTCAGTGGTTTGTTCTGTTGTTGCTCCTTTATTATTTGTTAAGCAGTCAGCTCTGTGTGGAAACAAACTGCAAGGGAAAAGCTCGAGATGTAAGACAGACTTTTTTTTGCTGACATACTAAATGGTGACACAGACGAAGTCCTGGAAAATGACCATTTAAAGAACACGTAGGAACATATATTCAACCTCAACAATGTTCACAACAAATTAAGTGCTGATAAAATATAACAATATAAGCGGAGGGATCATATGACTCAGTGCAAGTTATCTCCAAGTTAGAGTTTTAAGTTTCTCTTTATTTATTATGGGTGTTTTCGTGCAGCCTTTTTCAGTCAGAGAAAATGAAATCAAAAGCATAAACCAACGACAACTTTAATGTACTAGATATAAACAAAAGAACATCTGAATGCAAAGAACAAACTTAAATATTTGGAACTACACGTGTAAATCTGACTTTGTTACATCATTGTCATTTGTTGGAGATAAAGTGCTATAATTCAATTTGTGGAAACACGAGAGAAAGGAAAATAAGTGAAGCAAATATTGTGATAATGAACAATTACAAACAAAAGGTGAATTCAGAAATATGATACAGTTACATATTGTAGCAGCCCATTCGATGAGGGGTTTTCTTCACTGCAGAAGGCAAAAAAAAAAAAAAGAGGAAAAAAAAGTTTTAACGACAACAGATTCTTTCCATCAAATGTATGAAGTCTCTCAGTCTGACATCACCTGCTTGAGTTAATCTGGTGATCAGAAGGTGTCAGCATACAGTGGCGGGGGAGGAAGGAGTCCCAGCTCTGTGAAGTCTACCTCCTGTTCACTGTCATACAAAACACAAAGAGACATCACAGTTAGAGAGGAGAAGACGCCACAGAAGCTGAAGTAATCCGAGCACGTCTCTGCCAAAATCTCAGAGTCGTCTGCCGCGCAAATAAATAAAGATCAAGCACGGCAGAGCGTCTCTTACTGATTACAAGGAAACTGTCGACACTTACGGATACGGAGGCTCCTCAACGGCACACAACAAGTCTGGATAAAGACAGGCAGATGCAAATGTCACGTTCACATTGAACTGTCTGTGCAATAAGTCTTGAAACATGCCCCCATCTAGATAAGTGCACCCGACAAAGTTATTTTCCATTTCAGGCAAGACGCCAGCCAGTGTTCAGACTGTAGTGCTCTTAAGGAGATTTCTAAGTCCTCTACTTTAAGATCCACCATTATCAGTGAGAGTGATGCAAGTGGTGACAGAGGACACATGGAAATAAACATCAGCTCTGTACACTTACCCCGTGGCTCAGCACTTAGCATGGAGGAAAACAAATGAAAAACAGGCAAACTGTTTTATATCACAAACTAAATTGGAATGTGTCAACATCATTGGACTAAAGAAATGGTTGAGGAGGTGGATAGGGAAAGTATTTTACTTTGTAGGGGTTGCTCCCTGACAAACAGCCATGCCACCAAAGTCGTCTTTGCCGTGTTGAAAGAAGATGGAGAGTTTCTGCAGGGCGTCATGTCTGGTCCTGCAATGTAAAAAAAACAAGTTAACGTTTGTATCTTTAACTTCTACTTTTCAGACTAATCAATGAGCTACAGGGGGCGAAGACCAGCGATACAGTTAAGCAGTTACCCTTTGTTCGCTTGTATGGATCAGTGTTTGGGACCAAAAGAAGCTGATAGTCTCAATATGCTCAGACACTGGATTACAAAGTTTAAAGGTAAGGTACACTAAGATCACTGTGTCAGGCTGCTTTTTTGAAGTTTTGAAATGAAAATAACTCAGCAGCTTTTGATTATAAGTCAGAGATGTAGGCAGCATTGGCTCCAATAAATACGCCATTCTTCCAGATTCTAACTTGAGAGGAAATTAAAAAAGGCACCAAGTTATCAGGCATGCACTAAACGTACAATGGCAGATGATGGATGAGGTGTAGAAAACCAAAATGGCATTTCAGTCCATTGCAAACAAGGTGAGATTTAGTTCTATTCTTCATTCAAAGCTTTTGGGAATTTGGTTGACTTGGGTTTGCGTCAACTGCAAAAAAAAAAGAAAAGAAAGAAAACCAACCAATTACAAAACTGGGCTAACAGTGTGCGCTTGTGTTATTTACTTATCAATGTATGACCCTTAAAAAAAAAAAGGGAAAAAAACACAAATTTAGGGTGATGTATAGTACTCTGTGTCAGAGGAGAGATAATTAATTAGACGACTGGCAGTTTCACTGAACAATGCAGACATTTTTCAAGCAAAAAAAAAGAAAGAAATCTTGTTTCAGCCTTTGTTTGTGCCGAGTAGCTGCTTTATGAGTTATCCTTTGAGATCCAGACTTCTTGTTAGACAAAACAAGCTGAATGAAAAGCTCTTTGTGGGCTCTTGGAATTTATTAGAGCTTTTCCTTATTATTTTTTTACTTTTTATATACACATTGTGATGTATATATAAACATCACATTTAATACACAGAAGATATTTCAAAAATGAAAAAAACTAAAACGAGTTCATTGCGTCTCATGTCTATTATATCCTTTGTCTCTCTCCTCCATAATGATACAGTAGAGGGACTTAAACATGTGGAATCCAAACAGCATTACATCCCTGACCAATGTAACAGGGTTCAATAGAGATTTGTTCAGCTTCTCACAATATTTTTTCTTCCTTCTAATGTTTAATATTTAGTTACTCATGAAAAATAAAAGCTAGGTAGGTTTGGCCACACATCATACTGTATGTCCACACTGGGCGTCTTGGGAAGAGGTGAGACGTAGAAAGATTTATGCACATGTGCGAGGAGAGCGTGCCAAGCTATCTGCTTTGACACCTGTGTGTTGGAGACTCACTGTGTGTGTAAGTCCTCCAGGTTGGCATCGCTCAGAGTGTGCTGGGCGCTGACATGGCCGCATGCTGTCAAAGCGAACACATGAAGGGCAGAGGAAGGAGGGAGGGGGGTAACTTACGCAAGGATAGTTGGACAGAGGAGGGAGGGAGAAAGGAAATGGCATCGTATAAAAAGCACATCAAAGGCTTGTTACAGTCTGACATATGTCAGTGCATAACATAAAACAGCCACTAAAGCAGGCAGCAGGGGGGGGGGGGGGCTACATTTCTCTTCTCGTTTTCACTTCAAAAGGACTGCATGTAAAATGTACTCACACACATCAGGCAATGAGGCAGTCTGTTGGGGAAAGCTAAAAATGCAGAATCAAGGGGGGAAAAAATATAATCAAACACTGCATGCCACATTAAGTCAATCATCTTTGAGAAAGGATGTAATGTACTCTCATGTGGCCATTCCTTCTTAGAAATCAAAGCATCTTTAAGCCACGGAAAAGCACAGAGAACAGGACAGCCGTACCAGTTTTCATTGGTGGGTGAGAGGGTCTCGTCTTCGCAGGCCCACTCCTCACTATCATCTGTGACTGTGGAAAAAAAGAAACAAAAAAAACACACAAACGCCCAAAGACAGATTAATCACAGTGTGAATGCTGGTGAAGGATGTTTGGCTGTGCAGAAACAAAAAGCCCCTGAGCTAACATGGAGTTCCTTCACAATCATAAGAAAACAAAAATAAACGGTGGTCGAGCAGATGACGGCGAGTGAAGTTATTCAGGCCAGGCACGGTGTTGTGTGACCCTTTGGCTGTGTGCCAACTTGTGGGCAACTGTTCTCCATCAGTCAACAAGCCCACATACGACATAAACCACCTTTATAAGGCTGCCGTGCTGTGTGAGACGTCAGTGATGTCCTGATGCAAAGTCAAGGTCTGATCTTCTAAAAAGCTGTTTTGTAAAACCAAACTCACTCTGGAGCTCAGTGACGTCGTAAAGAGAATACTGACACTTACAGCTGCTTGTGAGCACAGGGTGGTTCGAGGATCTGCAAAAAAAAAAAAAAAAAAAAAAAAAAAGAACAACAAAGAAACGAGAGACAAATTATTGATCTAGAAACACAGCTGGAATGGATACAAATTCGATTGAGATAAAGAAGTTCATCAGGGATCTACCTGCTTCCTATGCTGATGGTGTCTCCCTCCTGATTGGATCCTCTCCCAGCTGCCTGGGCCTTCTTGCCAAGTTCGAGCATCTCTTTGATGTTTAGCTCCACATTCATGACAGAAATATAACCATCTGCAACACACAGGATAAAAAGGAGTGAACCAGGATCAACAAAGTGAAAAAGAAAAACTCAGAGGGGAATAATGTGTTCTTTTTAGATCCTTTATGGTGTAGGAAAATCTCCCCACACAAACTCATGTACTAAAAAAAACAAAACAAAACAAAAAGAAATATTCCATCATCTCCATTCCTGATTTGATTGAAAACTTTGATCCATTTATGTTTGAACTCACATTTGTGGTTTGCGTCCCTGGCCAACCACTTTCCTTTGGGGCAGTTGGTGGTGCGAATGATGCTCACTGTGTCACCAGTTTTCACAGGCAGGTCGTTCTTACGGACCTTGTTCGCCATCATCACCCTGGCGTGGTACATGGGCTCCTCTTCTCCGGTCACCTAGAAGAGTCAAACCTCAAATTACATCTTGAAAGTGAAAGGGGAAATGTTGGAAAACACAATCCACAATTTGGTTTAAAGTTGTATCTTTTGGCGATATTTGCCTGCATGAGAGAGGACAGCTGAAGAGAGACAGGAAGTGTCGGGAGCAGAGAGTGGGGGGTGATTCAAACCCCACAGCCGCTGCTATGAAGACTACAGCTTCCATACATGGAGAGTGTCATAACCGCTAGGCTATCACATCCCAAATAGTTTTTTTATTTATAGTTGCATTTTCTACAGGTCATTGTAAAAAATGTCAAAAAGCTTCATGAAAAGGATGGATTTAAGACCTTAAAGCAGAGAGAAAAATTGAAGACGTTTCCACCCTCTTTGTTCTTCGACTAACAAACCTACTTTGTACTTCTTTTTCATTTCATTTTCCTTCTTCTCCCTTTCTTTCTGCTCCTTTTTCTCCTTCTCCAGTCGCTGCTTCTCCCTCTTCTTCTGCTCTTTCAGTTCAGCCGTGTTGGGACTTTGGGGTTCTTTTCTGAAAACAAATGAGACAGTTTGAGGGCAAAGTCTACCAACTGAACAAATGTGACAATAAAACTAACCAATCAACTACTTTTTTCAAGTGAAATCATTTCAATATTTTTTGCACCACATCAGTAAGAAAGAGGAGCTGAGACAATACCTGATTACATGAATGCGGGCTGGCTGAGCAGTTTCTCCTCCTGATACTCCAGCCCTGCATTTGGAGAACAACGGTCAGGGAAAAATCAATGGCGACCTTCTGTTAGGTGGAAACAAAAGATATGACACAGGAGCTCTTTGATAGAAAAAAACCCAAGACGTACCAGGGATTCTGTGGCCACATGTGAAGACACGCCCCCTCCTTCTTGAAATAAACAGACAATTCTTAATTAAAAAACGCAGATGACGGGGAACATTAAGGAGTAAAGAAACCTTTTATTTTGAAAAAAAAATATATATACAAATGATTAAAATGTAGTTACTGCAGGGAGGTTTTCAGCATATGGATCTGAAAAAAAAAAAGTCAGAGCAGTTAAAAAAAAAAAAAGGAAATAGGTCTGCAGGGTTTTTCGTTTTTTTTTTAAACTTGAGAAGAAAATACAAATAGAGCAAAAGAACTCTTACTCTTTAGACCACCTTTTGCTTTACGCAGGTTGTGTTCCTGGATTAACCTGTTGAAGTTCTCAACGTCCTCATACACATTTTCATCTGCTTCATAGTAACCGTTCTGTTGATGTTCACTGGACGGAAGAAAAACAAGCACATTTACACAACGACACATTGGATTAGATGTGAAAAGTAAACCCAAATGTTTACAATGAAAATATGGTTTGAGAAAGCAGACTTGTGCTACACGGTCGGATGTTCTGGGCATAGAAGTGCAATGCTCCCACACTCTGCTAGTCTTCCATTTTTGTGTCATTTTAGATTCCTGTACCCGTTCTATGTGACTGTAATAAACATGAAGACATATGGAGAAGGAGAGGGAGGGAGAGTCCCAAAGTGTTACTTTTTCTCTTTTGGCTTCAGTATGCGCTGTGGACCCGTGTTGTTTATTGATCTGCACATAGGCAAAGAGCAATTAGAATACGAGACAAATGTAATTGTAGGTGCTCTTTTTAATACCTGGGATGTGGTTGAGTCCCATTATTTAATGCAGAGTGGTTAACATCGTTAGTTTCCGGTGCAGCTGAGTGAAACTCAGCAGCTTCATCAGCCTGAGAGTGAGACAGAGGGTCTATGCTGACCTCCTCACCCTGGGACCACTGCTCTAGTGAAGCAGCCTCTGGGAACTCGGAGAAGTTTATTGGTTCAGGGAAGCTGGCTGGATCAAGGGGTATTAGGTTTGGAGAGCCAAGATTCAGCTCTTGGAAGGCGCTGCACATGAGGGGCTCTGCAGGTTCACACACAGACAAATCAGGCTGGAGATCTTCAAAATCCGAGGCCCCGCAGTCATCTGGCAGAGGAAGATCAGTGCTGGCTAAGTTTATCGCCTCCAGCTCTAGAGCCCCAATGTCAACAGCTCCTCCCTCGGCCGCGTCCATCTCGGAGCTCACAAAGTCTGGAAACTCTGGAGCGTCGAGCACAGGGTCGGAGATGGACTCTGGCTCATTGCTTCGGTCTTGGCTTAGACACGGTGACACCTCTATAATAAGAAACCAAAATCTGCTTTAAACAGATGTTCGACCTCACCACAAATAAGTGTAATGTAAACTGCAGAATGGATAATACACAGTCGCTGATGTCCAAGGAAAATATGACTTTTTGCCATCATATCATTTTGTCCATGGCCCACAGAAGAGAGAAACAAATGTCTAAAATAAAGTGCAGCGACTCAAATAGAAAACAGTAAGAGGCTAAATTAATTCTACATACCTTTAAGTGTGGTTAGAATGTAAGTGCTAAGGTCTACTGACGGAGGTCTAGGGGGTTTTGGAGGCTGTGACCCCAGTGACCTGAGGTCAGGTAGAGGTTTCTTGGGAGGAGCAGAACATTGAAGAGGTTCAGCAGTCCTGACACAGGGAAGCAGCTCGGCTTTATTCCTACCAAACGGCTTATTCAACGGAGACTCTAGCCATTGGAAATTAACAATATTGCAAACTCATTAGAAATCATATCTGGAAAAAAAAAAGCATTAGAAAACTGTCAGGTTGTCTTAAAATGTTCATCACTGAATGTTACTTACTACATCCAAAGCTTTGGGCTTTGAAGAAAGGCCGAGCTGAAATACAAGCCAGGTGTGGAAGGCAACCTGCTGGGGGTAAGGACAGCTCAGGCTCAGCACTTTGGATGTCCTGTGGTGGTGAAAGGAACACCTTGTTTCTTGACACAGGGGAACGCAGGATTTTAGTTTTTGCAGAGATCAACATCTGCCTGTGTGAAAACGTCTTTCTGGCTCGCTCCAAAGTGCTGATTATTTTGTTGTTGGGGTCGACGCCCGTCTCTGCGGGGGGAGGGGTGGTTGAGATATCTGGACTGGAGAGAGGGAGCTCAGGGGTCGACTGGTCACTCTGCAGGGAAATCCTATCGTCTGCAGTTTGTGGGTCCACAGAGCGCAACTCCCCGGGAGCACTAGAAGGTCTGGTGGTCAAATCTGCATACGTAGGATCCTCGCCGTTTTCTGTGCTGACCTTTGATGCTTTGATTGACTTGAAAGGTATCAGCAATCCTTTCTTCTTGAGTTTAGTATGTGGCAGGACATCTTTTCCTGGCTCTGGTACTTGCTTGTGCTCCTTTTTGACTGCTTTTTCTGTCTTTTGCTCTTTTACAGGCAGGGAAGGAAGCACCAGAGGCATGTGTCTGTCTTTGAGGGACTGCCTTGTTGTACTGTCTCCGTTGGAAAGCTGGGATGAGGGGGAAGTCTGCTGAGGCTGTGGTGGGAAGGAGATTGGTCGTTTGCCACCAGATGACCGCAGCCTGTCTCTGAAGATGACCCGGGGAACTGTTTTGTTCTCTACAGCGATATTAATACTGCTAACCACGGCACCAGAGTGTCCACCAGGAGGCGGAACATGTTTTGGCTTCTCTGCAACAGTTGGTCGATTTATTTTGGATTGAGCCAGCAGGGCCTCTTCCTGAAACTTGGCCCTCAGAGCTTTGAAGCTGATCTGTCCCTCAGAGAACAGAAACAAGAAAACTAACATTACTACTTTGGGCAATTGAAAGCATTTTTGAACATTCAGAGAGAGAGAGAGAGAGAATGATCATCTATGATTAGTTGTTTCATCAACTGAAAACATCTGAAAATAGGTGTTTCTGTTTTGAAAATTTTTAAGGAAAAATTAAAGCATTTCTTCTCCCTTACTTAAACCTCCTGAAACATTCTGCTGGTTGTGTTGCTCTCATACAGTTCTAGTCTGACTATATTTTATTTATTCAGACAGTTTGACTCTTACTGTGCAACTCTTGAAGCTTCATCTAGGATTTTATTAAATGTGAAGAGCATTTTCAAAGTTCAATCTCATTGTATAGCCAAAGAAAATATAGATTATAAAATTAAAGAATATGTTTGCACACAGAATTTAATTTGAACAATAAAACAATGGTGTTTCTCAGAAAAGTCTATGCTGCTGAATTCCAATTAACATATTCAGTGCTAATGTGCCATTCGCAGCCGTTGTTTTAAAATGGAGGCAATGTTTCATAAAATATCTAAATACCCGAGGAATTAAAACCAAAGCTATCCACAGGCTTAGTTAAAGTTGTGTTACAGCGAGGCTGTATCATTTGCCACACTTTCAACGAATTAACGTCGCGAGCGCAGGGTGGAGTGAGCACCTTCATGAATGTAGCCTGTCCTCAAACTGTCCTCCAGATAAAGTCCAACTAAGAACATCAATTAAGGTTACCTCTTCCATTGTAGCTCGCTTTTGTTCATCACTCCTTTGGTTTGTACATTGAAGAAGCGGCGTAGACCCGAAGTGATGTGGACGCCCTCGGTAAAGGTAACATTGAGCGAAATAAAGTGTATCTAACAGTGTGACAGTGTTTACGCTGCAACAAACATTTTGAAAGCGCCGCGTGAGACGTGGGACGCGCATGCGTGGTGTGCCTAACCAAAACCCACACGGCCATGATGTGTTATTGGCAAGTGCAGCTCCAGAAGCCAAGCTGTATTTCACTTGGTAAAGTAATTGAGTTCACGACATAAATAAAAGTAAGAGAACGCCTCGAGTCTTTTTCTTCCTTTCAGATAATCTAAGCACAGCATGGTTATGGATCATGACGCTACTCACTTGAAATTGTGTGTATTGAAACAACAATATTTGCATATAAATATTTATTCTATTTTTTTATTTATTTATTTATTTATGTTTTTTTTTTTTTTTTGGGGGGGGGGGGGCGAAGATTGGAAATTGGGCAAAAAAAACTCCCAACTTTTGTAAGAGCATTTGTTTACTTTTGATCAATCATTCACTTTGGTTTGTCAAGACTGCAGTGATAGAAGAACTCACACAATCACAACTGAAGTTTTGTGATTTGAAGGACTAACTCCTCGTTTTTGCTATGGAGATATTTATAAATTTACCTCTGACCTTATGTTCACTGTATCTGTGCATCTATTATATCCCAAATGTGAATGCATCCAGGGGGCCACGGACAACTGCTGATGACAGGTGCAGTATTCACTGCTTCACTACCTCTAATTCCCCTGATAACATCTCAGTCACATGTAAATATATTTAATAAATCCCAAAGGGGGAAGGCTAGGAAGTACACAAATAATAAATGTTTTCTGAATGTTGTTTTTGCGGCATGAAACAGTAGGACTGGGACGAGGAGAACCAGAGCTGTAAACAGACCGATTCCTATCAACTGTAGGCTTGGGCCCTGGTCATCTTGGACCCCATGTAATGCCTGCACTGACAAAAAGGTAACCAAGTCAGTCGCCATTAATTACATTAAGATGTTTTGAGAAAATTATTATACAAATCTCTGCTGTGTGGTTTCTTTGCAAATCCGGCAGTGGTAAAGCTGGAACTCTGCATTATTATGAGATAAATGACACACAGACACATTCTCCAGCGTTTCAGAATCTATACCTCTCTATACCTTTTCTTATGTGTGCTGCTGCCCTCTTGGTCAGGTCACCACTGTAAAATAGATTTTGATCTTAATGGGTTAATTATCTATCAACAATAGTTATAGGGAATGAAAATAGATACATATTTCAGCTCGATCCCCCTTCTCAAAAAGCCCTTCAAAAAAAGAGGTGGAAGTACAAATTGTCAGAATGCTCCAAAAAACTAAGAGACATTGTAAAAATTATGAAATAGGTACAGCGCAGGGTAAGACGTTCCATATCTTAGCAAATATTGAGGCAAAACTTTAAAATCATTTGGTGGCTGTGTGTCAGTCATCCTTTAACCACAAGGTTGGGGGTTCGATCCCCAGCTCCTGCAGCCACAGGACCCATGTGTCCTTTGACAAGACACTTAACCCCAAGTTGCTCCTCCTGCTTCGTCAGCAGAGAGTGATTGTGTATGAATGTTATTTGTTCAGTCTTATGGTAATTTTGCATAGCAGTTTATGCCTTCAGTGTGTGAATGGGTAGGTGACTAGAAAAGTGCAATCCAAGCTCGTCTATTTATCATTTAGAACATGTATATTTTATGATGCAAACAACAGTTTAACTTGTCTTACAGAGGCTTTGTTAGTGAAAGAACGGTCATGTTTATGTCCCTTGTTTGAAACTGAAAAAAATATGATTTATCGGATGATGTTCCATTCCCTTGGAAAACATTGTCACTCCTACCCCCCACAGCTCTATTTTGATTGGCTACTACCAACTCAAGGAAGCTTCAAAATAATTGTTACGATTTTTGGCACACATGCAATGTGCGGCAGCATTGTGCGATATTGTTATGACAGTATGATTTGCAAAAAATACAAAAATTAGAGATTTTGCCTGTCGGCGAGTCAGTCTTTTGTGTTTCTCCACTTAGGTATGTTTTTGTGAAGCATTGTTTCTCTAGGATCTGAAATAATTACAAACATCAAATGTGACATTCTTTTTTCCAGCAAGATCTTTGTGAACAACATCTTCTTGCTCTTTACTCCTTCCTACCTAAAAGTATCATACCTAACCTTTAAATCTAAAGGATAGTTGTTGGTTAGCTGCTTCAATTAATTGGTGAAATCATGTTGTGGCTACATGGTCCATATATCCCGGACTATTTCTGTTGGGAGCAAATGTTAAGTGTGAATCTGTTTGTATACAGTCTATAGTATGAATGAATAGAAGATGTAGCCGACAGACAGTCAATATGATGTTTATTTTACGTTTTCATACACCAATCATGATGACAATGGGAGTTAATTGTGTAGGCAAAAATTAAAGGTATGACCAAGAGGGGGAACTTGGAGAGGATATAAGTACTTACTCTTTCTCAACATCTTTTTAGTCCCGTTTTCGATACTTAGAGAAGCCATCCCAGTTTGGCGGAACAAAGTGTTTTGAGACACTGTGGGAGCGACTGGTATGTCCAACAGCGACCGCACAGTGTCTAGTGCCAGATTACTGTGGAGAGGACTTCACCTGCAAAGAAACAGGCAAGTCTCACAATCTTTAATCTGAAGGTGTTTTGTTTGATGGTGTCTCTTTAGACATGTACAGTATCTGTGTGTGAGACTATTTCTGTGTCTAACCAGGGCGCTGCATCAGTCAGTCCCTTCGCTGTAATGGAGAACCAGACTGTGATGATTTCTCCGATGAGGACGACTGTGAAAACTTTAACAAGAGAGATGACAAGTGCTCCACCTTCATGCCAATCCCTGGTGCTGAACGCGGCACACAGGGGTAAACACTGCAGAGCTATTGTTATTATAGTTCGGATAAAAATTGACGATGTCATTGTTGAGCCAAGCCATCATATCTTTCTCTTAATAGGTCTCATTTGGAGTAACAGATTAGCCAATGACTCATTTGATTATCTCATTTTGTCTAGCTACAATGCCCTGACTGATGACTTTGTGGACCGTGTACTGGACCCTAACTACTTTGGAGGAAAGTGTGAATATGTCTACAATGGCGAATGGAGGAAATTCATCTATGACTCATTCTGTGAGAATCTGCACTACAATGAAGATGAGAAAAACTACAGAAAACCCTACAACTATCATGCCTACCGTTTTGTGGTAATTTATTGTTGTGTTGTCATTTATGTCTTGACTGTAGACGATTTGAAATTGTAACCTCAAAAATGTCACCTGGTACAGGCGGAAGCCACGTCTGAGGGCTCTCATGAATACTATGAGGATATGGTCAGCCTGCTTACGGCGAGGAAAAAAATGAAGTCGTCTAATGCCGGTTTCACATTGGGGATCTATTATGTTGAAGGGGGACTGAGAGGGAGTAAAGAATCTGAGTTTCTCCAGAACATAACTCAACATAAAAGCCAGGTATTATCTGCTGACACACTCCTCAACATGTTTGACACAATTCTAAAGCCAACACTTGTGTTTAATGAGTCAACGGTATCCTTATTAGTCCTTGTTTTAATTGAAGGTATGTCGTTTATTTGCTTACAATGATAGTCAGAAAATATTACTGATTCCACTCTCACGTTTGTTTTCAGTGTGATGGATATCTGTTGCAAAAATGATGTCTATAAACATAAACCATTTATTTTCTATCCTCAGGACCTAGGATTTATCAGGCTTTGGTCCAAAGTGCAAACAGCCCACTTCAAAATGAGAAGCAATAAGCTGATGCTTCATGAGGACTTCTATATTTCACTCATGGAGCTCCCTGAGCGGTATGACTTTGGGATGTACTCCCGCTTCTTCAACACATTTGGCACTCACTACGTCACAGAGGGAACCATGGGAGGAACCCTTGAGTATGTTGTGGTTGTCAACAAAACATCCATGGCTGAATCAAGTAACGTGGGATTTCGAGTTACTGAATCAAAATGATCTAACTGAATGATGTCCTCTTTGTTTAATTGTCTTCCCGTTTTTTTCTCCAAAGACCTGAAGGGCGAACAGGCTGGGAGATGCTTTGGTGCCACAATAGGTATAAGTTATCCCTTCGATGGCTACGGAACAGTGGGACTGAAAGTGGGAGCTGATTCATGTAATAAAGAAGGAAAGTTTGGTCAAGGTGAGAAATCAATATACTGTAAGAAGCTCACTGTAAGTGAGGTCCAATATGCTTACCCTCACCCTAACAATTATACAAAGTTTAGAAGCTTTGTTTGTTCTCTCACAATGACAGCTTTCTCTTTCCTCAAATGTAGGAAAAACGTCTAGTTCCATTGTGATTGAGGACATTGTAACTCTGGTGAAAGGGGGGATCGTAGAGAGCAGCAGTGGCATTTCGGCTGTCAGGAATCCTGAAACGTACAAGACGTGGGGAGCATCACTAAAATACAACCCAACGCTCATTGAATATGAGGTAAATTACTGTCAGAAACCATTGACAGTGTAAATAGTTGACTTAGTTGCCATGGTGTCCCCTGTTGGTCTTTGGAACAACCCTATGAAGCCAACAGTTTAGCATATTAGGCATAAACATCTTGGCTTTTTGGATTGGAGTCTTAACAATATTTTCGAAGATAGTCAGGCTCCGCATTGTTACATCTCTTTCTGTGGCGACTTGTGGTGAGTCACAAGGAATCCATTCCCTAATTGTGTATTGGACTCTGTCATTTACATCATTTACAAAACACTGTAGTGAAGTATACATGAAACCAGTAATGAGGACATTTATTAGGAAAATATTGTTTTAGGTGAGCAGCAGGCTTATTTGGGTTGGTAGTTTTCATACAATCTGCATTCGCCCCCTGCAGGCATTTAGAAAAAACCCTGCAAGTTCAAGAGACTTTCACATTGGCCTCTGCTTTGAATCCAGAACCTACATCAACTAGTCTTATAAATTCTATGGAAGAAACATTTTCTGTGACATGACACAACATGCTCTTTGTTTGTGTGATTTTCTGGCTTCACATTTTCTCTTTCTCGCCTTTCTTTCAACAACCTTCCTATTTTATGATCCAGACTATGCCCATTTATGAACTTGTGCGCCTCAGCACAGCCGCTGATCACGTAGGAGTGAGACTGGCCCATATGCAGAAGGCCTGGGACGAGTATCTGCAGCATTTCGACTCCTGTCGCTGCGCCCCCTGCAGGCACAACGGGATCCCTGTTCTCAAAGGTACCTCCTGTGACTGCATCTGCAAGTCAGGCTACCAGGGAGACGCCTGTGAAGAAACTCTCAGAAGAGGTGAGATTTTTGTCAGGCGTGGAATACGCAAATGGAAACGCATTCAAAGCATTTGCTTCAGTTTAACAACCTGAGAAATATCCCTTTACACCTTTCTACAACCACTCTCTGTTAATTGTCTAAAGCTGGAGGCAGGAGACAGCTATCTTAGTAATTGGAACTAAGAACAGATATCTTCCTGCGGTACAAGCACCAGAAAAGCATAATCTCTAAAAGGGTTGGGGTTATTTAATCTGTATAAAAATCCAAAGATTGAAAATGAAAGCTTATTTGTTGGGTGCAGTGATCATGGGACTTTATGAAGGCACTCTGTTAGTCCAAGAAAGAAATGGGGATGTAAAAAAAACATTAAACGCCAGACCTTATGCTAAGCTACTGTATGCTAACTTGCTGGCTGCTTGCTTTAAATTTACTGTAAAGATAGGAGTAGTACCATCTTCTTATCCTTCAAACTTCACTGCTAATTAAAATTATATAAGTATCTTCACTTTAGTTGACTTAAAATACCTTTTGAGTGGTTCGTATTAATGTTCCTCTCAATGGGACATTTCCTTCTGAGGTGACGGAGGCTCAGTTGGTAGAGTCAGTCGTCTCTCAACAGGAAGGTCGGGGGTTCGATCCCCAAAGTACGAATGTGTATGAATGACATTAGTTACTTCTGATGTTCTCTTTACATAACAGACTCTTCCATCAATGTGGTAATGGGTGTGAATGAGTAGGTGTGACATGCGGTGTAAAACGTGCTTCAAGTAATCAGGAGACTGGGAAAGTGCTATATAAACCCAAGTCCATTTATCATTTATGTTGCTGGCAGTCCAATGATCCAGAACCTTTTGTAAGAGACATTACGGAGAATGAAAAACATATTTTTGGAAATGTCAAGCAGTACCTGAAATTAGACTTCAATAACACTTTTTTTTAAACCTGAAACCTGATATAACAATTTTTTCTATCAACGTAACTTGGCTTAGTTCTGCATCTCGGCCAATTTAACTGCTTAACAACACATGCTCTGTAAGTTGAACGCTCAATCGACTGTTTCATTTTCTCTTCTGTTCATGCAAATGTGGTGAAGTAATGACAGTGTGTTAACATATCCTAAATATAAGACAACATTTCTTAACAGATACTAAAACGGACGGCTCGTGGTCATGCTGGGGGGGTTGGTCATCCTGTACATCAGGGAGGAAGACTCGGACTAGAACCTGTGATAATCCTACACCTGATGGAGGCGGAGCAACCTGTCGGGGCTCCTCCTCTCAGACTCAGCGCTGTTAAATGATCCATTGATTGTTAGTAACAACCTTATATCCAGACACATTTTTGCTTTGAATAAAGATCAATTTTTTTATTCCCTTCTTAGAATAAGCTGTGATCTACAGTGTGATCCAAAAACAAAATAAATCTGTACTGCAGAAAGTACTGTTCTATATGTGGATTTTTTACATGGACTGTTTGGATGCTAATTTCCTAGGTGACACTTCTTAAACAACTTTTTTTTTTTTTTATGGAGAACTGAAAAATTATCCGCACCCGTGGCAAATCAAAAAAAGGTGCAATCAGACACATAGAAAATGACTTAAGAATCTTTTGATGATCATTTTGGTAACTCTGTTCTTATTTGCAGTAGGTAACTCATGATGTAATGCTAGGCAGTAAAAGACACACCACAGAATAAATACATTTTTTTTAATAAAACTTTATTTGCTGTCAGACATTTGGGCTGTTATATCAAAAGCATTCATTGGACTCTTGCTGCAGTCCTCGACAGGCCAGACCTCCGTTGCTGGGTGTGGGGTTGTTACACTGTCGACTCCTGCTCATCGTTCCTCCACTGCAGGAGGACCACGCACCCCAGCAGCTCCAGCTGCCGTCAATGGCCATATCTGTCAGAGAGGGCCCAATCCATAACACATATCAATATCTCCCATTTGTTTACTTCAATTAAACACACACATATAACACAGTGTTTTTGTAACTTAGATCTGTAGCACTAACCTTTTGGTCTCTGAGTGATCTCACAGCCCCGTCCGCTGTATCCAACAGGACACACACAGTCACACCTGGTGCCTGTTGAGGGAGATAACGTAATTAATAACGTAACTTAATGCTGCCTCAGTAACTTTTACAACAGTACCTTTCAAAACAGCCACTCCATTGTTGTGACATGGAGCACAGCGACATGAATCAGCCTCGGCCAGGTACTCAGACAGTGCTCTCTTCAGGTTCCTTTTCATGGTGGCATGATGGGTGAAGTCTCTTGAGGTCACCAACTCATACAGTGGACGTGTCTAAAGCAAGAATGTGTCATTATTTGTCAAACAAGGACCTTTTTGACCTTCCTTCAAGCCCACTCTTTATTTCATTTTGTTTTTTCACTGAGAGCTCCCTAAAATCGTGGATGTGTTAGAGCAGAGCAATATGTTTGTGTTTGGCAACTTTTGTTGATTTCACTTCAAATAGCTGTTGACCAGCCTGGCTGTACTTTGCCCCTCTGCAATTCTGTTAATCTTTGGTAACACCTCTGACCCAAAACCAAAAAAATGTTTTTGTGTCAATGATTCAGGTCAAATTCCTCTTAAAGAGTTGTAATCCAACTACAGGAACGGATGAAGAAATAAACAGGAAGGACAAAAATAGGGGTGTATTATGATAAAAGGGAGTCATGTAAAAAAGAAGAAAAAAACAGACCTTAACTTAAAGGAAAAAAAATAGAAAAAATGATTTGAACTGGGAATGGAACTAGAGATTCAGGGTATAATACAGAAACTCACTGTTGTTCGAATAAAATCAGGGTTAAAACGCACACCCTCGCCCCATAGCCCCATCAGCTGAGGGGTTGGAAGTTTTTTAGACACCAAAGCAGTGATGGATTGACTGCTTCCTCCCTTTACAACAGTAACAAAGTCCTCCACCATGCTGCCATTCACTGTCTCCTCTGCAGAGAGACAGAATGAACTCAGAGGTTTCGCATCAGTTCATGATTCAAAAAAGGCACACATTTGAAATCAACACACAGCCATACCTCCCATCTCATTCAGCAGGCCATTACAGGATCCACCACTAAACCCAGCTGACACATAAACACCGTAGATGTTGGCCCCAACCTTAAGGCCTGACTGTGTACAGCGCTTGTAGTCTTCCAAGGAATAATCTGCAAGAACAAAACTCTGTCAGAGGTCGACAAGGGCCTTTTGTTCTTTTTTGTTCATCATATTGCAATAAAACATTTTAACAGTGTACTGCAGATCAGACAGGTGTGTCATAGTCAATGTTTTAATAAATCATGCAACATACCATTCACAAAGAAATACTATGTGACTATAGTGTGGCAGTCGTTGATATCAAGATACCTGTCTTTTCAAGCTTCTCTTTGTTTAAGATGATGGTGTGCTCATAGTCTCCTCCCAGTGCCGCCTCTGTGATGTAGTGGGTGCCATAGTCTCTATAGATCTGCCTGTATTCCCCGTACAAGTAGGTCTGAGGCAGGGAGCGCAGGCGCTGCAGAAACTCTGGATGAAGCATCAAACCTTCTGACTTCAACATGTACTGAGCCAACTCCAGCTCTGCTTTGGCTCTCACAAAGCTGTTAGTCTGTGAAGGGAATGTGGATATGCAGATGTTGATTAAGTTGTTATGTTTGGTTGTTTTTGTCTCTGATAAATCAGAACAGCTTGACAAGCTTTTAAAAAGGACTTCTCACCTGGCCTGAAGCTCGGCGAATCTTCTGGACAGACTTGGTGTATTTGGCATCATTGTGATTGAAGCCAAATTCTGCAATGCCAGGAATAGCAAAGCCAAAGGAAACAGTGACCTTTGTCATTTTCTCTTTTACAGTGAAGTCCATGTAGTCAGAGTACGACTCAAACGACTGCAGGGTGAAATCATACGATCCTTTTGTCTGTTAAGAAAAATGGTGTTATATTTTATTTTCTTATTTAACCTGAGCCTGAGCCTTTATTTTAATAAACTCATTCAGATTAAAATATCTCTTTTTCAAGAGTGTCCAGGGCAAGACAGGCCGCCACACAATCAACAGAATGTCACACAAACAACGAGTAGCCAAACATACTCATAGAAAAATACACCATTAGGCATTAAAAGACACAAATACCAAATCTGAACAGCAAATGTTTATCAAAATCATCCGCAAACACATCAGGGAGAACGTCTACAGCCAGATGTGTCCGCCTCCAAGCCATTTAACATCCTCTTAAAAGCATCCAAGGAGAAAAGCTCATTAGGTTTTTGCTCTTCTTGGATATGAAGGGAGAATTATAACGGCTCCTGTTAACTACTGAATGCTTAGAAATTGGAATACACATAATAAAAGAATGAGACGAGAATATGAGAAACCATGATTACACATTCAAATAAAGTCTTGCAAGAATAAAGAGTCTTTCCCTTGAGCCGTCTTTCATAAACTGTTTATAGACTGTACTGTTTTAATAAATGGTGTATTCAAATTTTATAGAGCATTTAACACAGTTAATGTGAAGAATCTTTACGTTGCCAGGTTGGGGAAAAACCAACTCTTTACATAGTAATTGACAAGTTCTCCCAGATTTTTGATAATTTTGTCAGCTTCAGTTTTGTTTTTAAAATGTTGTCTATAGCCATTCGACAAAGCTGTGATAACTTAAATCTTTACTAAGAGACTAGGTGCAATCTATAGACCCCTTATAAACAAATGGTGTATATTAAAAACTACACTTGTGCATACATCCACTCTCAGTGTTGTTCATACTACTCTGTAAATAGCAGTCACTTTCACCTGTAGAGTGTACTGTTGGAGGTTGTACGGCTTCCTGAATCTGACGTCCTGGATGTAGTGCGACAGGCAGCTGCCAGCATAGTATCTGTTATCAAGCACCACCCCCTCCAGGTTACTGTTCAAGATGCTAATCCTGAAAGAGGCGTAACAGCAACAGATTTATCAGTGAACAGATTGATTTTAGAAGAGCAACATCTCTACGTATCAAAGTCTATTAAAATATCCCTCTCACATTGCAGATTAATTGGTGGATGACTCACCCTTTGGCAAGATTTTCAATTCCCCAATATTCTTCCACCTCCTGCCTGCAGGGCTTGGCTACCTTGTTGCAGCCTGCTTCATCCGACATGTCCCCACAGTCATCCTCACCGCTACACTGCAGAGTTCTGGGAATACAGCGGCCTGAGGGAGAGAGAAGATGTCTGCAGCATTTAGTTAAGGTTCGTTAACAAAAACAAGATACAAGTTTTAAATTCGGAGATTCTGCTTGTATGAGCTCTTGCTTAAAGTTGGAACTACTGTATATCGAATCATTTCACAAACACGGCAAGCTACACAGCAAACAACCACCATTACGTTAGCTTAGCATAAAAAAACAGGTGTCAGTTGGAAGCAGCTACACTTGGTTGAAAGGTTAAACACAGTTGGACACTATTTAGCCCAGCACATCACTGTAGAAATCACAACTTGGTTTTATTCAAACACATACACTTAACAAATGAGCTTTGATTGTGGAGGCTTATATTTCAGTATTCTGAAATAGATAAAAATTCTGCATCCTACAAGTATTTTTTGTAGGATGCAGTAAACTCAGTGACCTTCAATATTTCTTTCAGCTCACTTTCCAAGAAATATTATTGCCCTCTACTAAATATTTTTGCTATGCTAAGCTAATCAGCTGCTGGTTTAGCTTTAGCTTATTTTGCACACTGAGAGTTGTCAATTAGAGATGTTATCATTCATGTTACACCCTGCAATAAAAGTGCATTTTCCCAAAATGTTTAACTACTCTTTAAGAATGCTCTGAGTAAAGTAAAGAAGTTGGAAATGTCCTCCTGGCTCTAAAGAGTCATTGACTTTTAACTCTTCTCTAATGAGCTCTATTGACGTTTTTCATCTTGTGACTTGTATATTTTAACAGGCAGTAGGCAGTCTGTAACTCCAGACTTAATTTTCTGGATGAGAGAACAGTATTTATAAGGATGAATGTAAGAGGTACCTGTATGGGTGCAGAGAAATCCCTCACATATCGGTACATTGTCACAGGTGTAGCGGGTTGGAACGTCACAGGCCTCCTCCTGTCTGCCATGAAAATTGCACGGCTGTCCTCCAAACTGAGATGGCTGTTCTAGTTTGGCAAAGCGATACTGTGTATAGTTGTGGGAGACGAACACATAAACGGTCAGTGAAACAGAAGAAAGCTCGCCACTACCCAATAAAGGTTGTGGAAGTGCTCGAACAACTGCCCGGGGGAACTATAACGGCAGTAATCCCATTTGAGGGCTGTTTTCACTTTGTCATGTCAAGGTTATTAATCCCTGCTCCTTGTAAAGTGGATGAGATGGAGCACTGAAGTACATCAGCCAAAACCCTTGCCAGCGGAGGAACTCTTTCCCTCACAGAAATACAGCTCTCATTTCTCTCATTTTAATCACTATCTTAAGGTATTGAAATAGGACTATATTCACATCTGCTTTTATTTAGAATAACCATTTCCAATCAATTGGATGGATTCATTTGTTTTACAAGTAACTTGGTGAATAACTATTTATTTGTCTATTTATTTGGTATAAAGAAGTCCTTACACATCTTTGATTATAATCTTGAATGCAAGTCCAACAAAGTTATAATTTAGTATCAGGCCAAGTGTAATATTATCTGAAATATGTTCATTTGATTTAAGAAGATGCGAGGGCACTCTCTCTGGCTTTTCACTGAGGTTGTTGAAGGAATCAACTCAATGCAGATTGGCCTTGATTAAGACCAGGTGTGGAGAGTTTATATATAGGCCTACTCTTGGACTCCAGTGCCCTGTGCTGATTCATTATCTCACCAGCAGATGGTTAGGTTCTCCTTGTGTTTTCTCTCGTTGTCAGTGTGTGTGCAATCTATACAATTTCTGTGTTTGTTTGTCCCCTGTACCTATCCCCAGAAATAAATCCTGCTGTATATGGGTTTAGTCATTGGACAGCATGTATCACTGTGCATTGAGTTTCTGCATTGTAATCTGTGATCATGACTCTGCACTTTTTACTTCATCTGTAATCCAATTTGCACTTGAGGTTTTCTCTAAATTTATTGTTTGTAAACTGTCTCATTATCATGTAACGTTCACTATGACATGTGCCACTGAATGACTGTTGACTCTTGTCCAGGTCACCTTTGTGAAAGAAATCTTGATCTCAATGTGTTAATTACCTGGATAGATAAAGGTTCAATATACAAAACAAACAAGTTAAAGATTGAGGCGATTTTCTTCCTCTTAATGGTGTCATGATGGGAGAATCAAAGTATGCCATGTAGCTCTATGGCCCCCAGGTCCACCATCCCCTGTCTGGTATTATCATACTCACTCTTTTTTTCTGACAGATGTCGCAGCGTGACCAAGCGCTCCACTCCGATAAAACACAGTCCACAGGATGAACTATTGCCTGATCTGCCACTGACCGAGCTTCACGAACAGTCGGCTCTGCATTGTTCCCTGCTGTGACTGCAACTTGACTGTGACATGTAGAAGAAAATTACATCAAAATGTTCCATGTTCAAATCAGCCTGTTTAAAGCAAAACTGTTATGCTAATCAACCCGACAGAAATCAAACCTAACCACAGGAAAGAAGCTGCAGGCAATCTATTGAACAGATAATAAAACGCCTACCTTAACAGCAAAAAACTGAAAGTAATGTGGAGTATACAGGACTGCACACTGAGTGCACTAATCTGAATCGGCACAGAAAGCATGGCTGTTTGTTATGACTGACTGTGGACGTAGAGGACACTATTCAGCTCTCTATGTAAACACACAGCGATCAATACTGGCCTGATGAACTCACTGCTTAGACACAGAGATGAAGCTGAATACACAGCTCTGCAGGCCTCAGAGACAAGACACTAAATGTTTCATTTTTAAGTCTTTAATGTATTTAAGTCAGGTATGACGCTGGTCTTTAAATAATCTGACAACCTTAAGGGTCTTTGTGTTGATTTGATATGATCAAATCTACGGTGTATCATCTGTAAACCTTATGGAGAATCTCAAATGGCTCCGAAAAAACTTCAGTGAACAGAAGATTAAAAAAATGTGTTTAATGTGATAATTTGCTATTATCACAATTCCTGTGGGTCAATTCCTGTAAACTTCATGACTCATGACCTTTAAACTTTGTTTAACTTCACTCATGCTGGATTTTACAGAATGACACAATCGCCTGACTCCGCTGTACTTTAATCAGTGAAAACTCCTAGCTATTACAAATATTTAATATTCCTTGACTCTTATCATCCCTGGTAGTTACAGTTACAGTGATGTTATGATGTGGCATGTTTGTTTGTGTGCAATGGTCTGATATTGATAGATCCACACAAAGTGTTTTAGTATAACTTCAGAATTGTGTTCTTTATATGATCACTTTAAGACTGTGATCCCCTCTAAACTCCTCAGATTGGAGTGCAAGGCTCTGTCTGCAGCTTTAAGATAAGATTAGCACTTAATTACTAAAATAAAAAAAAAAAACATTTTTCCTCACCTAAATATAACAGGTATACTCAGTCACACTAATAGTTTAAAGACTAATGTGACTCCTTACAGTATCGTAATGATTACTTTAATTCCTTACAGTACTATTACACAGTACCATACTGTAAACATACTCAGTTTTTTACAGTAACAGGACAGAAACACAATAAATTATTATCACAGCCATTTGTTACAGTGTGATAATGGATGACAGCAATGTACTGTATCAGTGGCTCTTTAAGAGGTCAGGGTGGCTCCACAAGATTGGGAAGCACTGCTTTAAGACTTAAGGGGGTCAAATCTTCAAGTATCTCACAACAAAAGTCCAGAAAATGAGTAAAGATATCTTTAGCTAAACCTCTACCCGAGCCCTAACGTTTTAAGTAGTGGACCTGGTTCCACTTCAAACATCTTCATGCTGCTTAAAAAGTGATGCATCGGTTATACAAATATATTTCAATGAATTTGATGTTTTTCTTTGTAAAGGGGACCTTGATTGACTTTGAATATTCTGTGGAGGTTAAGGAAATTGACCATCTTCATGTCATCGAATTCAATTCAAAATCCTTCTTTTAGTTTACAAAGCCCTGCAGACAGGCCCTGATTATATTACTGATCTGCTTCAACCCTACATCCCCTGTAGATCTCTCAGGTCCTCAGATCAGAGCTTCCTAGTGGTCAGGATGGCTCGTTTAAAAACTAAGGGTGACCGGGCTTTTGAAGTCGTGGCACCAACCCTTTGGAACTCGCTTCCATCTCAGTTACGCTCAGCTGCTTCGGCAGATGCTTTTAAAAAGGAGCTGAAGACACATCTTTTTAGACTTGCTTTTGTGCTTTCAAATCATTGATTTGATTGCAATTTCAATCTGTCATATTTCAATGCCTTGTTGTTATTGTTGATTTGTTATTATTTTCTACTGATTAATACTTGTAAAAGCACTTTGTGACCTTGTGCTGTGAAAGGTGCTATATAAATAAACTTTACTTACTTATCAATATAACTAGCATAACAATATAATGAACATAAAAAAGTACAACAGAGTCTATTACAAACAGTCACAAGAGTCTTAGTGTGAGAGCAACCTCTGTTGGCTGCTTCTAGTGAGATGATGTTAGTTTAAAGACTGAAGAGAAAACCAGGCAGAAAAATGGGAATCACATGATATTTTATTTGTGACTGAACAGTGGATGGATACAGTGTATGGGGAAGTCATAGACGTACAAAAGTCCTTTTTTTTTTTTACTCTTTTCATGACAATTCTTAATTCCATAAATAAAATTTACAAAATATTTCAGACTATTTCTCATTTTTCTTACATGAGCGGGGGTACAGTTACCATTTGTCATTGTAAGTCTAGCAGTTAATAGTGATATCTCTATTGTTCATATTACATAACGTTGCCTTTCCTTTTTCAACCTTTCATACTGTGGAGCAGACTTACAATACGCCCAAGTGCTTTGTTACAACAATGACCTGTTTACTGTTTACAAATGACCCGACAAGAAGAACAGTGACCGAACGACAGAAATAAACCTGATAAGGCATCGAAATGCACTCTACTGTCTCTGAGCGTGTGGTTATTAAGCCATATCACATCAACATGGGTTTATTCTGTTTATTACTCAAGAAAACAAACAAAGATATGATCCTTAGAGGCGAGTTGTAAACAATGTGACCTCAACTGGAAATGTAGAATATCTAAAAACAGAAAGATGCAGGAAAATCTGCCTTAAAAAAAGTCTGAAATCTTCACGTGGTAGTAATGTGTCCACCATTTCCTTTCTCTTATATCTTTTGACAGGTAAATCAGGCTTTGATTTAGAATGACCATGTAACACAGATTCACAGTTCATAGCTCACCAACCCAACAGAAACAGACATTTTCAGAAAAAAAAATGAATTTAAAAAAAAAGAAAAAGCCAGAAAAAGCGAAACAAACATCCAGACGTCAAAGATGGAGGTGCTGGTAGGGCATTGCTTGAGATTAAACACAGGTAGTTGGCATCCAAAGAGGCAGAGAGCTATCTTATGGCACGGAGGCTCAGGTAAGGGGGACTGGGAGGATTCTTATTTACAAAATAGATGTTTGGCAATTTTTTTTCGATTTCCACATTGATGCCTCAAAGTCATTTGGATATCTCGAATGACTCAGTGTCATCAACAAAGAATTCACAGCTTATAAAATAAGAAAAAAAAAATGTTTTTTTTTTTTTTTATTTGTCAAGAGGGAAGCTGCAGAGAACAGTTTTTGCTCACAGCTGAGTCTGCTGGATCCACATCAAGTCTGTTCATGCAAAATGGACGAATCGGTGGAGCAACACTCTGAGAACATTTGGCAAATTCATCTGCTGGGTGCAGTCCTTTGCTGGTGGCTGTTGGCAAACTGAAGGTCGGCTACGTACAGCAGTAGGCTGCTCCTCTTCAAAGGTCCAAAAATAATCAGCATCATCATAGCCATGTCGTGTATCCTAGATAATCCACTACATGGAGGTGAAAATCCCCTCCTTGTATAGGTTTCAAAGGTCACTTCCTGGTTGAAAGGTTTTCTGATTGGATGATACAGCCAAAGTCTGGTCATGCTGAGGAGTACAGTGCAGTACAGTATGTGGCCTCCAGAGGAAAGCAGATCCTAGGGTAGCCAGCTTGAAGCAGAAGTGCCAAAAAAGTGTTCCAAGGTTGAACAAACAGAACAAATCTGTGTAATTCAGCCATGAGAAATGCTTCTGATCACAGTCACTCATCTCTCTTCTTCTTCGTCTTCGTCGTCTTCTTCATCTTCTCTGTCTCATGAGCTTCTGTCCGGGCCTCAAGAGCTTCCATCCCCTACAACACAAACAGGAAACATTCAACCACATCCTCAAGCTGCATTTGTGCAGTCACAACTCTGAGCACCAGGGGGCAACAGCGTGCCTTCTTCAGCTTTTGTTTGGATGACGTAGAGACGGATAATCACTGAAACACTGAACTAAACCAAGACTCTGCTTTAGCCGACTCAAAACCCCCATCCACAAAGAAAAAGAACACACAGTGACAAATGAAAGTATGAAGCTCATAAAGAGACACAGAGCAGGGTTATGGAGAAATAAGAATGAGGAGATGAGGAAACAAATTCATTAAATTACACAATTTTAAGATATTTAAAAAAACAACTACAAAAAAAAAAAAAAGGTGAGGAGGTGACTATGAGATACCCACTCAGTGACTGTTGTTCTCTAGCTGTCTTCCTGTGGACATGTTTGATCCAGCGGAGGATCAAGAGCTCCACCCGGCACCGGAGAGATCGACCTTGCAACAGAAGAGTCCTGAGAGAAAGAAGGGGGAATAAGCTGTAAGATTACTGATCATCTTCAAAAGGAAACATCCGCCAAACAATTAGCAAGATAACGACTTTGATTACTCTGACACGTAATTCCCCCTTATTATAAATGATCTAATCAAGACGCTAAAATTATTTGTTGACCTTTCATGTTTAATCGATTTGACATTTTTCCCTAAAAGGGGTAAAATCAATCCCACTTGGCCTCTTCAGTCACATGGCTTCTACCCTGCTGATTACATGTGATCTATTTGAGATCAGTTTATCCATATTACGATAATAGATTACAGCATCACGCTGTCAGATGTTCAGTCAAATCCATGAATCATATTGACTGCAGGTGTGACCCAGGGGAGGCAGCGCTCACCGATTGTTCCTCCTTGGCGTTGCTGGAGTTGCCCTCAGGGTCGACAGGGGAGTGATCTGTGGGGGGGTCGCTGGCCTGGGAAGGGGGGCAGTCTGAAGACGAGCTCTGCTGAGGGGCGGGAGTGGATGCTGCAGAGAGGAGACCCATTTAGGTAATGCATTCAAGAAAATATATACAATCAAACTTAAGGGATGTATATCTTTCTAAAATGTGGAATGGTTTATTTTGAATTTGTTTTAGCATAGAGAGAGCAGCATAGAGAAGCAGCGGCCATGATCAAGACAATGACCTTTACTAAATGTCACTGTGTTGACTTTTTTTTTACCTTTACACCTGACATTCTACATTCAATATGAAATAAAGGTTTAAAAATGGCCAGAAGGAAAGCAAACTGCGGGACCTTTACATATTGAGCCTCTTTCCTCAAGAAAAACCTCCTTGATGTCGACACACAGTCTCAAACTATACGAAGATATGCAGAGATACGGAGACACTCACATTCATCTTTCATTTAACGTCTGATGTGGAAATACTTTGGATGCTGTTTCTGATGGATCCATCTCAGTGTCAACTATTACAGTTCAAAAAGTCAGCTCCCAAAAATAAGGAAAACTAAGCAAAATGACTGCCAACTGTACAAAATTAAATCATACATTCTTAAAGGACCAAGACAAAATCTGAATCAATGATCCAGTGTGTTCAATATCAATAGAATTTTTTTTTCTCCAAAATGTTGGAATATGCAACAAAAAAAAAGTTGCATCACATTTTTAAAAAAAGGCCATACAATGTACAATGAAAACTAGCTTATTTTGATCAAATTTAACATTCCTCCAAAAACCTTGTCTTAAAAGAAGATTGGCTTGCATAAAGAAAGAAAGGAATGCCAGGCAAAATATATTTCTTTGTAGAAAACAAATGACACTTTGTGAATATAAATGTAAAGCAGGTCCAATGACTCATCAAGTGTTTGCCAGATATGCAAAGAGTACTCTTATTTTGTTTTGTGATTCATAGCTTTCAATCACGTGATCGGCTTGGAGGCTTGGAAGACAAAAATAGTTCAGGAAAGAAACAACCACAACTAAACAGGCACATGTTTACATCGCCTGACAACCACTGAAAAACAGAGATATCAGTGTAAACTTGTTCAAGACACTTAACTTGGGTGGCAACTTTTATCCCAATGTGTTTGTGGTTGTCGAAATTACAAAAGATGTTGAAGACGGAAGTGTCCTCAGAAATGCCTCTTTGTTTTTATTATTACATCTGATTAGCATTTGGACGATGTAATGAGAAGATTTAACTAAGAGGCCTTTGTAAGGACACTTTCTGTTGCAGTTGTTTAAAAGTCTCTGGTTAACATGGTCACTCTTCAAACCATCACACCAGAACATCACTTATGTGACGTGTACTTTTAGTTAAAGCAGAACTCTTTTTTTGATGCGTCAGGGTCAATAATGGCTGTTTTGGAAGTGGGAGTGCAGAATTGCAGCCCATGTTTGTCCTGAATACTGCATCCTCTGAAAAGTACAGCACCTCCCTAAACCTCTCTTTGTGTGGGTCCCACAAGCACATGAGCACCAAAGCTGTGTGCAGCTCTCTCTTTCTCCTCCTTGTCCTATCTTTTCATTCAGGCATCTCTGTGCTGGACCGTCCTCAGCCCTGAGCCTCTCTCTCCGTCTCCCCTGACTGTTGGTGTCTCAGTCCAGATGTGTAGAGCCCTGTCCTCCAGGAGATTCATCCTCACCCCTCGTCTACCTCTCTCTCCTTGTGTGCCTGTTGTCCTTGTCAATAACTCCCTGTGTGTGTGTGTGTGTGTGTGTGTGTGTGTGTGTGTGTTTGAATGGCATGCTTGAGCCCTCTTGTGTCGTCTGCCCCCTTTCCAGGACTCCATGGTGGAGAGGAGGGTATTATTCTCAGGTCTATTTGGATGCAACCTGAGGTTTAACTTCTGTCTGTTTAATACAGACAACATCCTATTGATGACTTCCAGTATGTACAGAGGAGTCTCCTCCACTACTACTATTTCCTTGATTTAACAGGTGTCAGGTTTTCTGGGAGATCTTATTCTCATCTTAATATAAGGACAGATGGAGACATACTGCGTAGCCTATAGAGGCTACAATATGACATGATACGATAGGATATGACGTCATACCATACCCCTCAATACCATTTGATACAAAACAATACCACAGGATATGAAACAAATTGATTTCATTCCATCAACTAAAATACAAATTGAAATTTGAAAGGCATTTTACTACTACCAGTACTACCAATACTATTTCTAAGATATGCTCAGGTTCCCATCTTAGGAAGTGCACGTATGTTATGCACGAAACACAAGACACTGTTCTCCATTAACAGGGAATTTCTCTATATCATGCTAATACATCTTATAAAAGCTGCTGTAGTCCAGACTGGATAAAAGGTCGGATTAAGGGACAAAAGTAACCATGAAAGACTAGACAAAACCCTTTTTACACAAAGTGGTACAGATGATAGTATAGCAAACTACAAGTATGTAGGACAACAATATTTGGAGCACTTACGAGATTCAGTCGACGGTGACGTTGATGTGCCTGGGCTCAAGGTCATCCTTGAGAGATCAAGGTCACTACAGCTCCCCTCCTCTTCCTGGGTCGCAGCAGCTGAAGGAGGCAGCAGCTGACTGCAGACCAGTGTCTCTGGTACACTCATGAGGCCTGGGGTCCCGCACCTGCTAACTGCTGCTGAACCTACACCAGGTCCCACCCCTGCAGCTCCCGATGTAGAGGGGCCCTCGCCTGCATCTGAGTCTATACCAAGGCCGTCCTTTCCGAGGCTCAGCTGCCTCTGGAGCAAGGTGGGGTCTGCTGTGTGCTGAGGGCTGGTGATGGCGGAGGAGGGGGCTGATAGATCACAGGCTTGAGGGCACATGGTGGTAATCGGTACCAGGCCTTGAAGCATGGCAGCTGGTATAGCGTGCCCCCCAACGCCCACAGTCTGGGCCGGCATGTAGGCTGCCATGGCCGCCCACTGCTGCTGAGTGGCGGGGAAAATGTTGGCCTGGCTCCAGATGACCGGCTGACCACCGGGGAGGACCTGAGCCACCTGGAGGGGCCCTTGCACGGGGAAGGCCAGAGTCTGAGCCTGACCAGGAAACGGCTGTTGTGCCCACTGGGCCGCCTGTACGGGACCCATGGTCATGTATCCTGGAGCAGAAACACACGGAAATTAGAAAAAGGATATCACGACAGGGAAAGGAAGACGAGAATTTTGAGCACAAAAAAATACAAGTTCATTACAGCCATTTTCTAAATTGCTTCATGTTCCTGCTCAACATTGATGTCTTGCAATCTTTGACTAACAATGAGAACTATTTAATGCGGAAAAATAGCAAAAAAGGTGCATATAAGGACAGCTTTCAAAAGCTTTTACACTGAAAAGCTGAAAATTCAATAATGTTCAAAAACTGGACCATAAAACTTAAACAACAGACTACACATAAGAAGTGGATGTAGCCTCCTGTTTTGCATTTTTTCTTAAGACCAGCAGGTGGGGGGCAAAATTGGTTGCTTAAAGACTTGCAATTGCACGAAACTACAAAACCAAACAAACTATTTCTTATTTGAACTCAAAAAATGTTGTGTATTTATTTTTGAATGATGTCAATTGTTAGCTCTAAATTGCTAATGATGTTTTATTTTGTAAATCATGGCCCTGTTTGGACTTTAATTCAGGTTATTGTGATCTTTGCTCTAGTATGTGGCGCTACAGTACTATGGCAACCTTTTCACCAGGATAACTCCATAATGCACCGTAATGCTGCATTATCAATGAGAAGCTCATGGAAAAAAGAGTCTCAGGGAAAAAAAAGTCTTGTTGTATGTTCCTGTAGAACTTAGATGTCACTAGTTACCCTCGTAAGTATCAAAAACATCCAGCACGATGAATTAAATAACAACACTTCACAGTTTCTCTGCATGGCATAAATGCTCTGCTTCTTGACGTGTGGTCCTTATATACGAAGATAAATCCATATTCTGCGCATCTGTGCAAGACTCATCACAAACCAAAATCAAAGAAAAATTGCCAGCAGCATTTTATTCTCTTTTATGTGCTGTATTTTGAAAAAGACACGCAGTATGCCGGATGGGAGAGATACCTGACGGCACGGAGGTGGGGCTGAAGGGGGCGTACATCTCAGCAGGAGTATGTTGCTGCTGGCGGCTGCTCCTGCTGGGGTCCAGTGTGTTGGCAGGTGATGGGGGCATCTGGGAGAGACACAGACACGCAGATGTCACAGCTATCAAAGTCACCAAAAAGTCCCAGCTGCACATTTATCTTTAATCTGTACTTCAGTCGAACATTCAGGTAATTTGGATCTTTATGAAATTACCTAACATCATGGATAAAACTTGATGATGAAATATGGATGTAATTTCTCCCTGCAAAACTTAAAACTTTTATCAAATATTAAAGAGTAGTAATAGCACTCACCGAGGGAGGAGTGGACATGTCACCGAAAAGATCAAAGTGGTTGATATTCTGTGAGATGCACCAGGGGAGGAGGAAAAGAAAGAGACAAAGTCCAGTGTTACATCACGACAATGAGATCTGCACAGTCGTTAAACCTTTAAATTCATCTGCAGATAGGGTACGGTGGTTGCATGGGTGGGGTGGGTGTGGGAAGTGAAATCTATTCACAAAGGCAGTTTGTGCTGCGGATGGTAAGAAACAACTGTCCGCTCCTTTTCATTATCAGAAAATTGATCTAAAATGAATCTTTCATGGCTGGCTATAATTGAGTGGGTAAAAGGCTATTCAGTCCTATAAAACAGACTCTGATTAGATATTCTTATGTCTGCCAATCAGGAGGAGGCCCCTGTGAGAGCCTGTGTCTGCTTTATCATGCTGATTCCGCTCTGAGTGGACACACACATACACAGGAGTGTGTTTATTCTATTGAATGGATGGAAGAATATGATCCTAAAACCACCCGACCGAAACAATGAGGCCACCTCACCCTATAAGCAGACATGACCTCTGAACTAGTCCCCTCTGTCCTCCACTAGCACTACTTAAAGGAGACTATGGAATGACAAAGTTGCATGAAATGTGTCTGGGGCCATGCACAAGCAGACAATGGATCACTGTAAAACCACAAAAACACACAGGATTTGCATGCTATAAATAAACAGATACAAACAAATCTAAAACAAAAAAAGGGAGGGATTTGCAGCAATCTGTGTTGCTGCTAACAGGGTGTTTATGCACTCCTTGAATGAGCCGGAACATAGCGCATCGAACAGTTTCCACGGCACTTTGGGACCATTGAGGGCCACAGAATGAGTCAGAATTTGGAAAAAGGTAAACATTGTACAGTGAAGTCTGTCCCTGCAGGCACTGACACACATCAGGGGAGCTTGAAGCTCTCAAAAAAAGCTCCAACTGAATGAACAGACAAGCAGTAACACTTAGAGATATGGAAGCGCTTCTACTTATACAGCATGGGCTGTTTGAGTGAGATAGCAAAGTGTGTGTGTGGGTTTGTGTGTGTGTGTGTGTGCGGGGGGGGGGGGGGCAGTTTTTTATCTGTTTGATATGCTGAACAACAAGCACACAAACAGCGAGAAGAGCTGAGAAGCACTTTGATAGGCCTGTTTTCAAAAGTTGCCCGGAACATCTGTCTGGCTGATTATTAGATGAAATAGGCTTGAAGGATTTTTTTTTATTTTTCTTTTACGTTTTTTTCAAGTGTAATAGCGTGGTCACTGCGTGGTGGTAAAGAACTCATAAAACCAATCAGAATGAGATGAAATATTTTCTCAGATTGATGATAATAAATCCATTTAGCAAATTCGAATAGTTTGTCATATTGACTCTGTGAGGGAAGCTATAATAATAGTTAGTGTTGTATTAATGTCGTAACGTTTTCCACGATGTTCCAGGTTGTAAATGGAATAAAAATATGTACGTAAAGTAAAAAAAAAAGAATGTGTTAGATAACTAGAGTAAGCATTTAGTTAGCTGGCTAACAATAATGTTTGCTAGCTAACAGTAATGTAAACCCACTAACGACAAGCAAACATTAGTCAAAAGCATACATGGGTTTTTTTGTTGTTGCAGTCAATGGGTTAGCAAATATGTTATACTGCCTCATGTCTCTCTGGATTTTTCTTTTCATAAACTGATCAATTGAGATTCAGTAAGATGAAAATGAATCGTGACCCTGGAACACCTGTATGACAGAGTTTGGAGCGTCCTGACCATGAGTTTGATGTCATGACCATGTACATGTGTAGAATTGCGCGTTGATTGATTGTATGTTGTGACTACACTGCATGCAGCTCATCCCAAGTTCAACGTCCACCCTATCAACAAACCTCTCGTCCTTATCCTCTGAGGAAGACGCCACAGCCACCCCTGTTTTCATAATGTCGGTCTGCTACACACAGACTCTGATCAAACCACTTTTGTCTGGACCATCTGGTCCCGATATGCATCAGATTATGCATAGGATTGGATTTTGGATACGAAGCCCGCCTCTCTAATGTTCTGTGAAATTGCTGACAAATCTGACTTTAGTCGACCAATCAATTTCCTATCTCTACAGCAGGCTAAATGTAGCTGTTTCATCATCACAATCATCCTTGTAGAAAGCGGATGCAGACACAGACCAATGTCTGACTTGTTTTTGGTTTGGGAAATTGTTTTAGCCTGCAGTTCATGACTAAAAATATGAATGACAGTTGAGCAAAATGTAATTTAACATGGTCAAAGGCGGCTTAAAGAACTCCCTGCAAGAGGATCTCAGAGAGAGGTTTGTATGAAGAAGAGTAAAGAAAGAAATGATAAGAAATAAAAACACCTACAGTCATGAAATGGCGTTTTGGGACATCATAGATCCCTTCCTTCTGCTGACTGGTTGGGACCTGCGTTGAATTGGAGGTCGATTCAAACGTAAAGAACAGAATAAAAACAAAATTTTATGTTTACGCTAAAAAAAACAAGAATTTTACATAAACTGAAACACTTGTATTGAAAAAAAAAATCTCACTTCTCTCTCAATTTAGTCCTTTTGATTAATAATTTTATCTTTCAGAGCAACTGAATTATGCAAATCGTACAGCTGTTTTGTTGAATCAATTCTACTTAAATCAATATTGATTGCTAACAAAGCTTGAGGATGCTGTGTGCTGGTTCCGTGAGTATTAAGAAAGCCTTATTGTTATTCTGTAACAGTGTGTCTCAACTGGTTCATCTGACAATACGAAGATGCTTCTGCTCTACCCTCCTTTGTATATGTCCTTTGAATTTATTTTAACTATCTGTCGCTTTTAAGCTTGGTGCCTTTCTCTCCTTCATGCCCTCAACTGGTTAACTCTCTGTTACGTTTTCCCCAAGTCTATTGATCTTGTTTCATTCTGAGATCAAATGGCATGGCAAGTGATTAATCTCTCTCTGCATCTTTCATCTTCAGAGGAACGCAAGATACATGGGAGCAAAAAGGGGAGGAAGAGAAGAGGGAGAGAGAAAGGGAGGGAACGGGGTAGGATTAAACCATACCAGCGTTCCCTGGAGTCTGAGCTGGTTGCGTTCAAATGGTCTAAAGCCAAAAGGTCAAAGTGTTGGCAATATAAAAGAAGCTTTGGGTGAACTATCCTGACAATACAGTTGACCTTGAGTGTTCTGCTGCTGTTTCAGATGTTAGGATAGACATTGTTGTGAGCAATAGCCGGGCTGCTTTTTGATTATATTTCTGTTTTTTTAAAGCTTGTTAAATTTTCAGGGGAAAAAGTTGTGATTTCTGTTTTTTCCCCTCTAATGCACAAGGTTTTTTTTTTAATTAGCTTAGCTTATGATATTTGCATTAATTAAGTAGTTGTAGTTTATTGTATTTTTTTCACTATTTAGTTAGTAGTGGCAAAGTCCACCAATCCACACTGGATTAAAACAGGTGTCCTGTATACAAGCTACTAACAGAAAACGCTTAATGCAAACAATCCGACGTCATTATGAACTTGATATTAGCCTCACTGTTCTGTCAGCTGTCTAAACACTAGATTAGAAGCATATATAATAACTGCTCATGCTAAATTGTGAAGGAGATAAAGTGTGTTTGTTACTGCGCTTAGAGCTGACCTTGATTGTTCTTCTAAAAATGTGTCTTAAAATCATATGAGCAATTATCTTTTACTGAACTGAGGATTAGTTTATTCCTATGAGTAGATTCATCTAATCTATTCTATAAAAACAAACATTTCAGCAGTTGGTTTCATCTTCTATTACAGAAAAGTAGCTGCTTATGTGTTTGCGTTGTTAAAATCTAAAAGAGAAGTTTAACTGAAGTGTTAGGAAAAAACAAACAATAATGAATGTCATTGATTTATTGATTGTTTCCTGAATGTTCATGTCAATCTTCAGCCACACTTAAACAGCTACCTTAGTTTGATCTCCAGAAAGTCCTATCTTCAAAACCAAACTGTTTTCTGTATTCTCTATAAGAAGGAGCTTTAAATCATATGTTACCATTACCATCTACCACAGGGTATGAAGAAGGGGTGGGGGGTGGGGGGAAGGGGGCGAAGCTTGTCTTTGTACCTGATAAACGCTCTCCTCTGACTGGGGGCCACGGAGGGGTTCGTGTCCAGCCTCAAACACTATGTACTAAAGAACAGAAGTAGTGGGCGAGGTGTAGAGGTGCAGAGAATAATGATAAAGTGAAAGGTTGGCATATAGAACAGAGAGAAACAACAAGAGAGTGAAACATGACGAGAATAAATGAAAGCACAGGGGAGCGAGGATGGCATCGAGTGCGGAGTGAAATGAGATCAGGAGTATAAAGAGTGAGAAAAAAAATAGGGCATTGGAATAAAGAATGGGGGGAGATGAAGAGAGAAAGAAAAAAGAGTGAGGTGGGAGGAGGAAAGAACACAAGTATAACAGGTCAGGCAGTAGTTAAAGGCAACGTGAAGGTCTAAGTTAGAGGTCTCTGTTCTGCAACAGAAATGTGATGCTCCACCTCAGAGATTTTTGCTTGAGATCCTCAAGTCCTTGAATCCATCAGTCGCTGGCCTTATAAGTTGACATTATAAAATGTGTATGTTGATATTAAATTTGAGTGTGTTTAACATTTTGAAAAAATACACTTTTTTACACTTTCTTGCCAAAAGTGAGACATGAAGATTGATACCTCTCTCTCACATGTGGTTAATATGAAGCCAGCAGCCAGGACGCTTAGCTTTGACTGGAAACAGGGGGAGAAGCCAGCTAGTTCGATTCAATGTTTACTAATGTCTACTTTCTGCTCAGCAGAGATCATTTCCTCAATAAAAACTACGACAAATCTTTCAAAAATAACAGCCAAAATAAAAACTGAAACTGTATAACAGCTCCATATTTAGACAACAAATAAAACAAAACATTAATAAGAAAGAAAGAAAACAAGGACTTCTGGCCTAATTAGTGTTGTAACCTGAAGTCTTATTCAACAACCTGCATTCATCAGCAGAATGAAAGTAGGTCATTGTACTGAAGCTCCTGCTTTTTATAATGGTGTCATCTGCAAAAACTAGAAGGCAACACTCTTACATTATACAAAGATAGGTTCATGTAAAATAATTAAGGCTGTTGGTATAATGTTGATGCTCTTTTCAGTTAGTTTTGAAAATAATGAGGAAGTGTAAAGGTGTTTGTGGATGGTCAGTTGTTGTATTCATCAAAAAAAATAAAAAACACTACATTTTTGAAACCCAAAAAAGTAGGCTTATGAATTTCTCCTTTACAATACGTTCTGACTAAAATCTAAATTCATAGGCTATAGTCCAATTCATTGAAATACACAACTATGCTAATTCGATTCCATCTGATGCAAATCCCATTTCTCCTGTCTTCATTCTTAAATCAATATCAATATCTATTTGGTGTAATGTTGCTTGGCTAAAATGTATGAATCTGTTACAAATGCAGCACTCTCAAACAACACGGTTCTTTGTGTTCGAGTTGTGGCGGTGAAGTCTTTAATATTTGGGTATGCTGGTTAGCAAATTTTTGCCTTAATTGCCTCCTCCCAATGGGAGATCTTTCTCGCGTTGTACTCAATCGCTTTTGTCCAATGCTTCCAGACAAGCTGGTATTTGGAAAGTTTCCCTCCTTCATATTGAGTTCCCATGACTTGATTTCTTGGATAAGGAACTGTAAATTACTTAAGTGATTTTTGACGTTGTATACTCCTTGTAAGACACTTAGTTAACTAGATAGCCACCAACTGCTAACATTACCATTGTGAAAAAGATAAACATTCACCAAAAGAGTCTCTGGATATTGAAGATATTAAACACAGTTTTTAGAATAAGCACCAAAGCCTAAATAAACCTTTTAGTAACTATAAAATGCTACAATCAACTGGTTTATGTACATTTTCACTGATCCAGGGCTTTTACAAGGAATGCCCTCAGGTTGATAACGTTAATATTGGTTACCGATTTGGATTTTATAACATTTAAACCACTACAAAATAGGTTCCAAAATAATACTAGGACTGGCCTTGAACAAATCAGACACTGTAAATAATCATTCAAACTTGAGGTGCTGGCAGGCGGCTGTGTTCCCTTCAGACATGAAAGAGGCGATAGCTCTTTCCCCCTGGTTCCATTGTTGATGCTAAGCTATGTCAATTCTTGGAGTTTCAAGCTAAATATTTACTGCACAGATGTGAGAGTGGTATTGATCTTTTCAGCGAGAAAATAAACGTATGTATTTCCCACAATGTCAAAGTAACCTTTTAAGACTTTGGCCACAGTCTGTAGTTTTGTCAACCAACATCAACTTAATTGATAAAGCTGCAAATGGAATGATTTATGCAAAAACACACTTCAAGAGCAAAGAACAGGTGATCTGGGAGGTGGCTGGACGTACCACTGAACATAGCATTCAGAGTAAGAGTTAGTGTTGTCTGTATTCAGTGTGAGCAAACACAGAAAAAGAAAAGTCATGTCAGCAAAATAAATACACAGGGGGAAAACAGGGGGGTGACAACCAGTCAAGGTGGGGTAAGGGTTGTGTCTTTGGAAGAAATCAGAACATTGACACAGATCAAATAAAGAAATATGGTTTCACAACACTGCACTGGCAAATGGGAGTTGAATGGTTGAACAAAACTGTCTGCTATGATGGTCTACTGTGTATTACTGAAATGGTGGAATATCATGAATCATTAATTCAGCTGATCAGTGACTGGAGGAAATATTCAAATTACGGATTAATTGTTTTTGTTGATTCTGAGCTTTAAGAGTGAAAACAGCACAAGTGAAGCTGGAAAAGCAACAAGGTCAGCAGTGCTCTGTGTGCCTTCAGACCTACCTGGTACACTGGGTCGTCCACTTCGTCCTCCAGGATGGTCTGTGTGGAAGTGGGAAAAGGCAGATGACACATTTTGTTTTTCTTCATTAAGACAGTGATGCCGATAAGAGTTAAAAATAAAAAATAAAAAATGCAGAAACATCAAAATATACAACAAAATGTAGAAATGTTCCCATTGTACTTTTCTTTCGGTATAAAATAAAGATAACTAGACTTGAGTAATTGACCAGCATCATTTTAAAAACACATTATTTAGCAAAACATACACAAAATAATTACGTGTGTTGTTCAAGTATCTTTCTCTAGTCAGCATTGACTGTGTACACAAAAACAGTCCATGTGGAGAGAAAAAGGGCAAGCAGCAGTCATTGAAGGACTTTTTAGATTTAATTATTGTTCATAAACAAACACATGCATACAAATGCAGCAAAACCTCTTGGCTGTCGTTTCTTAACTCAATCTCCATTCACACTTCTTAAATTGTTAGTCTGGCTGTACAGTGGCAACACACTGGAAGGCTTTCTCACTTGGAAGTCATTTACCCACTACCTGAATAATAGTCTTGGAAAGTTTGCCATCACTCTGAGAGACTATTGTCAAACAATAGTCGACAGGCTCTGGGATTCTGTCTGCTAGCACCCTGCTGTTGTTGTCTGCTATTATTGTATGATAGTTTACTTGTTAAAGATAATGCTTTCAGAATCTGTATTGTCAAGCATACTTTCTAAAACCTAATCTTTCATTTTAAGAAGTATCAGAACCATACATTGTTTGGTTTACATTGGTTTTAATCCCATCTCTTCCATGTTAAAGCCTGATTTATACTTCTGCATTGTATCTAAGCCTCAAAAGGCATAGGGTTAAGAAGCCTACGTACATGTACGTACTGTATGTAGCCTGACATGCACCTCCTCAACAATGTTACACCTTGTTGAGATGACACAACTGCAAGCCCTGTGATTGGTCAGCTAGGAAGCATCATATCTCCTGCAAATACAACATCTCCAGTATTTTTTAAAATTGTACAGCAGGAAGGCTACTGGCTATACTTGCCAGTATAATCAACTGCTTCTCAGTATTTATCATCTCCAACTTCAACATAATATGCCCGGTTTCAGTCACCATGGTTTCCTGTACAATGTAAAAGAATGTGGTGGAGCAAAAAAGCTAGCGCTATAACAAGTATAACAATCCGACTGCCAGCTAGCGTTTCTAGACGGAGTATTGCAGTGCCACACAGACACACCAATGCACAAGTATGTTGTGTTCACAAAAGTACTGGCCTCGACAGTGTAGTTATGGCGTAGATTCGATACACAGGCTTAGCAGATCAAACATGAGGCTAAATAAAAATGCACGTCAAATAGAATTGTGTCAAACATGTAAGTTTAGTGTTAGCAGTAATTAGCAGACAGTTCCACCAGTCAGATTTCCTTCTTCAAATATCTGACTTCAGCAGCACAATATGTCTGCATCCACAGGGAGGTATAAAGAAACGTCATTTATCTTTATATACAGTTTACTATCAGTAATGGTATCAGCATCGTTATCATTACTGGTTTTGGTATCACAACAACTCTAAAAAAAGCCCATTTGTTTTTCACTCTTAGCAAGCATCAGCATAGACTGACAAGCATGTTTTGTTTTAATGAGACACTGATGTGTTATATAACAGACACGCCAACACATTCTTTTCCTCTCACCCATTTATGACTCCAGCAAAAAAAAAAAAAAAAGGATCACCCAAACCTGTTGCATTTCCATAACATCTAGATATTCAACATAGAAATCAGTGTTGCAGACAAACACAGTCTGCGGTGCACTTCAGAGGAAGCTCGAACGTGTTAAGATCTCTGTTGAATGAGTAGCTGGCGGAGTAATAATGTGTGATCTCGCCCCCGAATGGGAAATGAAGCTGTGAAAAAAAAGCCAAAATGTGCTTAGAGTTTCCTACCTGGTAGACTGCCTGCTCGCACTGTTTGTCCTTCTGAGCCTTCTTCTCCATCTCCTCCCGCTGTTTAATATCGTAAACGAGCGTAAAGAGGTCGCGCAGGTCAATGATGAGAGGCTCGGCCTTCAAGAGGAGAAAGAGGACAAGTAGTTTAAGGTAAAAGGGAAAGAAACTGAATAGAGTTTTGCAGAACAATGAAGACAATTATAGCAGGAGACAAGTTTCAGTCATTCTTGTTTCTTTACTTAGTATCCATTTCGCCATGATCCTATCTAATCTTGAAGTCTATTTGTGTATTCGTTTTGTATGTTTATGCATTTTACCACTGCTTTTAATTCATTTATGTTACATATTCAAACAGTTTACCACCGTTAAAATTAACTGAACATACAGCCATACGTTTTAAGCAGCATTTCTTGGCTTTCTAGTCTGCGCATAAGAATCAACAAAGCACTGAAGGTCAAACTGTATTGAACAGTTCCTGCACAGCAGTTATTCAGAAACAAATCAATAGGCTATTATTTTTTTACACGTCACTAGATCACACCATAAAACACACTATACAGCCAAACAAAATACATGTCTTTGAGATTTTTCTTGTACAGTTGAACCAGCTTACAAGTGTCGTAAGTAATAGATTGATAAAGAATTCAGAGCTCTCCACTTTAGAGTACTTCTTCCATCTTTGCATACTTGAATTAGAGTCACAAAAATGACAAATTTGACTCGATAAATATTTGATGTCAGACATTAAAAATAACCAGAAGCATGTTTCTGTCAGTAAATTGTACACAAGACAGTCCCCAGCCTTGTTTTCACACAGCTTTAATATTTAAATGTAAGGCAATTGCAATTGCAATGACATGACTTGGTCTGAGGACTCATTACAGTAACGCAGCTTTAATAAATAAATAAATAATGATAATAAATAAATAAATAAAATATGCTCAAAACAAATGTCAATCTAATGGCCAATCCTCTTTTTGGTCTGGGCGTTCCTTAAAGAACCTGAGACTTTTTACAGCTTCAGGAGAGTGGAAAGTTACTCACCGACTGTGCTGTCTTGATGGCCACAAACCTGTGGTGACCTTCCTTCCCACAGACATAGCCAAAGGCTCGGTTGTCCCTCGTGTCCTTGGCTATGTAGCTGATCTCGTGGACTGAGTGGTGATGCAGGAGCACCTAGGCGGCCGAAAGATAGAAGTATTACATCAACAAAGGCAAATGTAGATCAGTTGAAATAGAAAAATACAACATCTACTTTTTGTCCTCTTCTATCTGAAGATAGAAAATGTAAAAACGTGGTGTAGTTTCGTAATGTTTCACAAGTACAAGAACTGTACGCTGTGTTGGCAGGAAAAGTAGGTCAAAGCTACTTTAAACATCTTTGCATAATGTTGAGCCAAAAGCAGCCAACCAACACTGAGAGAGCCAAACTATGACTGACAGAGGGAGGAGAGATTCAGAGCTGTTCACATCTCTATAACAAACATAGAGGGATACAACTAGAAAAAAACAAGACTTTAATCTTTTTGCATGATGTCTGTTGTGTGCTGTTGCATCAGGCTGAATGTCAGACATCTCGTTGTTTGATTCCGTATTCATGTCCAGCTTTGATTTATCAAGGATAAGAACATCTGGAATTTCAGCAAATGTCAAAAACAGCAAATTGGGGAAGTGAGTAAATCTTTTTTTAAAATGTAGCATTTAATGCACTCGAAACATTTTGATTGATGGGCAGGTTTTACCCTTGAGCATGAGCAGCAAAAGCAAGCACAAAACGTCCCACATATGTTTATACTTATATATACCCGCACACATAGGATAATCCATCTGTCACTCACGCACAACCACCTGCTGCTCCACTATTAGCACAGATAAGCTAAGGCACTGGGGAGGAGCTTTCATTTGAATATTAGCAGAGATTCAGCAGGGAGCATGGCTGGTAACGCCTCGGATTAATATAAAATACAAAACTAATATGACTTGTCGACTCAATTCAGCAGAGAATCATGTCAGCTTTACATAAAGTATTTCCATCTAAATGCTCGCTGACGCTGCTGCCTGAGCTGGAGTGATCCCCATTTCCACCATAATAACTCAGCTGGGATATTAAGTGTGGAGTGTTATTTACTGCCGGTAATCAGTAAATAAAATGAAGAGCATTAGGGGTATGATTTCCAAAGCAACAAATGAGCTTGTCAAAAGCTGGTGAGCTAGTTGGTGGTGGCGGGAGGCTTAATGTTCCTTTTCATTACAGACGAAAGACACGCCACCATCACCAGCAGCCATATTAGGATGAGATATGATCAAAGAAGAGTGTTTTTTGTAGAAATAGACGGTCGGGGGTTAGGGGTGGGGGTCGGCAGCCACGGGACCAAACACTGTTGCGTAATTATCAGTTTAGCGCTAATGACAGCTGAGGTGGAGCCGTGGTGTAATTAGCATTAGCGGCAATGATCATTAAGGGGTGGAACTGAGTGCTAATTATCGGTTAGCGCTGATGAGCAGAGTGGGCCTATCCAGCCAGCACTGCGCCCCAGGACGGGGGAGAGTAGAGCCCCCTCGATCATCCTGTAATGGAACAGCAGGCCTCTTGATTCCGCCAAGGGGGATGGAAGCCAAGATGGAGGCAGGAAAGAGCCCGTCTCATAACATCACCATAACATTGCTCGCTGTGCTATCATTAGCTGGCAGACAGGGCCTGAGTGATCTTAAGTGGGTCCTGCAGCATACCCCCAATCCTTGAGTGTGTGTTGAAGTACAACCAGTTTAAACAGGGTCAAATATCAAATGCAGGATGTGTTATTTATTGCTGTCAAGTTCGATTTCAATTTGCTAAAGGGCAAATACTACATAGAAGCCGTCGTGCCTTATTAAGCATAAATTCTTTGAATTGAATTTGGATTTTTGCAAACGCAGTGATGAAACTGATGTAAAACCTTGTGTATCATATTCGCCCTGTGCAGGTATAGCACTCGACTAATATGTCAACTGTGCGAGCCAGGCTTACAAGATGGCGACCCTGGCAGCGGCTGTGAAGTGAACTGTGGAAACGTCTGCCCCCTGGATGTCCTATACTGTAGGGTTCATGGTGCAGCAGCTGGCAGAGGCCTCGTGGCGGAGCTGCGCCGCGAGGCCCCCTCGTCTGACATTCTACTCACCCCTGATCTTTCACAGTAAATCTTGATCCCGCCGAAGGAGACCGTCAAGAAGACTCTCTGTTTGTGCTCCCCTTTGGAACGTGCCGAGGAAGCCATTCCCTGCAAGAGATTAAAGGAAACGACATGAGGAGATGAAAGGATATGAGCTCAGCGTGAAAAGACAGTAAGCCTTCTTCTCCTCCGACTCAGGTGAGTGTGACAGAGGGAAATTGGGTGGGGGTGACAGCAGTTACATAAGGTGTGATAGGACAGACTGTTCTTTCATGTGCCTTTTCTTGAAGCTTCACTCTCAGAGGAATTCACATATTATTATTACGGCCTTATTTCTCCCCAAGCACCTTACTTTTTTTCTCTCTTTTCTGGAAGTAGGTCTACCGCACTTCAACGTGACATACACAAGTGCGAGCTAACAATAATAAGGTGAGATTTGCTGACAGAATGGATCGTGTTGCTGACCAACCACCTCGCTCCGACAACTTCACATAGTGCTGACTGAATGGCAGATCCTGCCTTTGATGTGTGATTTCCTCATGGACCTCAGCAGCTCCTATTTTGTTAAATTCCCGACTCCAATAAAGGAACAATTAACATTTTCCCTGTGTTCTGTTTGACACGGCCTGTGTGCTTGACATATCTTTCATACAACAAAGACTGAGAGAGAAGAGAAGAGAAGAAAGAGAGAACATAAGAGGAGAAGAAAGACCTGCCTTGACTGAAACGGCTTACAAAATTGGGGACTGAGTAACAACTGACAAGTGAACACCAGCGAGCCTAGATTCAATTTCAATTTGTTTCTTTTAAAGCGCAGCTAATATTTCAAAGCCAAGCTATTAATCAACATCAACTTCTGCTTCTGCATCCATATTTACACCAGTAAATGTTGATACATGTGAGCCAAAGAGGAGCTGAAGGGATAGAAATTGAAAGGGTATAAAAAAGGGTGAGGGAAGTAAAGAAATGAGAATCACCAAGAAATTTATTGAGTGAGAAGGAGAGGCGGGCGGGGAATTCGATGGATGTTGTCAATCAGCCATTGGCTTCTCCATTTGGTGGATTAGTCCTTAAGGCAGCAAGAAGCAGCTCAATAGAGACCCTGTCCCCTCCTCTTTTCCCTGTCCAGATAATAGCAGGTCCGGATCGACTGCCCCATTGACTCTAACTGGCTGGTGGCTGCTGACTTCAGGAGTCATATGGAGGGCAGGGCGGAAACGTCAGAAGCAGGCAGTAAAAAAGTTGTTTTATTGGACATCTCGCTTGGACTGGATATGGGTGATGAAAGGCTTTGCCTTCTGGCTGTTCAGCTCTTCTTGTGGGGCTTCCCACACATTTAAGCTCGAGTGTGTGAGAAGATATTTTGAAAAGGAATGTATATACGTCCTATTTTGGAGAAGGATTTATCCCGTAGCCACCTTCTGTTAAGATGCTTAAGTGCTGCTTTTTCCCCAACAAAGAGAGTGATAAGAATTTCCTACTTTATACTATGGAGCCAGTAAGCACTACTGGCATTAAAGAGGATACAGAAAAAACTTTATAGCCCAGGAAGCACATGTCTCTGAGAGTTATGCAACTGTTGCAATAACTGACCATTTGCTAGACCCTGTAATAATAGTCCAACCCAACCATGGTCTGAGAGTCTTTTTACTCCCTTGTCGATTAAATGGAAAGTTTAAATGGAAAGTTTCCTATCTCTTGAACAAAACTATGGTGTGAAGATACCTGTTAAGCTGCGGGTCAGCATGTGACTTGAGCTTTGAAATCAATTCCAGTTGAAGAACTTTTCAGCCATGCAATTTACAATTACAAGTATACTGTAGACTTTCTTTATGACGTTGTCTCCTACTTAAGGGCTTCATTTGACCTAATTTACTGACAACATTCTGTAAGGAACACAGGCTTAAATATTATGTGGGTCACGTTATCACAGTTTGCATATGTGCTACAGGTAAAACATCATGGAATTAGTTTTTAAAATAGAAAACTGTGACTGACATGAGAAGACATATGAGGCAGACAAATTGGAGGTGGGGTTGGGGGGTTGGGGTTGCATTAATGTTCTTGCAGATATGCGCTTAAATTGGAAATTTTCCTAAGTGACATTTTGCTTTAAGTCTGAGAAGAGGAAGCCAGTTTGCCTCCGAGGTCAGAAAATGTGCGTGAATAAATAGAGAGAGCTTCGAGCTACACAAAATAATACAGCAGCATATTAGAGGGGGAAAAAGTACAAAGATGTAACCATTTTGCCAAAGACTATAAAGAACAATACAGTTGGACTTTTATTTATCCTGTCCACTCAGTTTTTCGCAGAGCTTCAGTGAATCATTCACAGGACAAGACAGCTCCTATGACTCATTCCTCGAACAATACAGACATGTCCAGGCAAGCCTTTATCAAATCTGACTGAAATGAGTGACGAGGCTCAATGATGCCCCCACAGACACACACTCACACAAACCCACACATGCAGACACACAGACTGTCTGTACCTTCAGCTTCATCATGGAGTCCTGGCACAGCTTGTCCCCACGTGCCGCTGTCACCTCATCAATCCCGATCAGCTTGGCCTTGTAGCGCACACCATCTCCACGGAAACGCTTAATAAGCCCCGCCTCAGTGCGGTCCTGACCTGCGGCGGGAGAGACGGGTAAAGAAGAGAGGACAAGGAGTAAAGAAGAGAAATTGGAACGGAGAGTGATTACAGGAAACAAGGATGTGTGAGCTCAACTGAATCGTACAACTTTAGCATCTAGCCCTGCTTAGGGTATGGAGGCTACTGTGCGTGCGTGTGTGTGTGTGGTGCGTGTGTGTGTGTGTGGGTGCAATTGTGAGCATGTGTGTGGGAGTTGGCTGCTGTGGTATAAATATTTATAGAATAGGAAATGCAGAATGAATAGCAAATTAGCTGCAGCATGAAAGGTTGAAAGAAAATTGAACTTGAAATTGGAAATGAAGTTGGATAAAGCCGATGGACTAAATGAGAAAAGAACTGGAACATTGGGAACACTTGAACAGTGTTGTTTGCAGGGCATAGAGGGTCATCCGCACAGCAACCTCGGGTGAAGGGGTTACAAGGTGGCTGAGTGAGGGGGCCATCGCTCCTACATCTCACCCATGTCCGTTGTTCCCATGGGTGCCATTGGGAGTGACAGACCAGCTTAAATGGCGGCTATTGAGGGGAATCATTTCGGTCCAGTGCTCACCCATAATCCACCGGGCCCTCCCTGGGTGATGGATGTTGGGTGGGTGGTGGAACGGCGGTGTGAGACATTTGCAAATGTGTGTCTGGATGGCCTCAGGCTTTATAATGTCACCCCCTCCCTTCTCCCTCCCATCCCTGTTGCAGATTATTCCGTCTGTCAATCTCTGCAGCTGTCCTGACACCACCTTGAAACACACACCTTTCTCCTTTTTTGTCTCTGCACCGCCTGCCATCATACTTTTCTATTACGAGGTTGTGAGCCTCCAGCACTGTCTCATGCATCTTACAATGTATAAAACATCCACTCGTAAAGCTGTGTGGTGTTCGTCAGACATCGCATTTACACGAGGAGATAGAAGGATTGCAAAATCAAGGTCACCAGCACCTTGGAGAATTTAACCGTTTTCAGGCTCCTTGCTTAGTCGATTCTAGGTCATGAGCTTGCACAGTGCATCAGTTCACACCTAAGATTTGTGCAGGATGAGAATAATATTTAACATCCGTTACAGAGACTGTCAGGATGAATTCAAACCCTAGTGGGGCATTAAAACAATCACATTCCAACCAGAAACACAATATCTATACTTCATCTACCTTAAAATAAAGGAATTTCCAAAGAAAAATCAGCAGTTCCAATGCAAGCACTTGTCTTGGCTACACACACCCTCTCACTAATTCATGAGGGCACAATTCTCTAAAGGGGGGGAGGGCTTGCCGATGCTAAAGTCATTAAAGTCTCTAAGCAAGTGAATGTCAAATCTGGGTCTAATTCAGACTTGTTTCTCTGCCAGAGGATAATGAGTCTTATATACAGCCACTGTGTACCTCTGAACATTAACCAGACGCTGCCTGACATGCACACAGCAACTATGAAGAGAAACGAACATTCCCCCTTTGATGACAAAGTCACTAGAAGACAAACTGAAATTTTTAAGTATGTGTAAAAGGGGCTGGACTCCTACGATTATTACTGCCGTTTCCGATAAAAACCATCCCTTATACACCGACTTCAGTCTTTTCATACTGCTTTATGTATTCCATCCAGATTTAACTGACTCATGCACTCTGTAATGTAATGTAAAATGCATGCTGCTCCACTTGCATTTTAAACACGATCAGTCCAATTCAGTGCTGCTCTCTCAGATGAGCTTTAACCAGATGTTCTGTGCCATTTGTTTCTTTACATACAGCGTGCCATTTCCCCTAATAACACTTCAGGAGAGATTTAAAGCTTTATGCATAGATCCTCAAAAAAAAGTAGGCCTTGCATACCAAATGAGAGTCTTGACACAGTGGCATAACTCGTACGCTACGTGCTCTGGGTTCAGATCAAGACAAGCGAGTGTGCTGTATTTGAAAACTAAAGAGCTGCAGGGCATGCTGTTTCAAGTTGTTACACACCGTAGGAGAGGAAGAGGAGAGCGGGAGAAGGTGTGTGTATGTGAGGAGAGAGATATATATTTCTCTGGCTTTCTGGGACTTACAATTACCCAAGGTTGAACGGTCCTCACAATATTTCTACCCAATAAGCCTGATGTTTAAAATGTGTCTGACAGAGGGCTGCCTAAAGCCTCTTCTGTAAGTGTGTCTGACAGATCGGGCAACATGAGGGTCCTGGGTTAGAATCGTTGACACCTTTGACCTTTACCACAAGTCTTTATTCCCTGGATAATCCCTGTTACTGTAATTTCCATCTACTAACAACTTCAGTGCTGTGAAATTGCCAAACTTTCACAGTTGGAATTGATATTTATCAAGCTGGACTTTAACATTAAATTCTACTCCCACCTCTTGACACAGAAGTCCTTAGTCAGTAAATTATATTTATAATCTGTCTGAAAGAGAGCTATAGCCTCACATGCTATTAGTCTGTCTAAAAGTACCCAACACATTAGACAACATGCTAGCCACGTGGCAGTTCTGGTTGTCTTGGATGTAAGGGTCTTGTGTTATAATCCAGCCTACGACCTTCTACAAAGTCTTTACCCCAAATATTTCAAGATGATTTTTGCAATGCCATTTTCCCTTAACAATTCATTTATTTATTTTATTTTATTTCACAGGGACAATTCATATTTAAAAAACAAGCATTTCTGTATATATAGAAGAGTTAGCCAAAAGGCTAATTTTCATCTGTTCAGAACAAATTCAAACACACCGATTCTGATACCTTGACTTGTGTATTGGCAATATTCCCAATTTCATTACAATTACTTAAAGAAACATAAAATTAGTTCAATTCAATTCTCTGCTACAACCACTCTCTCGTTTTTAGCTTATTGTAACTGGCCATTGTTTTTTTGTTTTTTTTGATAATGGTAAAGGATCGGTGGTTTAGCTAGTAAAATTAGCAATACCCAAAAGGCTTCATCTTTGGTTGATACAGATAATAGCATCAGAATCAGAACAACTCTATTAATTGCCCTCCTTGTCCAACAATCTAATAAAGGCTTTAATGCCAGAAAATCACCAATTTGAAAGAAAAAAAAGAAAAAGCGACATCAGAGGGCTGTACAACAAAATGCTATGATCAAAAGCCCGACAACCAGGCCCCGAACCAGGACCATGGAGAGAACAATTACTGTTCGCCCTGCTCCATACTGTTTCAGGGCTTGTTGCTGAACACTGTGTTGCTACCTCCTCCTTGTCCCACTAGAATGGGGACAGTCAGAGCACAGATGGCAACAGATGGAGAGTCAGAAGTGCCCCTCTAGATATAAGGACTTGGCAACAGGAAACTTTTTGTTGGGGAGCCGGGCATCAAGACAGCTTAACCTTTGAACCTCTCAGAGTGTATATCCGTGTCTGACTGTCTCTTTCCGTCAGTATCCCTGCCTGCTTGTAGGCCACACACAATGCCTATAAAGCTATGATGAGAGTTCAACAGTTATGAGTTCCCTCCATGCAGTGTGATGGTAGCCATTATTTTCTGCATCTCTACACAGGGAATTTGAAATGAAAATACTAGGTATGTCTTTTCAGTGCAGGGGGTAATGACTTTAAGCAGCAGTAAAGAGAATAGATGTCAGAGGAAGGTAAATCTGTCCTTGCCATCTGCCTCCCCCATGTGCACAAAATAACTTCCATAAGCCTCAGCAAACATGCAAATACACACGCACAAACATTAGTAGCAGCCTGAGTGCTCTTGTCCAGCAGGGGCGGGTCCAGACTTTTAGTTGCCCAACTTGGGCATTAAAATATGCTGGGGTGGCATGAAATGCACAAAGACAACTCCCCTTTGGCATTAATTTAACATTTCTATCTCCACTATCAAGCATGAAGTTAGTATCTTTATGCTATATCGTACCAATATTACATTCCTACCACTACTAGCTACTATTACCAGCGAGTTTAAATATTATTTCATAATTAAGTCAGTTTAAGCGCAAGAGTCGCATACGACAGGGAAGAATCTTTTCCAACTTTGGTATCAAGCAAAATATGGAAATTTTGTTTTAATGACTCACAGTTTTGGAGCTGAGGATTAGAGGTATTTATGTTTGTTTGATGAGAGTGATTGTTTGTTAAATGGAGGCTCAAACAACACTCTTATTTAATTCATGTTTGAGCAGTTCATTGCATAGTTTAATAGGCAAAGCAACAAACGTTTTGGTCAGAATGAAAATACAGTTTGAAAAGGTTGAAATTGTGAGTATTTGTACTGTCTCTTACACTCTCTCCAATATCACACATTCTGTGTGAGAGCTGACTGGTGATTCAATCTGCTGTTTGCTTCCCTGCTTTTTTTTTTTTCTATGTCGGTTTTCTACTCCTCTGTCCTTCTCTCGCTTTCTTTCCCTGTCTCTCTGTCCTCCATTCCTTGTCTCTCCTTTTGAAATGAATATTTTTTTTTTGTGCACAGATTACACCAGTAGAGCAACAGTTGCTATGGAGATAGAGTAAAGTCACGCAAGTAAAGCAATTCAGTTGATGGATAGAGGGGAGCTTTGGCTTTACTGTGGCAGGCAGAGTTTGCTGCAGTTAGATTAAATTTTCCGGATGGTTTTACAAACATCCCAAAAACAAAATGTAAGATAGTGTGGGAAGGATCACATTAAATGTGACATTTCACTCTTAAAATCCAATCTTTAAGTGATTAACCACAGAGAACAGGTATCAAATAGTCTACATTGATAGGCTATTAAAGAATCACATGTCTTCTGATTACCCTTGCATTGTCTTATGGACATGTTGTATCTTGCAATGCAATGTGGCTAAGCTGGAGCCTTTGTGAATCCTGTGCATCCGGGGTAAATATGGGTCTTTTAAACCAATGCATTTAACTGGCTCTTGATGATTGAGACAGGGCAATGACTTCATTGACATTGCATGAGAACGTTTACTGCTAGTTTGCAGATAAAACTGCAAAAGATCAACTTTTTGAAAGCAGTATAATAATAGTACACTTACAGCCAATTTAAAGATATCAATTTAAACAATTCAACTCTTGCCTGGAAGGTTTTCTGGGCCAACTGCTGATTGGTAATTTCAACAAATTTTACACATGGAAACATATGATGAATATTTATAACAAGGTGACACACATTACTTGGAATATGTAAAACTGTAAACGTCTCCTAATGTGTAATTGAGATGTTACTAAGTGGGACAACATCATTTGGATGTCTACAGATATTGGGCAATTTGACATTTGGGCACTTGTGCTTATTGACCATGAGGGTAGCGCATATGATTTTGTGCCATGTGTAAAACTAAAGGTGGTGTAAGCCTTCATTAGCATAATGATTAGAAACCTGGGTATACAGCTTGTCATCTTTACCCCAGCTCACTCAGCTAGATTTGCCAGGTTTGTTAGGTCTAGGCATGCACATATTGCTGTCAATGCAGAGCTATTAACTTCTGTTATAGTATCATTGCATCTGCTTTTTAGAATTTAGTTACACACTCAGACACTACACAGTAAGAAACACATTTCAACAGTTTGTGTCTTCTGATGGGAACTGCATCAGTTTGGTTTGTTTTTTCAGTCCAGAAAAAATATAAACACAGCTTCATGTTTGATTCTAAGCTTCATAAACCTGAGCCACAGTGTCCTTCACTTGGCCACAGACCCAGCTCACGACCAACACAAGCGACTGAGCAGCAGTCTGCATGCATTACTGTTGCCACATTTCCATTTATATGGATCTAAATGGCATCTTTGCTGATTGTGACAATGGTCCCTGCAGCACATGTGATTAACATGTTAAAGTCAGGGGCTGATAGCCTCGGCTGATAGCCTCCTCTGATGAGTCGCATGGCCATGTGTATAATAGCCCATCGTGCTGTTCTCCCCCCTCCACTTAACTCAAATCAATGGGCGCTCCTCCAGCTTGACCATTTATCTGAGCAAGCCGACAGGGCTAGTGAAACAGCCACAGAGGACCTGGCCCCGTGGCCCGCAGAAGCCAGATTTACTGGACTAGCTGGAGTGGCTTTATTTATGAAGAATTGAGGGAAAGTGAGGAGGGAAAAAGCATCCTTTTCTTCTTCTTTAGTTCCTTCCTGCTCCTAATGACTCTCACTCTTTCTACCTGTCTTTATGGTCTTCTTTTCTCCTCTCAGCCAATTCAATCCCATTTCAATCTCTCAGTGAACATTGTGAAAATGCCTCGTCCTATTACATCACTAATGCTGTTCATCAAAGCGACAGGGTGTGAATTATACCCTATCCGTGACACCTAAATCATGGCGCTTCCAGACCTTGGGGCTACATGGAATAGTTGTTACTACATCTGGATCCCCTGGAAGAGACAGGGAGCGTCTCTATGGACTTGACTGAGTGAAAATTCTCTTCCCATGTCGTCCAGCACGATTTAGCTCCATGCAAACATGACTGAAGGTTATGTTGGCAGCCCGAGATACAGAGAAAACTGTTTCATCCCATTTTGTCATGACAGTCTCCTCTACATGTTTCTGTCATCTTTACATCGTCCTTCACTTAGTCCACAATATTTCAGGCACAGGATAATCCTGAATCCTGAGTTTATATGCATTTTACGTATTTATAGGAAAAAAACCTGCTTGGCAAAAAACCTTAACCTAACTATCTAAAAAATGTTATATCAACCACTGGAAAGACCCCATTGAACTTGTCTTTAAAAAGTCAAAACAAATTATTTGTTTCCTTAATCTTTTTGGGCGAGTAGACAAATGACTAATTATTACTTTTATTTATTATTTCTCAGATTATGTAACTCCTTCATCACTGTAACCCTTCATGGTATTTGTTCACTATTTTCTAAGTCTCACTGTCTTCACCAAATGCATATAGTGTAGGACAACCACTTGAGAAACTCTTTGAACCTCCAAAAATATATTTAGGCATGCCAACAACATTCTCAATAAAAAACAATCTTTTGTACATGAACACTGTGTTTGGAGTTTAAAATTATGATTCTTTTTGTTGTCTTTGTTTAATTTATTGTAAACGGAGCTGCTATGATGCAAGAACAATAATGACCAAGTCTGACGGTTAAGCATTGCTGATGAATTTTCTATTAAAGTACCTGTAAGGAACTTTTGGTTTGTGTTGATTTTTGCGACCACTGTGGACAAAGCAGTCATATACCCATTTTGCTGATTATTTTCTGCACACGTCCAAGTAGAGATATTTTTGTAAACAAGCTATCACATTCTGTGTTATTTTCTGTGTCCAATGAATCCTTTACATAAACATTTTAGTTATGTATTTGTTTAACAGAGTTATTAAGAAGTCTCAAAATCAGAATTAAACATACTTTTGATCCTCCTGGACTCCCTTCGCTGGCTGGTTTTGACACCCGGCTGGATCTCGGCCTCCGCTGACATCCTCCACTGCTGAGTCCCTCGTCCTGCTCACAGCAGATCCACCATGGGTTAGCAGCACGTAATCAATCCTCCTCCAAACTCCCAGTGTCCACTTCCCACCACTCCAGTCCTTTTCTCAATCACTCCTTGGCAGAGAAAATCTCGTCGAAATCCATGGTGAGACGCCTGGTGCTCCTCAATAAATGAAGCCCCAGCATTTATATCTACGCTCCGTCACTTGAGGCCCATTGTGTTTGAGTATTGCTTAAAAAAACACATGAAAGGATGATTGATTTATGAGCTGAGGGATCCTTGCGTCAGCAGCGTCAGATCAGGTTTGACATCTTCTGGAGTGTACCTGAGTTCCCTCCGTGAAGGTCAAGTATCACATGGTCCACTGTTGCTCTTTTCCGAGTGTATGCCTATAACTCTGGCGTAATTCCCCCCGAGGGAGTGTGCGGCATTGATTGAAAGAAATATTGTTCTTCAGAGTAGGTCAGGAGTGGATATTATTCTTTGTGAGAGCACTTCAGATGCAGTCCGACAGCCCATCACAGTCTCTCTCTCCAAGCACTGCAAGGTGAGGAAAGAGACAGGTAAAGTATGACAGTTAATATTAAGCAGGAGGTGGTTAAGAATTAAAATGCCAAACACATTCCCTTTGATCACTCATAACAATATCAATGTAAGATACAAAATGGCAGCAAAGACGTTATCTCTTCTGGAACATCAATCTTTAAGGAGAGAGTAGCACATGTGTCCTGTCAGGGCTCCTCCTCTAAGAAGACCTGTAGCAGATCTCTGTTGTTATATGTACTACTAGAGTAAATGTAGAACATTTATGCATGACCAATGCATCTGTGCATGCAGAGAAGATTATAAGAAGACGGAAATGCTCAGAACTCTGGTGGACAGCACGAGAGGAGGGGAAGTATTAGTGAGCGGTTAATGGCAGGCTGTTTCAAAGCAAACTCTGGTGGACATCCTGGCACAAGTGTCCATAAACTGGAACCCCCACACGTTGTGCTTTAATGCCCTTGAATCCTCCACTGCTAACATGGAAGCTGTGCCAAGCTGGCACAGCGGCTGGCACTGCTTCTGTTGGCATGGTGACGGACCATTGTTGGAGAAAGAGGCCTTCAGCCGCTCTCGGCCTAAAAAGAGTTGCAGCACAAGGGAACCAGGCACACGTTATCCTGTGTGACATTGAGAGAGGTGAAAGTGATGGAATTATAGGGTCATATTTATTTTTTACATATATTTAAGATGCACTTCATTTTTATTGTTGATTTTCATTATAATTGAGGAAATTTTCAGAATTAAGCTACGAATACCACATTATTTTTGGATTTTGAGGTATCTGTACTCTCTTCCTGTATTTATTCCATATTTATATGTATTCTTCTAAATATTCTCACCTTTACTCCTACTTTCCAACAAATATCAGTTCTATCTACTCCTTAGATTTTCAACTGGGCTAATTTCTTCAGCTTTGAAGAGAATTATTTTTACTTTATTTGTCTGCTTCCCAGACAGAAAATAAAAGGAGACAGACAGAAGTAACATTTGTCCTGAAGCTTAATTATTCTTTCTGGACTGAACAATAATGAAATAATAACGGTTACCCAGCCCCAGAAGTGAGTCCTTAGAGCGGTGTATTTAATTTAATTTAGAATATCTATCACACCAGTGTTTTATGATTGAATCACATCAGTCGGGGTGACAATAAACATTGCTCTATATTTGGTGTCTTTTCCTAAATGTGTGAACTTTTAAAGTTTCTATGCCGGAAAAAAACAATACAGAAATATAACTGCTCATATTAACGTGACTTTCACAAACTGAACTGCAAGCAGTGTCCTTTTAAAATCTGGATAATCCACAGACCTTCATGAGAGCAGTTTTCATTGGAACTACTTTATGGTCCCAAGAAAGCTATTTAATAAGGATTGTGGATTATCCACAGTAAATGGGACACTGTCTGCAGATAAAGATGTCATGTTGAATTTTTAAACGTCTTTTTTTAGTCTTTGGAGCTCCATGGATGGAATCCCTTTCACAATACTTTGTGTGTTTTGATCCAGGTCCGAGCAAACCAAGGAAAAAAAGTCCAAATGTTTCAACTGTGTCATTAATGCAGAGGCAGATCGTTTCTTTGAGGTATCATGGCATGTTTTTGGTTTCTCCTGTCTGCCCAAAATGTTTCTCCAGAGTTAAGACCATTGCACACTGAGTCTGTTTCTTTTCATCTGAAATTGACGCATGTTAAAAACATAAATATGATCCCATGCTATGTCAATTATGTTTGCACACTGACTCTTTCGTCGTCATTATATCTTTCAGAACAAGTTCAATTTTCTGCGTATTTCCCATCCCTGGGTGTGTGTGTGTGTGTGTGTGTGTGTGTGTGTGTGTGTGTGTGCGCGTGCGCGCGTGACTGTCCGTACCTCAAACACACTGCGAGTCTCAGGATCATACCCTTCACTTTAATTGGTGATGTTCATTTTAATGTGTGGTTACGGTATAGAATCAAACTGTATCAAACTGGACCTCTGACATCCTGAAATATACCTGAAAGCGATCAGGATAATTCTGCAGCTCTCCTTTATTGACAGGTGAAAAGCTTTTGTCTTGTTTTTATGTGGATGGACCCCAATGGTTTTCTTCAAGGGGTGAAAGAACCTGAAAATCATCTTCACTGCTTGATCACTCTGCGAGATGAGAATATTGTGTCAGACTTTTGCCTCATGAAATCTAAGGTATAAATAAAAACAATAAACACATCAAACTCAGTGTGCAAGGTGTCTGCTGTCTTTCAGATTAGACTACAGAGCCAAGACACTCATCCGGGAAAAAAACAGACAGTGTGCAAAGGCCTCTTTATCCTTTATCAGAATTTAAATACAATATTTTCACATCCAGTAAGTAAGTAAAACATGGAGTTCTGAGCTCACTCACTGAGCTTAATGTAAAATGCAAGATGAACCTGGAAAATCTATTTTCCTTTAGCAATTTGGGTTCAGCAAGCCTCCCAGATGAACTTGTCTCGTATCTACAGATTTATGGCTTTGTGCATTCCTGTTTACATAAAGCCAATCCATGAAACAGACTCTTCACAGCCTCCTTCTCTTCTTGTAGACATGTCCTTCAACCCATCCATTATTTCACGATGAGCTCTGATGTTTCGGCTAATTTCTTTCCTTAAGCAACAGCTCTTTGTGGTCTCCTCATCACCACCGGCTCTCCTTGTGCACTGTCGTCTAGACCGTGTGTCACCTCTCATGTGTGCTCACAAGGCAGATAGGTCACCCAGCTCTGCACGCAGAGGCGATCTCCACAGAAGCACTCTTCATGAGAAGGAGCCTTGGAGTGGCCTCGACGGGAAAGGTATTTTCCATGTCACAAAGAGCCTTATCGCAAGGTAATTTTCATTAACCAACGAATAAGATATGCCTCATTGTATTAGACGCAAGAGCGATTTAATGTGATGTACGGCTGCTTGTCAAAACTAATGCTATCTAGGTCACCCAGACTCCCCAATCTGCTCTGTGTTTTAACAGCTCCCGGTGTCTCTTATGATTTGGGTCACAGTTAACGAGCATCCCTTGTCTGTCTGCTTCTCCAAACTGTTCTGGGATGTCAAAAAGCCCCTGACAAACGCCACCCTTTATTTATTAATTTGTTCACTTTGGTTCTACCTCTCTCAAGCGCAAAGGGAAAAACTTCCTCGAGGGGAGTCGATTTAATTTCTGCTCGCATTTCCTTATTTCCTCCCATCAACCCGCAGCTGTCTTTGTCTCCGTCTGCCTGTATTTTTACAAATCATCTCTGGAGATGTTTGTTTCCTGCTTGCGTCAGAGGCTTTGCCCCGTGACCGGATTATTGAACAAGAACAGACACGCTGCAAGAAAACCTGATGTATGGCAACTCTCTCTTCCTTAACATTAAGCACATCAATCATGCACACTATTGATTTTCAGGAGAGGTGTTAGAGTGTATATCCTTCAGAAGGTGCAACAGGCCCTCTGGGTAACGCACAGGTACAGCACATCTTGCCAAGCAGAATCAGAGTATTGGGATTAGATGTGATCTGAATCTTATTAATGAAGGGAAACTGTTCCTTCTTTGTTTTTGATCGGTTTGTCAGGAAGATGCCCGTAACCTTTAGAGAGTTCAATCAAAAACCACTTGGACTCCCATGTATACAGTTGTATCATGGAGGAGGATTGATTATGTGCTGCTATTAATCATCAGTTATTCATCAGTGTGTAATGACTGTACTTATCAATGTTTGCAAAATAAAGAGCAGATCTTTGATTAGTATAAGACAGACAATGATTGTAGTGGATTGTAGTGATCAGCAAACTATTTCTTGAAAGTCGTTTTAATTTACCCTCTTCTGCTTGTTCATGATAATATATCTCCTGGAAGATTATATTATTCATTATACGGATTCCTATCCAACAAAAAACTAAATTCCACATTACAAAAAGGTAAATATACAACTGACTATACTGTTGTATTCAAGTAAGAGAAAGGATTCTCCAGATATACTGTATGTTATGTGCTGTGTCAGTAGTGCCCAAGATTCTTGGGTATATCTCAGTTTTTCAATGTCAGGTAAACTTGTTTCATTTTGGAAAAATGGAAAATGCTCCACCACTTAAAAAAAGCTTCAACTCAAGGTTTACTGAAAGATATGATTTGAGAAATGGACAGAAATTATGGCTATCGCTGCTAAAGGGGCCATTTATACCAAGTATCCATCCAGCCATGTCCCGTTCTGGGTCATGAGGGCTGTAGCCAATCCCCGCTGTCATTGGTCGAGAGGCGGGATACAACCTGGACTGCTGACTGCTCGCCAACCAATCACAGGGCTGACATATAAAGACAGACAACCAGCCACACTCACACCTACGAGCAATTTAGAAAAAGCATTTCTTTGGACTATAGGAGGAAGTCAGAGCACAGAGAACCCATGTATGTATGTATGGGGAGAACAATCAAACTCTGCACAGAGAGGCCCTGTCCGACTGGGATTTGAACCAGGAACCTCTTCGCTGCTAATCAGCACTGATTGATTTGTTCACATATTGTTCTCAAGAACAGCTTTGCAGTCTGCCTTTATGCAATAAATGGACTAGATTCTACACCTGCCACCTACACCACTGTTTCTTAATTTATTTTCTTACTTTCCGTAATATATCTCCTTTATGAGCTTTCCTCCTCACTCTCTGTGTAAAATTGTTTTTCTTTAATCAATATTACCCCTCACAAGGTAGAATGGGGAAAAACGATACATAGACAGTTTGCTTTCAGTTTTTCAAATTCATAGATTATGCATATATCAAAGTGGAATTGCTTGATATGATCAATTGTCTGCCACAAAGTAAAGACCATAATTCTGATCTTTGATTTATATGAGACAGACAATAGGTTTTAATTTCCAATAATTACGAGTTCCAGCTCCCTAACCACTCCACTAAATGAAAATGATTCATTAGCAGGAATTGGGTTTCAGTCATGTTTATGTTCCCTAAAATATAATGCGCAATCAACGGGCATGTGTTGATTTGCAAATCAGTTAATTTTTAAGAAAATTTTAAAGAGCCAGCATGTCAGTACGTAGCGTTTCCTCCTGAGGTGATAGGCTTTTAAGAGACTGCACAATCAACCTCATATTGTGAGACAAGCCTCTGTGGATCGTGCAATCGGTGAGTAACAAAGGTTGAACAGCTATCTATCACTGGATACGGCCAATTACACCCCCATTCACGGTGGTCCCTACAGTAAGGTCTGCAGGCTATGCTCCAGCTTGCTTTTGACAGAGAAGAAGGAGGCCCCCCCTCTCCCCCAGACCCTCTCCTTGCTATAACGCCAAAGCTGGCATTGCTCGAGGCCGGTACAAACGTTTGTTCGACAGACCGGCTTTGGCACCTTGCACTGGTCATCTTTGTTACAAAACACCCCCCAGCTTATTGAGCGGGACACCACTGTCACAACCTGGCCAAACAAAACTCCTGTGAATGGCCCTGCTGTGTTACCTTGTGTCACCTACGGCAGCAAAGACTGGTCAACGCTGCTATCTGTTTTCAATATCTAAAGCCTCTTTAATCCTTACTGTTGTGAAAGGTAAAATCGAGGATATTTAATGTATTCTACAAAAGGTCTTATCAGAGCCTCACAATCAACAATAACAATGTCTCTTGTAGTCTTACAAGTCTTACAAGTGCCTGATAAACCTGGAATCCCAGATATGGCTAATGCACGTTTTTTTTTTTTTTTGGACTAATTCAATTCTGACTTTAGTGGTTGAGCGGCATATGGGTCTAGGTTAAAGCTTAAATTAATTAATACTTCTGACCATACAATTCAGAAGGTTAATCATGTTACACACTGTCATAGTAGGCTGAAAAATATGCAAATGTAGAGTAACCAGACCTAGAATGTATAATGTGGGGACACCGGTGTGGTTAGTTTAAGCGCCCTGTGTACAGAGGCTTTGGACCTCGAAGTGGGCGGCCCAAATTTGTAAAGTGTCTCTTTTCACGCGTGTCATTCCCCTTCAGTTCTTTTTTGCTGCTCTAAAACATTAGTTGCTTTTGGCAGGAAATATTAAAAACAATGGAAATTAATTCAGACTTTTAAGGACAGTTTTAGGAAACAAGAAGTTGATTTTGGGGCCTCATAAAGAAATATATCGCATCGATATGCTATTGTATACTTGCTGATAGCCAATTTTAAGCCTGATCAGAGGCATTTCTGTCACTGTTATTGAAATGAAGTAAGTGGGGACATGGTTATGTATACCTTAATTCAGAGCAATCAGTCCTATAGTTAGTGATATCAACCGACAAATGTGAAATTAATGTTTGAAACCCCCCCCCACTAAAGTCAATGAGATTCATCATTAGGGAACCATAGATGTTTTGACAAAATAGTTGGTTAGAGAACATGGTCACAGAGTCACTCACTCTATAATGACTAGAAAAATAAAAAATAAGACATTGGGAGCATCAAAGGACAGCCATATTGACAATACATGATGAAATCGAGAAAATAAGCAAGCTCTCTTTTAGCAAGCACAATTTAAATAACATTTACATATGATGGAAGCAGAAAAAATGGGGACAACTACTGTGCATTAAAGCAACACTACTATAAAGCTAAACCATTCCTTTTGATTTGTGCAGGGATTTATCTGAGGCAGAACAGAAATATGGTAGCCAAAGAGGGCGAAGGACCTCTCTTTTCTTCTCCTCCTCCTTGTCTTCCTCCTCAGCCTTCCAGGGGGAACTGATAGCCTCTGAGCTCAGGCTGTTCAGCCACGGCCCATTAGTTCACCTCATTCTGACAAGATGGAGGGCCTCTGACGATGAAACAGTCAAGTGTGCAAGCCGGGAAGAGGAGAAGGAGGACGACGAAGGGGAGAAAATACACATGGAAAATTCAGTTGGGGTATTTCAAGCGCTCTCATTTACTTTCTGAAGAAAAGAGAGGCCTCATTGCTTCAGGTTCAGCAGCTACAGCTGGTAAACTAAATAAGCGTTGCCACACAGTTGCTTTGCAGTGCAGATTTATGTCAGTGAAGGCCTCGGAGCGGTGCACTCAGCTAGGCGTGGCTCCAGCACGGCCGGGCTCAGCTTCTCAGAGGGCAGTGAGAAGCTGCCCTCTGAAGTGCCCCTGCATTATCCCTTTTTACCAGCTCAGCTGCAGGATAACTGCACCCAATTTAGACAGAAGAAGAGCAGGGAGAAGATGGGCCTGTGTGTATGTGCGTCTTCAAGTCTGAGACATGACATAAATGAACAAATACACTCTTGCTTGCGAAGCACAAGTCTCAAGATGCAAATATTAATGGGGTTTATTCTGAAAGTTTGCATTTCTCCGACTGCCTCTGCGTATGTAACAGACATATTCAGGCTAATAAAGTGTCACAAGCTCCCCATGGTGAGGGTAAACAACAGAATGAAAACAACATAGCTCACATTTCCTTCTTTTGTTTGTCTAATTCAACACACCGCACACAGAAGACGGTCTGGAAACGTGGCCAGCATGAGGCTCCAGGACCCCTCTCAGAACATTTAATTGGTGGATCTGTCTCTCCAAAACACCTCCTCTAATGTTGCTCTGTGGCTTCCCCAAGGAGTCTTTAATTCACTGTTGATTTGGTGTGTTGTTGTGCTGTGTCCCTGCGTCTGAATAGTGTGTTTACCACGTTCAGGAGAAAGAGAGAAAGAGAGAGAGAACTGGGCCTGCTCCAGACCGCCTGGACAAACACCAACCGATCTTCCCTCCTTCTGTCTCTTCCTTTTCTTTAATACTTTTCACTTTTTAATCTCTTCAGATATTTGTTTTACTCCCTCTTTTTTTACCTCTCTTGTACCCACTTCTTCTTTGTCTCTCTCCCTCTTCAAACATAATGTCTATTTGTGAAAAGAGCATGAAGCATGTGTTATTTGGCTGACACCCTCCCCCCCTTCTCTGGCCTGCTTTTGTTGGTTACAAAGGGACTGTGGAAACCTGGGTTTGGTCATTATTTCATGCAGAGACTAATTAACGAGACAATTAGGCTTTTTTTCCCTCTGTGTCCTTTTTGAACTAAATAAATAACCAAGGGTGTCCTCTTTCATTGCACTATGGGTCATGGATATAATTAAGAGGCATAAACAGCCTCTTTATAAAGCTAGACTATGAATATCTGTTTTCAGTTCATCGTTCGGACTTATTCATGTTTTTAAAAGACAAACATTGGATTCAGAAGCGTTTTGGACAGGGATTAGGACAATCAAACACAGCAGAGATCCAGTGAAGGGAGATAAAAGTTGTCATGATCAAACTGGTGAGCACAAAACATTACCTGCAGTCTGAGGGACGCTTAAATAAGGCTGCAGGGAAGCGCACAAACAAACGTTTCAAACAGACCTTTTTTTTTTTTTTTTTTACTTTCTGTCCCACTGTTTGTTAAGGAGTAGATTTCTTCATTAAAATGAAATAGTGTGATTTTTTTTGTAGACTTTACCAACATTATTGCAGAGGGAGAGGAGACTTTTTCTCTTTGATGAAAGGAGGCTCTTTTGATTTTCTCGTTCTAGATTTTGTTTTCTTTTACCCTTCATTTAATCTGCGAAAACTGGAAAAAAAACTGAAATCATTATGTTTGAGGTTGTTCTTCTTCTGTAGAACTGCTTTTTTTTAAACTCCCCGTATTCACGAAACAATGATGTAAAAAAAAAAAAAAAAAAAAAGGACTTGTGAGATTTGTGTCTATAGCTGGTGTGTATTAGCCCAAAATGTGCTCTGTTTTGACTCCAGGGTTGGTCTCCACCTTATTAGGCTCCTTATTGGCCACTATGTTCACAGTCCATGCAGCTTGTTTCTCTGCTTTATGGTCCTCATTATGTTGTGTGAGTAGGTTTTGAAGAGCTTTCTAACAGAACACCGCTCCTTCCATGGAGCTAAAAAAAAAAAAAAGAAACAAGAAACAAACAAAGATTGAAAGACTCATTATAAAGCCCAATAAAACTGACAGGAGCTGCAGGTTCAGGGAATAACTGCCAACACTATGAGCGACCCCGTTTTAAAAGTTATAAAAGGATGATCTTCTTCTTTGGTCCTTTTTTATTACTGGTTTTATATACAGTATGTCTGAATATGACTATATCTTCCTTCCATGAATTTCTTGTCTTTTGCAATAAAAACTCAACAGTTGGTTGGAGTTTCCTCTCAGACTGCTGCGTGTGGCAGAAATACGCCTGAGAGGAAATATAGGAGTGATTGACATTACATACAAAGGAGAGTTAGCATGACTAACACTCTGCTGTGATAACGCAGATGAGTTATTTGGTTTGCTTTCATGACTCTACAAGTTTCTTGCAGGCAGCTGGAGGAGCTATTCATGAACAGGAAAAATCCCTTTCTCTCTTCAAAAAAGAAATAAAATTACACTCCAGCGCTCCCAAAAAGCTGTTTTTTTTTTTTTTTACTGACGTCATTGTGTCTTTGCAGCTGTACTTCAGACATTACAAAGTACTTTCAAGTACTAATTCTGATCTCTTGAGGACGCCTTTGTGTGGCTCAACTCCCCCTCTGTGTACTACCAGGTTTGTCGTAAAACTGTACTTTAAAAGAAACTCAACAACCCACATACGCTCACACACACAAACGGACAATTCCCCTGACGACGCTACAATATGCGCGGGTGTAATTAGAGAATCTCCCAGCACACCTCAACGTCTCTCATTAATCTCTCATGAGTGATAAGGCCACTGCGACGTATGGAGCGGCGGGAGGTGTGAAACTGGGTGTGAAACTGTTGTCATCTCATATGTTATCGCACTCTAGAGAGAAGGAGGATTAAACCACGCAGGGCACAGCCCATTGGCAGCTAATCATGCTGCTAATGATAAGTGAAATATTCCAACAGCCCTCATTATAATGGCATTGCAAGGTCAAGATCTCGTACAGATCGCAAACGCTGACACGCAGAGCGAGTGTTGTCTTCAGCAGTTTGTGTTGTTTTGTATAAACCCTAAGCAGAGGTCTGATACAAGCCTTCTGTATGTGACACTTGATGGCTGATTAGAGCCAAACATCACGGTGGGCTCATGCTGTGACGCTCTGATGAGAAGTGATCTAAAGGGTCTTGTCAGCAGACATCATGCTGACCGCCGCTGCTATTGCTGCTGTGCCAGATGCTCGCTGCTCGCTGCAACTCCACATCAAAAATGTGGAAACTGAGCCCTGTAGACGATCTCATCCAGAGAGCGCTAGGCTTAATTAAAAAAGGTACAAAGTTACAAATTAGCGCAACAGAAATCAGTCAGCCTGGACTGATGTTCATGACAAATCAAGAGGGAAACTACATTTGAAGCATATCAGTATGTAAAGATTAAAAAGCCTCTGAATTCCACCTTCACTGAGCTCTCTTTGTGAGAAATACGGGACCTTAAACATAATAATAAACATCTGGAAAGTATCAAAAACGAGCTTTTTATCCAAAAGGCTAAGTAATCTTCACTGGTGTTGGGTTGGAATTAAACACATTCAAGGTAGAAAACCCACACAATGATTAGAAAGAAGTCTCAGAAGAGTAGGTGAAAAAAACATCCAAGAAAACTCGAAAATTAAAAAGAAAAAAAACTAGACACCTGAAGAGGTCAGTTCAGAAGAAAAATCCACAAACCAATAGGAACACTTCATAACTTATCATTCTCTGACCTATTACCTTAAACCTTATTACTTATACAGTCTTTAAGTCTATGTTTCTATGCTCAGAACCATGCAGGTGTCAATCATGACCTGATCATCAGTAGGGGCAGCAGTAGATACTTGGGCTGGGAACCAGAATCCCGATGCGGACCAAAATATGGAAGTTGGTCCGGTGAGAGGTGCCAGACCAAGTGTGTGTGTGTGTGTGTGTGTGTGTGTGTGTGTCTCTACAATAACAAAGTGTGAACCAGAATTTCCCCCTCTGGCATTAATAAAGTATATAAAAATAAAATGAAAATAATTAAATCTTGAGAAAAGGTCTAAACAATAAAATAAGTAATTTCCTTCAAGTTTTCTAAGACTTATGAACATGTGTTTTCCCTAATGTTTGTAGTGAATGCTTTCATATAATGTATTCATACTGCTCTATCAAACTTCAGAGGCTTTAAATGTGGTTTTTCTTCACAAATTTTAAATATAGACCAAAATGAATCGTAGAAGGATGATGAGAGAGCATTTGCAAACCAAATTCAGAAATGTATGGTTTTCACATCAAGGTCAATCGAAAGGTCAGCTTCTTTTAGAGTCAACTGAGGCTAGATTACCAAGAGGTCAACTGACAGTTGACCCCAGACACTTAAGAGGTTTGAACAATCGTGGTTTAAAAGGACTTCATTGTTTCCATTTAAGATGAACTGACTTTGTACATAATCTTGATTAAGGGTGTGAGGATTTGTGCCCAACGCCAGTAAAGGTTACATTTTACAAATGTAGCAGCTATACTCTCATAATAAAAAAAAAACCCCAAAAAAACTTTTTTCAGAAATTGTTTCAAGCAAACATTTGATATATTTTAAGTCAGTAGACAAAAGAGCACTGTGGTCCATCAAGGTGAGAATTTTTGTCAAACAGGTATGCAGGCTGCCTGGATAATGTTCAAACATTATGTGTTTTGTAAATGAAGGATAGCTGTTGTTTTATACCAAATGAGGGTTTAGTAAAGACATGGAAAGCTTTTGATAACATCTAATGTTACAAAGTAGACCTACAGTTTCTGCTTCATGTGTTCATTATTTAATTAATCTCATGTATTTACCTTACATTATGTTAAGTTGTAGCCTCGAAACAAGATGTAGGCAGGGGCGTGTCCAGAGGGGCAGGAGTAGCATAGGCCACCCTTGAAATGTTATTGGCCAGCCCAAAATGAAATGTTTGGTTGTATTATTTTAATTTGTAACTTTGGACACACTTTGTTTTGTGCCTTGAAGAATTAGAATATGTCTATGTTGCCCTTATGTTGTGTAACTTTAAAGTCCATGTGATGAGTGCAGACAGAAGGGTAAATCAATGCTCTTCATTCATGCACATAAACTTCAGGCCACCCCTGCAGAGTCAATGCCCCAGTTGGACTCACCCTTGTATGGAGATCATACATTGGTTGCTGGAAGTGAATATTTTGCAGATATAATACACGGACATATTTTGATTTCAGAGAATGTAGTATTAAAAGTGAAATGTTACTTCCTGATCATTTTTAGCTAGTTGACTTTAGAGGACTTCTGTCCCACAGTAAAAGCTACTTGTGACCAAATGACAAAAAATAGTTAAATCAGAGAAGCTTATTTTCTGTGAGTGATTACATGTGCTGTTTTTTAACAATTGCTCAGACCTGTAAATGGTCGAAAACATCGGGACTGCACTCTGCTTGAAATACTAAAAAAAAAAAACATGAATCAAGGGACGTGAAATCACATGAGAATTGAATGTGATCGCTCCTCTAGGCTGAACTAAACATCTCAATTATCTCCAGGGGGTTGGAAACAGCTCTGCAGCGAGGGCCTGTGGCAGATACAATATTTAAATTGTCTGTCAGTGGCAGAAAAAAACCCTGCTAAGCTTATATTTGATTACAGATTTTATGGAGCACAAACAAAAGGGCACGCACAAATGCTTCAGAGCTAAAGTAAGAGCCGGCTCGGTGCACTATTATAATCATCAGCCACATATGGAGCCGCTGTCCCGCCCTGTGGGGAATCAGGTTGTAGAACGGGCCGACGGGATGAAACCAGAAGACCTCACTACTCAGAGGTGATGAATGCTCGTCTGCTTACGAAGCCTCCTGTAGTGCATCTGTGAGAGCAGATGAATGGGGAGGAGAGGCTGATAAATTGGGTCACACGAACGTAGCAGTTCTGGGTAATGCGGTGAAAACGCTGGAGGAGAGCAGCGGGGTTGCTGCACGTGCCGACAACTGGGGCAGAGCTGCTCCAACTTCCCTGGATTTTCTTTTCTCCTCCTCCTCACGCTCCTCCTGGCATAATTGAATAGTTATGCTTTTAATTCAGAAAAAGCATGCTTTTTAATTTTTTGTCCTTTTCCTGAAACCATTTACCTCAAAATAAATCCCATAAAATTAAAATGTACTTAATTTGAAAACATTTTTTTTGAATAGTCTGCTGTGTGACTTTGTTCTCTTTTGCTGTATCTAACTCAATAATTCTTATTAACCTAGCTTTCAGATGTGTTGAGGTTTTCATTTAAATGAAAGCAGAATCATTTTTATTATACAGGCATGGAAAGGAACAACTACACCAAGGATCGAAAATTAATGACACCTAAACTCTGTTTCACAAATTATTTTGGTAATATATTATATTGATTTCTCCCTTACAAGAAAATATACCTCAAATTAAGATGATGTCTCAATAAATGAGACAATTAAAGGCCTGTAAGAACATAAACTATCAGTCTTTAAACAATGAGCCTTAATGTAAGACACTTCTTTTTTTAAAGTGGGCGTCCCAACACTGGGACGAGGTGCTGAAATAGAATTAAACTAAAAACTTTTTATTATTTGTGATGATAACATTTGACAGTATGTATTTTTAGATGTAATGTATCACTGCTTATAGAAATATGTTCTTATTCTTTAAATGAAAAACGCCTGTCAGAAGTGGCCATTGGAGCCATTGGAGCTCCTGCTGTTTTTCACCGAAACGCAATTTGAATTCACACACTGGGATATATTACATCAGTAACAATAATGTAATGAATGCAGAGCTCTGTTACATCGCGATATAAGTTTCCAGCTCCCTACACTGCTTCTTTAAGTGCCTCAGCTGCTAAGACAGACGGGAAGACAGACAGTAGTTGGATGTAGTGAATGAATAGCGAGATTTTGTTTAAAAAAAGAAAGAAATTGGAGGTAATCAATTTATTAAGAAATTGATATTTGCCATTCCAATAAACAAGGGATTTAAGACGTCCCTACCAAATCTCTCAGGCGTCACATTTTACATTACTTTTGAAGTTTATAACTTCTCAAACGTGACCATCTCAGCAACAAAAAGCCTGTAGCATCTTTGAAACCAAATAAGTATTGACCTTTAAAATCTTGGAGTCAGTCAGTGATCAGATGCCAGCTAACATGTATGAGGAGCATGTGCATACGCCACATCACATCACATCACATATCTTAAGCTTGGTGTGTTCATTGCTCTCTCTGCGGATTCTGAGCCCTCATCTTATTTCATTAATTTGGGTTTGTCGAGGAGTTATAATTGGGTTGTGTGGGGCACACAGGATGAGGTGAGGGAGAGGGAGGTCTTATACCTTGGCACAGATAAGAAGACAAAGTAGATTCGAGGTCGGATAGATCTTGTCGGCAGCACACGCCGCCTCTTGGCAGACGAGGCAAAGTCGATATCGAGCGGGGGCCTTTCTTACCTCCTAAGATTTACAGTATCTGGAGCTCCACAGCCTCATACTTCAGATGGATGGGTGTTTAATTCTGAGCCAACTGGCGCTACATGAGTTGAGCTGAAGGTCATTGTGACTCATTTCCAAGCTCAGAAGCTGGGTGGTTGGAGACAAGACGCTGAATCTTTTCTTCTGACTGGGTTTTTAATGGGACAAAGAAGGCAGGTAGGCAAAGAGGAACAGACGGTTGCCCTGTGCTGATGCAACACCCACGTACACAGCAGAGTACAGTAGTAATGGGGAGTGGGTACAGATTGCAGTAGAACCTGGAGGCATATGGCAGGCCGCCCCATGCCTCCCAGCTAATTGAGTCCTAATGAATCACTGGTCTGGCATGCGACATGTCCCTCGTGATGGCTGGTGTCATTGATGCATTGAAGAAGCCCAGTCCTGTGGAAAGTGGACAAAGCGGGACGATACTCCCTCTTTCACACTGAACACTTCACTCACTCACCAGATGTTACAGGCCAAGGCACACAGATTACTCGCCACCCAGCTCCATACAATGGAAATAATTGTGTGATGGGCTGGCCATTCACTGCCCCATTGGATTCCAGTTAACACTCTGTATGGCGGCAGGGTCGCAGCCTCATTGTCGACTCAACAGGTTCAGTGCGATAAGGGACTCAACTTTGAGATAACCCTTCAAGTTAATGGTGCTTGACTGCTATTTTTTTTGCAGACTTCACACATATATCTGTAATTGACTGATTTCCATATGAATAAATGGAAATATTACATAAGCCTCACCTGCAATCGGAAACAACTACAGACCTAATTTTCTTACTTTCAAACAGTTAAATTAAAAATGATAACTGAACAGTTGTTCTTTTGCAAACAGAATGGCCTATTTAACTTAATTGTCTGAAATTATAGTTGTAGTTGTGGTTTAATGTGCAGGATAACATCTTCTATTTTGTGCGAGTATTCAGTTTTTAAAGTGTGTCTATATCAAATTTTATTCGTGAAACAAGTCCAGCCTGAAAATATTGGAAAGAAAATGTTCATGTTAACATTTCCAATTTCAGGCTCTGTATTTCACACGGCAGCCTGTTGATTTGAGTAGAGCCTGGGTTACATGAATGGATTGGTTTTTGATAGTGCCCTGTATAAGGCATGTCCAGGGTATATTTATTTTATATTTGCCAAAATGCCCAAACACCTAGACTTGAGTACTGGCAAATAACAGTAAATTTCAAAGGCCAGTGCAAATATATCAATACATACTATTGGTGGAAAACTCTGATTTCTGACATGTTGATTGCTTTAGCTTTACACGCCCCACAAGCACCACATTCTTTTTTATGGTATAATTTTTTGCTTTTTAGTGGTGCTTATAAAAAAACTGTTGCATTGACCATACTGTTCCTGACCTGATAACGAATGGGCTGCATTTGAAGTTGTAAGGATCTCCAGATTCAGTTCAATTCAGAGGAGAGGTGAAACACCTTCAAGATCTTCAACCAGTCCATTTGCCTTTGGATCAAACTTACAATCTACCATGACCTGGATGACCGAGAACCTACACAGACATGTTCTGTACTAAGGCAAAGAAAATCTTCCTGAGTCTTACCAATTTGTTATTTATGATCATTTATTTAAACAGTACTAAAACTGTACTATAGCATGTAACTATTATTTAGGGGACTGTGTGCCTAATTCTTTTTGACAAGGCTCAGAAAGTTTTCTCTGGAGGTTTCTTTGTAACCTAACCAAATACATTTGATCACAAAAAGAGTGCAAAGTTATGTTTTCTTTTTTTTTAAACTACCTGTACAGTAGCAAATGAAAATGTTAACCTCACTGGAGGAGAGTGCAAAGTTCCTTTTCTTTGCCAATTTAACAGCTTCTAATCTTTGCCTCTGACACATTCGGTCACCACAAACCCTCTCCCTCTACTCTCAGCTTCAGATGCACCTGTCATGTTGATTACACTCCCGGCAAAGCTTGTGCATCATTCATTATCCAACAATGCACCACTATCTGAGCAATCTCCCTCTCTTTCAAGCAAAGCAGCTGCAATCACCTCTGACCTGCTTGTGCCAGGGGCCACAGCTTCATTAATGAGCAGGCTGGATGTGATAAGGCCACCAGCAAAGTGAAAACTCAGACGCAATCTCGCACGCTCATTAAAACTACTTTTATAAAAGATTTAGGCCACTCCAGCAATCCTGTGTCTAATGCTGAAATGCTACATGAATGTGAGTGTAACCTCTTTGTTCGGTAGATCCATTATCTAACAGCGCTTGGAAAATCTTAAGGGAGTTCAAGTTAAGGTAATGCAATATGAAGAGAAGCAACAAAAGTGACTATACAGCAGGCTTTCAGCAAGACAATAAGACAGGATGAAACACTTGCAAGCAACCCAAAGGATTTCAGGAGTGCAAAATAACCAGCAGCCAAAATGTTGTCCCTGCGTTGTTGTAATTGTGCTGAGATAACATAAAAAAGAAATAACTTTACCACTTTCCTCATTTTACAATAATTGCACAAGGGGAAAAAGCATTGCGGGCTTAATCGGATAAGATATGGCTCCCATAGCCACTCGCTGCATTAGCTGTCAGGACCTAAATTAAGTGTCTTGATTCCACTGGGGTACCCAACAAAGAAGCCCATACTGGAGACGTTAATGCTCTCGAGTGTTTCTGTTCAGCTCCATCTTAAGCCCCACAACTCACACTGGGCTGCAAAGAACTGCCCTGGGATGACAACTGGAAATAGTACTGTATGTATGTGTGTGTGTGTGTGTGTGTGTGTGTGTGTGTGTGCAACACATGTGTCCTACAATCGAGCCAGTGAGTGCAGCTTAGGATCCGTTGCAGAACATCCGCTGTAAGGAGATTACCAAAGGCAGTTTGGACGATCGGCAGAAGTCGCCAATGAACTTTGGCACCAATGTCAACAACGCCGACCTTTGCTAATTTCCCGCTAGGGTGCAAAGTAAACTTTGCATGTGGTCATTTGTGAAAGTGAAAGAGATGTACGTTGGTTGGATTGTTTCTGCTTGCCAAAGGCCATAGTTAAGGCCATTTTCCATGCAGGCCTGCTCTTACATCAGCACTCGAGCAGAAAACACAGGACATCATGATGGACATATGGTCCAGCAAGGAATTGAGCATCTGAACTGGTCTTGCTGGCTCATATTCAGCTTTACCCAAGGGGGTTTGACTGTTGAAAGGTTAAAATTATGGGAAAGGAAGGGCTTTTTTTACTCCTCTATTAGCCCCTATATAAAGAGAACTAGAGGAATATTATTTATAAATAATAATGATATGATATGATGTGAAGATTGTCACCGTTCTTATTGGCTCCTGATACTCTGTAAGAGCAGCCTATATAGAACGGAAAGCCATGAGCTGTATAAAGTTTAATACAAAAGAAGCATTTAATACTCTGCTTAATCAAAAGTCAATGCATTTAAGAGCATCATTGGCGCGTGACATTAATCTCATCGGTTTAAAAGAAAAATGGGCGCAACTGCACGCACTGACGCATTTTGAACGCCCACCCTCAGCTCCCCCTTTGCCTGGACGCTTCCACAATCAACAGGATTGTCTTAGCCCCACAATGACCCTTGAACGTGACTGAGGGCCAGAGGAGCTTCTCCTCTACAGGCCTTTCTCCGGTTAGAGGCAGACTTTCGCTTTGCGCTGCCGGTCACACCGGTTCTGCTGCGCTGCGCTGCGCTGTGCGCTCCCATCCAACACACAGACACACACATCCATCCACAGGTACTCACCCACCAACACAGCCTGCTGAGCCTTTTCTGCGCGTTTTCTTACTGAAATTTATATATTTACCGATATATGCGCCATCACTCACTCATTCACTGCGCTTCGGAGCGCGTTAACACGCAGTGGTTTGAAGATGACTTATTGCTGTTGCAGCAGGACAGCGCTTCATTTGAATATTTGGAGAGGGAGGGGGTTCAGACGTTGATGAAAAAGCTTTTTTTTCCATGAAACTTGAGTGTTTTGATGACATTTTCCAAACCACAAATCATACAAATCTAAATCAGGTATCGAAATCAAATGAAAAATCGGAACGTCTGTGACCAATTTGTGCGCAATTGAATGTGGGACAGCAGGCTATTTGACAGGCGACCGGCGTTTACGCTTTAAAGGACTCCACACACCACAGATCCACTATTGGTGAGCTCATTTGCGATCTTATATCTTCATTTTCTCAAATAGGTGACTGTCTCTCGATCCAAAACGGACTGTTCCGCAGCCCATTTCCATTCAGCGGCCAACGCATCCTCTCCATAAATCCTGACATGTCGCTGATCCGCCTCTCATCCGGATTCAGCTCCTCACTTTCACAGTTTTAAACACTCCCGTTAATAGACAAGCCGACAACAGAGGTGTCACTCACCTTTTCTGAGCGTGTGTGTCTCTGGAGTGTCCCATTTAAGCGTTTTAATCCACATCTGTGTCCCCTTCATTTGAGCGCTCTATCTGTTCCCCCCATTGAGAGAGAGAGAGGGAGAGAGAGCGAGAGAGAGAGAGAGAGAGAGAGAGAGCGAGAGCGAGCGAGAGAGAGAGAGCGTTCAAGAAAATCCATTTGTTAATTCCATTTCCCGGACACACAAGGTGAAATTACATTGCCTTGGGTTTTTTTTTCTTTACAAACATTCTTCCATAATTTTAAGATCCTGTAACGCTTTATCTTCTTTTTCTCTCTCCTCTCTGGCTCTGAAGTTGCCTGGTTACCCCTGTTTCTCATTCAAGGAGGCTGAAGGCTGCACACAGCGGCCAATCATAGCAGCAGCCGGAGAGATTAACTATTTCTTGGCTCCACTATTCTCAGTCTCAGGCGAAAAAAAAAAAACGAGGAGAGTGGGCGGGGAAAAGTGGGCCCCCGGTGACAGAAAGAGAAAAATTAAAATGCACAGAGAATAATCGAGAGAGAGAGAAAGAAGAGAGGGGTGATCCGTTAGAGGGAGAATGTGAGGAGGAGGAGGGAGGGAGGGGGGAGGGGACGAAGAGGATTAAACATTTTCGAAAAATAAAGGATGGAGACTGAGAGGAGGAGGAAGAGGAGGAGGGACCGGTTGCCACTTTTCTCAACAACAAAGATGTAAGTGAAGGATATTCTGTCAAAAAGTGCTCCTTCAGTCAGTCTTTAAGGAGCAGAGATCCGTCTCGTTTCTGAAATCCCCAAAAAGCAATCCATCAAGGTAATTGATCACCCCCCCTTTTAACCAGCCATCCGTCAAGCCTCCCTCCACTCCTCCTCCCTCACCCCTATCCCACTCCCGTCCCCTCATCGGCTGTATTGATTTCAATTTCCCCCCTCCAGCCGGGGTGAAAGGTGTATGGGAGCGAGTCGGCTTCAATCACCAGTACACAAGCACGTGGGGGCATAATGACCCCCAACCTGCATGTGGGGGGGGACTACATCCAGGTCACCCCCTTTCCCCCACACACCCACATCCACACACACACACACACACACACACACACACACACACACACACACACACACACACACACACACCTACTGTACAGAGGCCTTGACCTTTGTGCTTGGTCGCAGCCAGGCTTCAGAGCTGGTCACCACAGGGTGCCGTGCAGAAGTGCTGGTGCATTATGGAGGAACAGTCGGGGGTCCTCACAGCCCGACAACAAGCTGCTCAAAGAGACAAGGGGGGTGGGAGTGGGTGGGGGTGGTGACCCATGTGTGGGAGTCTTCACAACACTGTATGGGACATTCCAGTAGATAAAAGACAGCATCTTTTTTGTTGTTGTTGTTGAATCTTTAATGTCAACAATTGTTTTTTGTAAAAGCCTTTTTCACGCTCGACTCTGAAGATGTCACTCATATCTGATTCATGCTTTGGTGCAAAATGAGTTCACACACACTCAGACACGCACACACACTTAAAAACAACTTTGTCTTTTCATTTTTGTGTGTGTTGTTTTTCAGTGTGAGTGTGATTGATGCATCACTGGCTCCCCTCCATACCGAAGATTACAAATGAAAACAACAGTGTTGGGGTCCCCCCACCGCCGGCCAAGAGCTGTTTGTGTATGTGGGTGTACAGTATGTGACACACATACACAGTAACTACACACACAAATACACACTTTGCCGTTGATTGACGTGTAGCTCTTGGCTTGAGCACAGCTTAATCCCGCCGCTACAGATGGACTCAGTCTTCCTATTTTTGTCTGGTGTCACCAGCAGCGGGATGTTATACATTTACACAAACACACACACACACACACACACACACACACACACACACACACTGTAAAGCACCATGTACTTTTGTTTACAGCGAAGGGAGGCTGCTGTGGTAGTTCTAAATCCCCCTCAGTAACCCGCCCTCCTTTGAGCGGCCTTCCCTGCTACACACACACACACACACACACACAGACACACACACACACACACACACACACAGACATATACACACAATGCACACAAGCATCTACTCTTTGGTCATTATAAAAACAAAGGAGGTCAGTGTCAGGCAGCTGGGTCCCGCGAAGCGAGAGTTAATCCTCATTTTCGAGGCCTGCTGACAAAAAGAAGCCGAGCACATGACATATTTCAGTTACAGACAAACACATTGCTGCTGTGCCACCTTGTTCATCCATCCACCACAACAGCCAGCGTGTGTTGTTGTTGTTGTTGAGTCTCTCTCCTCCTCGCAGGTTTGTGCGGTGAATTATTAGCGTGAATCGAGGGAGGAGGGGGTGAGAAAGATTAGGCTTTTTTTTTTCCTCCCCCTCACTAATCGTATTCCACTTCTGCAAAGGCTTTGATTTCCATGTAGATGGAGTCGTGTTGATAACAACGAGGAACTGCCCTGGAGAAATGAGGCACAGAGATAAGATAAGGCCAAGCAGATCCCCATCCAGACAAAAAAAAAGACAAAGGGGAGAGTCATCACCCCACATGGCGGTTAATCTCCATTCAAACGGCAGATTAGCGGAGTCAGAAATCTCATTGAATGTTCAGTCATCTCCCAGAGGAGCAATTCCTAACTGGTTACCCCCCCCCCCCCCCCCCCCCCCCCCCCCCCCGCTTAAATCGTGGGCTGAGACCTGATCAATAACTGGCTCCTGGTATAGCGACAGAGAGAGTATCCACTTTGGGATCACAACACAATTTGTACTTCAACACACTTGGCTCCCCCAACAGGACCTGTAAGGACTTGACCACTGATTTACCTGTCCAGTTTGTCTTTTTCAGCAAAAGACAATAGTTTCCTTTCACAGACTCAGAGATACTTCTACTCCCCTTGAATGTCACTCAGCCTCCACTAACTTCTATGCTAATGGCCTGTTTTAATCAAATCTAATCGTATTGTCCTAGCAGCGTGTTAGCTATTAGCATTCAGAAAAGGAAGCCTGACATCGATAAATGACATGTGACCCTTGACTCAGACTGCCTCGGCCTGAGACAGGTTGCTCCTCTTTTATCAGGCTCATCCCAGGCCTGTTCATTTCCTGCAGCATAGATAATTATAATGTACTCAGACACCAGCAGTCCTTGGGGAACAAAGAGCGGCGAACCTGTTGTAAAATAATGCACTCGGTTTTTATTGGGAGAGATAAGACTGCTGTTGACTAAAAGTCATAAGTTGTTTATTCAAATGCAAATGTATGAAAAAAAAAAACATTCATGTGGTGGCCCTTAATGTATGGAAACAACTACCTAAAAGAGTTAACATACTTCACATTACATTTCACTGATTTAAGTTACATTACCAATCCTGTTTCAATATGATTAGGATTCTCAAAGAACAAAAATTAAAATGAAAAAAAAAATGTTCAGGTTTACATTTATGTACCCCAAATCAGTTATATGAATGTACTGTTTGTATGTAGTCCAGCTAGATTCATCGCCTTGTGGCTTGTTTGAATTTGCCTTGCCTGTAAAACGTGACGTGAGTATCCACTCATTGTCGATATAATGAGAACACTCAGGTATGAACCTGTTGCTCTGGTTCGCTGTTACAGGTGAGGGTGACTCTCTTTTCTCAGGCTATATTTTAATATTAGGTTTGTATTTATATCAAATGTGTTTTTCCCTCTAAATTAATTTAGTTTTACATTCTAAATTAAATTTATTACACACCTTTGTTCTGCTCATCCCCACGCAGACAGAAACACGACTACACCTTACGTTTTGAAAACTCACTTGATATTGTGTTATTTACATCAGTTCAGCACAGAAAAAGCAAGCAGCTGCACATTAACAGATATTTAAACGAAGACATGAGATCCTTCGGTTTTGGTAGGAGCAAGGCAGCTCAACTGGTGCATTTACAAGAGGGATGTACGGAAATTGGACCTAATCTCTCCCTCTCTCTCTGCTGATGTGATTTTGCGCTCTTGGTTTTGCCTTGTCTTATCTCTCCACAGGAAAGAGAAGGTTTTTTTTAAAAACAGGAGTTTTGTTATGTTTGGGCCGTGAGGTCCTGCCACTTAAAACTCCTTAGTCATTAGGTTGACTGAAAGTTATGGTGAGACACCATTTCATGAAGAAAGACTGCCATCAATTTGACTCCAAAACAGATGGATGACGTCACTCAGGCTTCATCCATTAAAATGAACAGTCTGGTCTTGACATTAACATTTTTTAAAAATCTGTTTAACCCCTTTTTGCCCAGCACCAAACTCTTTTCCCGAGATCATATGTTAAATATATGATTCCGTGAGTCTAAATGTTTTTGAAACGCAAAGATGGAAATGGAGACAAAGCATTCATCAGGTTTACACAAAAGAACTCACAACTGATTTGTATTTTTCTGCTGGATGAGTAAAAAGGCAGTTGATTACCAATTGAACAAAAAATGAATCAATGCTGATTGAACAACTTCCCACAATAAAGATGTGATTGTTGTGCTTTTAATGTCATCTATTTTTTTTTCGAATGTTCAATTAATGTTTCTGTTTCAAATGTGCTGCCACTGACTAAAAGCTGCTCAACACTTGTGTTGTTTTTATAGCAATGTCAATTAAAAATCTTTTCAATTTATTCCATTTTCTATTTCATTGACTTCAAAGCCTCTTGATCAGATGTGCATTTTAAAACAGCAAGGTGAGGAACATTGGAGGCTTTATGCAGCCATATTACTGTAAAACACATGCAGCCATGATGCTCATCAACTGTGTCTATTATTGTGAAACACATTTAGCTTCGCTGAGCCTGTGTCTTCAATCTCACTGCTGTTGTTGTGACTTGGCTAAGAATGAAAAACACAACAGCAGCTCATTAATCCCGTGTTGCTGGAACAGCTGTTTTATCATGGTCACAGAGGTCTGGAGAAAATATTGCTCTTATAAGTAAGATATAAGCAGAGCATTGGCTGGCTTTAAAACAGCTTTGTTTTCTGTTTGGGTGCACAGGAGAAAATTCCTTAATTGTATTTATTAGTGAAATCCAACAAGAAAGCTTTGTTTTCTAACTAACAATAGGCTTCGTCATGAACTCAAATAGTTAACTTAAGAATATCCTTAGTTCGCTTGGAGAAAATTTGACAGTTAAACAAACAATTGAAAGCACATATAATTGCATGTTATGCAGCTGTTTTTTGAAGTGCATCACTGCTTATTGCAACATTCAAAAAAGTCCACTCAGATGCCCTTTCAGGCTGCTAAACTGATCCAAACAGAGGAGAGATGGGTTGCACATGGCTGAAGCTCAGACTGGGGGTGTGACGGTTTATTAGGAAGTGACATTGTATCAGAAGAACAGGAAATAAAGCAGATGGACAACGACAGGTGCCAGTTTGTATTTTGTGAGGGAACAGGCAATGGATTTATATCCATCTGCTGAACTTGCATTCTTAATTAGAAGCACTAACACAATGGTTACATTGCATCTATACACTATTTGGCTCACAGGATTGTGCACAGATATCTACTGCCAATTATTTGGGTTCTGAACATCTTGATTATTGTCTGTCGTAGAAATTTGGCAATCACAAGCCATTTGCATCTTTTTTTCTGATTCTCTATTCATTGCACATACTGTTAGATGAGTAGACATGCATAACTCCAAAACAATGCGGTAAAAATTCAGAGGTAACTGAGTTCAAAGAGAGCTCAAAGGAGAGGTGCGAGGGCCATAAGATTATAAATGTACCTGCTTAATTAGTGACTGAGGTTATAGCAGCAAGACGTAGTGTACGGTATAAGAGGCCATTGACAGATTGTAGATGAGGAGCAGGTTGTGATTAGTAGAAGGTTTGAGGACAGTTATTATGGTTATAAACAGAAAACAATGAGTACAATCACGACTCCACCATCAACATCAAGTTAACTCCCAATGAATTATATGTTAGTAAGACTAATAGGTTTCCCGGTAATAACTCCATCAATTGTCCATTATCAATGGGCCGTAGTTATTGTAGATATCCAATGTTAAATCTTTGAATTGCTTGAATTTCCCTAAATTAAATAAAGTTAAGATTAAATAAAGTTTTTGTAATTGAATTCAAAACATAAATTTCATGTCAGTATGTTCAATTTTACAACCCATCAAATACATAAGTTAGTCCATGGCTCTAGATCTAGTAATCAGTTGGGTATGTGCAGGGCGCAGTGGTAACAGGTTAATCATCCCTCTCTGTTCCCCGAATCTGAGCAAACAGCAGCTTCTTCAGGTTACCACGGTAACACACAACTTTTTGGGCATGTCGAGTTTATGAAAGAGGCTATTTATTTTAGATGGTGCAAGTATATAAAAGTCCCACCACAAACGCATACTGTGCAAATACACAAACATACACTCAGACACAAAAACGCATGCATACATGCAAATACACACACACACACACACCCACACACACACACACACACACACGTGCACACACAAAAGTATTGTACGCGCCCTTTCCACCCACATAGCACTGTGATCCCTTTTTCACAGAGACTGAATGACAAAGACTTGGTGACAGGATGTGATTTATTGTGTCAGAAAAGAAAGTAAAAGAGGGTAATTGAGGAGTAAGTGGAGGAAACAAAGTTTGCAGGTGTCAGCGTAACTTTGTCTCCCATCACAAGACTATGATAAATTTATTCATTGGTGGGTGACACTGACAAGTCAAGGGCAAACACCATATAATTACCCCATAAATTTAGGAAGCGATTAATTCATAATTCCAGCTATTTAATTAAAATATGCAAATAGACGACAGCCATTGTCGAACCATGTGACACACTAAGAAGGGTGACAAAGTTTGACTGTAGTTCACTCTTTTTTACATTAGCTGTCTAAAAAGGAGCTGTGAACCACACATACATATTACGGTCACAAACTCTCACATTGCATCCAGCTCTGTTGCACATTTGCGCCATTGCGCATCGCTGATTTTCTGAGCGCATTTGGGTCCAACAGTGGTGACTCAAACAAGCTGACTCCTTCAAAGCAGAGGAAGAGTTGGAGAGCCATTACAGATATAATTGGATTTCATTTCAACCATGTGAGTGGAAAAAAGACTTGTCACCACCCTGAAGAGAATGGAGCCAAAACGCAATCATTGTACTTAACCACTGCATAGAGGGGGTGTGTTTGTGTATATACGCAAGTATAGATGTGTGTTTCACCCTGTGTGCCTCCGCATGTGTGAGGGTGTTTTTCAGTGTGTTGCTCTAGGCATGTGTTGCTCTGCACATCTTAATGCATAAAATCCCAAGACACACACTTGAGTGTCAAATGAGAAGAGAGAAATGGGTTTTCCCAATGCTCTTTACAGGGACACAGAAGTGAGGGTAAATGCAGGACAGGAGGGAACCACAGCTTCAGCCATGCACCTCCATTTTCATAAATGATCCAAATGGATGGTCAAGTCTTTCAATGCTGGATAGAGACCCAAAACTGACCAAAAAAAGTGATCAGAGTTGCAGTTGTGTCATGACATGGTGGTAAAAGCAATTTATGTAAACTGGTGCTATCTAGTTCAGCACTTCAACTACAGTTCAAGAATTCAGTAATGCTGCTTTCTGATCTTGTTCATGAAAATCTCGATCAGAATAAATGTCATGACCATTGGTGAAGTAGGCTAACATGCACCGGGAACATGTTTGCCTTTGTGCCAAGCATGCAGACACAGCTCACACTTCAGTTACACAAAAACTGGATGGCTTGAAGCTCAAGCCCTGGTACCACATATTGCCTCAATTACCAAGACAACACAACAATATGCAGAGAAAGCCTTCAGCATTGCTGGGAGCATCTCATCTCCACCTGTCTGGCACCCTGCCACCCTTCCACCAAGGGTGTGCAGAAACTGGTGCACCTAATTCAACTCACAACCAGCGGATGATCAGTTGACAGCTCAACTCCTCTTTCTCTTTAGTGTCAAAGGCATACAGCTGTGGATGTGGTGATACAATAACAAAGTAAATCATCAATCTGTGTCCTTTAGTATTCTAGTTACAGGTATGAATGGTGTTCGTTATGGTAGATTTATGAGGAGCACAGTTGTCCAATAACACAACACCACTGTTTTGAAAAGGATGCCTGGTTCCCCCAATCAACTCCTTCCATCCATCCATCCATTTTCTGCCGCTTATCCGGGGCCGGGTCGCGGGGGCAGCAGTCTAAGCAGAGACGCCCAGACTTCCCTCACCCCAGACACCTCCTCCAGCTCTTCCAGTGGGACCCCGAGGCGTTCCCAAGCAAGCCGAGAGACATAGTCTCTCCAGCGTGTCCTGGGTCTACCCCGAGGCCTCCTCCCGGAGGGACATGCCCGGAACACCTCCTCCGTCCAGGGGGCATCCGGACCAGATGCCCGAATCTAGAGCCACCTCAACTGACTCCTCTCGATGTGGAGGAGTAGCGGCTCTACTCCGAGCTCCTCCCTGGTGACAGAGCTCCTCACCCTATCTCTAAGGGTGCGCCCAGCCACCCTACGGAGGAAGCCCATTTTGGCCGCTTGTATCCGAGATCTCGTTCTTTCGGTCATGACCCAAAGCTCATGACCATAGTTGAGGGTAGGAACGAAGATCGACCGGTAAATCGAGAGCTTCACCTTTCGGCTTAGCTTCTTCTTCACCACGACGGACCGATACAGCGACCGCATGACTGCAGGCGTCAACTCCTTCCAAGTCCATCAAATCCATCACTGCCCAAGTTGATATTGAAGTCGACCAGTGAACTGAATGTCCTGGTATCCATGAGGGCCATGTACTGAACTGCTGGTTGGTGCATAAGCACCCAATCAAGGCCATTCTGTCTGTTGCTTCCCCAGAGAGGGGACCCTATCAATTATGAGTGAAAACTTTAACCCAGCTGCGCTCAAGATTGAGAGCCACTTCCAAGGCCACTGCCTTTGCCGGTTACTCAATTTAAAATGCACCCTCCATGTGTACCCATGCAGGTGGTCCAGTGTTTGATGGTCAGTGATAGAATTTAGCAATCAGTCCCGTAAAGTTTGATAAATCTATTTCTGAAAAATTCAGCAGTATGGAGACTATTTCTCTTTATTCCCCATAAAAAAAAAAAAACTGTTTTAGAATATTTGTGACTATCTCTACATTAAAGTAGTAGTCTGCCATACTTCTATCACAAACATTCTTGAAACAGGTGAACAAGCTTTGTAAACAAGTCAAATTTTCCCATTTCGAGCCAACCGCGTGCACTTTTCTTAAGGAAAACAAGATGTTAAGACTCAGTCCTAGATAAATGACGAGCTGAGATGGGTATATTTCGGAGCGCTTCAGAAAAGTGGAGCTCGAGACGAGGAGTGGAGGCAAGGGAGGAGGAAGCCAGGGAGCATTTGATTCTCCATCAATGCTTTCAAATGCCATCAGACCTTCTGTTCACAGAACTGACAGGCACTCCTACATACACATCTCGCACCATCACTCTCCTGTGCACGTGGAGACAGATGGGTGTAGCTGCAGCACACACTCTCTGTGTCTTACTGACATATATATTTAACCACCTACACACACTTTACATGACACAAAAACACAGGAAAGATGCTGTGGAGGCATACTGACACACACACACACACACAGGTAGGCTTTTCCACGTGTGAGGGGCTGCCCCAAGATATTCAGCAGAGATTTGGGAGTTTAACTCCAGCAGGGCCCAGAATTTACAGCTTTTACTTTGATCATCAGAGTGAAGTTGACTATAGGCTATTTAGAAGCTGGAGGCTGCTTTCCACAAACATAACTTCACATGCTTCTCTGACATCTGTGTTCTGGGTTTCCCCCTCCTCCCATTGTATCCTCATCTCCATCCTAAAAGTGCCAACCTTTTGTTAAAAGAGTTTTTTCTCTGGCACAATATGAAGCTCCACAATACACAGAAATGATAATAAGGCTCCTCTTCTGATATTTTGAGGCTTTGACCCAGTTTTGATTTGTTCCACGGGGGGTTCACATTCCTGAGATACATCGCTTCAGAGCACAACACCAGATCCTAATAAACATTGAATCTTCTCCATAATTGCAGCAGAAACTTTCCCAGCACAAACAAGGGATGTTTGAAGACGTGTAGCTGGATTTAATGAAATGTAAGATGGCCGGCCAAGTGCGGTATTTACTTGGAAAGGAAACGGGGGCAGGTATACGAGGGTTGTCGCCAGATTTGGAGAGATGCTACATGTGTGTAAAGAGGAACAGGATCAGAGGGAAGCAGTGAGTGACAGAAGAAAGACGACAATGAGAGTAAAATGAAAAATGGATACAGCAAGAGCCAGATGGCGGTATGAATAATCTGCGACCCCACTGCTTGTAGTTAAACGTGTCGTGTGTTGCGGCCGTCGTCATAACCTGCCCTGTGAAGACTGTGACAGATGTGCAATGGTGTAGGAGAAGGACTCAAATGTCAGTAGGTAATAGGCAGCCTGTTATATTAATCACAGTCAGGGGCCTCCTTAAGACGCTGACATCCTTGGGGAGGAGTGTCATAAAAAATAACGCAGTAAAGAGAACTGTGCAGCAATGCAGCATGAAAAATGCCCTCCATCTGCAGTGACTCAGCTACTGAGTCCAAGCTAGAGACGAATATGTTTGCCCTCTCTTTCTCCTCTCATCTTGCTACTATCTCTCTGTGTCTGTCTCCCCCTGCCCACGCTTCGGTTCGTGTACTCGTCTACACACAGACACGAATCTGAGACACATGAGGAGAAAGGGAGACACTTGCTTTTGATCAAGGCCTGTTTACATTCATCAGGTCCTGTGTACATACGGTTTCACTCATTATCCCCAAATAGACACAAGAAATCCACGCACACTTGCTCAAACAATCACCACTGTCTTTTCTTTTCTAAATCAAACAGTGCCATGCAGCATTTTCTTCTTCCCCCCCCCCCCCCCCCCCCCCCCCCCCCCCTTGGCTAATCTCTTAATTCTACATTCCCTAGGTGAGGCACACAATAGGGAGGATGGGCTTCACCGTTAAAACCCCTGGCTATCGCATCTACACGGTGAGACTGTCCATTGTTACGGGGCTTTCTAATGTAAATAGGCTGTGTAAACAACAATCACTACATGCTACTGTCCTAGATAGATACTACTGTGGACTGCAACACAATTAAGCACAAAGACATATTTATGCATGATTGAGTACGCTCACATTCATACTCAGCAGCAGACCGTAGTAAGGCCAGAGAGAGATCACACATAAGCAAGCTTTGAACACTTTCACTGTACGCCATTCAGTCCTCTTTTGTTGCCATAATACAGCATCTGAACTGTTTAGTTTCAATAAAAACATCACTTCTTGAGGTGATGGAGAACTTTGAAATAATGTACAATAAAGCGTAGCCTCTGGTATCAAAAGTGCCTGAAACTTGCAGCCCTTTTGATGGCCAACATGGGGAGATTCCATTGGTTAAAAAAATGATTAAATGCATAACAGGATGCAAGAGAGACAAAGCTATACTTCATGGATTACTTACAAGTAAATATTTCCCTTTTGTGTTTATCAGCTTAATTGATATGTTAAATCGTCTTTCATGCAGCTTTCTGTTTGTTTTTTAAATGATGTCCCCATTTCGGATAAAATCAGCTACTCCATAACTTTATTTAACCAAATGTAAGATGAGTATGTTTTGAATGGAAACAGTGGCAGGAACACAAAATGGTATTTCAGCGAGCAATCCTCCAAATTACGAGTGTCAAAGACACACCATTTCACTTCAGTATGTAGGCCACCATTGCATCATTTATGATCATGTTTTTGTTCCACTGACTGAGTCTTACATAACTTAAAATGGGGACGCACGTGCATATAGGCAGGAATTTCCCCCGTCACAAGATCCTGCTTTCCTTTTGAGAGCCAAATATACTTCATATATATATATATATATATATATCTTCTGATATATATATCAGACATTTTGATTTGTTAATGCCAAATTTATATTCTATCTTTGAGACAGCAATCACAAACAGAGGAGTGAGAGAAACTATTTATCTCTGCCTTTTATTAGAGTCAGAGATTTCAGGAGTTTCTGTCAGCTAAGATATCTCCTACCTGATAAGAAAGAATCACAGAGGTGTCAACAAACCTGCAGCAGAGGGGTCCCAAAGTTTCAATCAGGAGAAGTTTTATATGCAAAAAATTGAATGAACAGAAAGACAGATATTTGTTTAATATTAGAGAAGCTATGTATCAGTCAGTGTTTCAATAATGATTTAGCCAAAAGCCTGATCCAAATCAGGATACGGCTGCATTTATCACTAATCTATACAGCTTTAATATAATACCGTTTACTCAGAAATGTTGGCAGCATTAAGTAAAAAAATGTATACTCTGAATCTTGATCCTAAGGTGTGTTAAAGGCAACAAATAGTTCATTTCAACTAAGTTCTGCCTGTGACAAGGCAAATTAACAGTCATAGTTAATTTGCTGGTTTGCAGGATATTTTATTATTATTGTATTTTCATCATCTCATTAAAAAAGTTATTTGGTGTTCAGACTTCTGACTCCATCATAACCTTACACAGATTTGATATACATGCAGGATTCTGAGAACTGGAAAATAGATAATCTCTTCACCCTTTAGCCAGAACCTGCAGGTGGATTCAGAGGTCGGGGTGAGGGACTGAAGGAGTGAGTACAGTACTGCTGTATACTGTCAGCTCGAGTTGACTGCCATGGATGGGGGTGTGGCTCTATGTGTGATAAAAGAACAAAACAAATCATTTATACGCCGTGATAGAATAATGGATATAATCTTGCACTAGAATGAATGCTATTTCCATTCCCATGGCATATTGATGCCCTTGTTGAGTCAAGCACCTCTTGCTGACACAAAAACACACGCAAGCAAGTCAAACACAGGGAGAGCATGACAGCCTCCACTACGGCCTCACTCATCCGTGTCCGCTCCGATGCAGATGTGCTCTCTACCTCGTTAACCCCAACCAATGGGAGCTGCCCGTGCGCAGCTGTGCAGCCAACATGCTGCTCTACCTCACCAGGCTGTGGTGCTGGCACGAGGAAACCCACTGGCACCAAGTCAGCACACTTGAACACATTTACATACACATGTTACTGCATATGCACACATACGCACACACTCACACACAACTGCAGAATGCTGAGAAATGACTGTGTATGTAAGCAGGACCTCAGAGCATCTCTCAGCACAGAAAGGATGTATAACACAGAGTCACCTTGTTCAAGGCCAGAAGTAAACACGTAATTTATTGACAGGGCCGGTTTCTTTACTATATTCAATTACAGTTTGCGAGGAGGCTTAAAGAGATTTATATCCATTCCTTTAATGTTCACAGGGGCACGGCATCCTGCAGGGCAGCAACTTCTTCCACCACCCGCTTTTTGGTTACCATAGCAACAATTTGGGGCTGTCAGGGCTTTGAGGGGAGGGAGGTCAAGGGTTGAGTTCTGTTCAGTGGAGAAATCAAATCTGCTCTTTACTTTGACAGCAGCTGTGAAGATTGATGTCCAGCAGGAGAGGAGTCTGTGGAGCGAGTTGCTTCAGGCTTTTCTGACCCAATCTGAAATCTGCTGCCCACACCCACTGTGACCAAGTCCCTATCTGGCTGATGCAGAGACTTTCCTTTCTGCTGAATCAAGATGTTTTTATCTGCCTGTGTGAATGCCCTGAAAACATCAGAGGATCTGAAATGTTGGATTTATTCCAGGCTACGCTCGGTCAATCAGTTTGCTGTCTGTTGATTTGTGTCTTTTTGCTTTTATTCTTCTTTCACATCAGAAGCGAGCCCACAGGTGGTCGCTCACTTTACCGTAGTCATGGCAACTGCCCACGGAAAGCCAAGAGTGTTTGATGGAGGAGAAGGGGAAAAAAAAGGAGCCTTCACTTACCTTTAGAGGGGCAGCTCCTTGGATGAGCGTGGGTGGTTTGTGTGTTTCTGAGTGTGTTTTAGGCTCTGACACACCTCTGACTCACAACAAAATGGACTATGTCTCAGCAGCCCCAAGTCATCCCAGGTGGATGCACATTCGTCCCCCTCAAGGCAAGTCCACAGATGGGCTGAGCCAAGAGTGGGGTGAGTTGTGGGTGGACGGAGGGAAGCGGGCACAGTCTTGGCATGGAGGAGTTTAGCCATCTGCCTGTCAGGACTGCTCCCTTTCAGACCCCTGCTCTGGCTGTCCGCTGTTCCTGCCACAGATGGACAGCCTTCAGAAAGGTGTGAGTCATGACCCTGCTGCATCACAGTGACACCACAAGGGTCATAATGTCTGGATATAAAGGAGTAAATCTGTCGTAATTTTGAATCGAGGGAAAACTTCCTAGGCGGAAGAGAATCCAAAACAGAAGTGCTTCAAACTGCAGTTCCCCCAGTGACAACTTGGGTCTCGCTCCAAAAGTGAGTAACTCCCCTTTAGGCCTCATATTGGAATACCAAACTTAAAAACATAATTACATGTATTTACAGCCAAGTGCAAAACGTTTTTTTTTTTTTTTTAATAAACATCATTTTGTTTTAATCAAAGGCCTACAGTATGTTAGCACTAATTAGCAGGTATGGATAATTACATAGCTCTTTATTAATTACTAATAATTACTGAGCTAATAGTCCCTGCATTGGCTGGTTTGCCCACTCGGTGTTCATAAAGTCAATTTGTGGTTGATTTATTTATTTACTTGAAAAATTTTCATTGGTTTTCTGAGAAGATTATAAACTGACACCCCCTGACCAACATTATAACGAGAGATTCTTCATTAAATATAATAACTCAGCGAATGAATAAGCCATACATGTCAACTGATTAGCTCTGATGACTTGACATCTGCCACCCCTTACTTGTCTCTTGTGCCAATCTCAGGTCAAATGTTGTCATATTTGTCTCAAGATAAACAACATGGAGGCAGCCAAATGCCAAACTTAAGAGTAAAAAAAAGCAGTTCACAAAACAGTGTTTGATGAAAGGACGGCTTCCTCCTTTATTTATACTGTCTTGATTTGAACAGGCTGAAAGAAGTACGCAGAACAAGGACCCATCAGTCACTGATATTTGCTCAAAAAATGAGTAAAAGCAGCTTACATACAAGATATTAAATGTTTCAGCCCACAACCTCTTGTTCAATAACCAGAACACCCACACAGCTCCAGAACCTCCCATGGTCTCCTCTTTGTCATCGTTTCCTTGCTCTTACACCTCTGCCTTCCTGTGCCTTTTCCCTTTTTGTGTGTATTCCCACGTATTTATGCACATTATGCTTGTTTAACCACACAAACCATGCTTTTCATTTTCTCATATAGGGATCTCTGTTCATGCCCCTGTGGCCCTCTATATTTCCCCAGTTTTTATCCTCATCTTTCCTTCAACACTTTGTCTCTTTTTGACCTTCTTTTCCCCAGCTCCTCTGCCTCTACACCCCTTGTGTCAGCGGTAGCCCCGTCACTAATCCGTTGGGATGCAGTGCAGCATCTCTGGTGGGGTTTTCTGGAAGTGGATTTGTAAGAGAAACACCAGTAAGCCTCTCTCTCCCCCTGTCTTAATGGCAGATTAGTGCCTTGCTCCAGCATTAAGTCGACAAACACACAGAAGCAGTGCTAGAGCCTCGCAGGCAGGTACAGAAGGAAGGTGGAGCAGCACAGGGTGAGACTCAACATCCATGAGGAAAGAGGGAGAGAGAATCAGCGTAAAACAAGAGAGGGGGAGGGGGATGATCATAAACTAAAATAAACATAAGCTGCTTAATGTACCACCAGTTAATTTAATTTTTCACAGGAGAAAAAGCAGGTATGGTGAAAAGAACACATGAACCCCACATGTTTACCTTTTCATGTGTATGTTGTGATGTGCAGAGAGGTTGACCTTTTTCCAGACATTGGGTTTGATTGCGGCTCATAGCTATGGTTTATTTTTGTCCTGGGTTGCAGCAAATATAGATCATTTTTTGCGGTTTATATCACAAGACTGGTTCAACAAATTTTCAAGAAAATATGTATTTTACATGATAGCAAAATTATAAAATCAATGAAGTAATTTAGTCTTAAAAAATCTTTCTGTCCCATTTTTTATAACATAGGTTTTTTTTGTTTACTTTAAACTTAGATGTAAATGCAACCGTACTGAGGACTATTGATGATGTATTAATACTTTAGACCCCCTCAACAGCTTCAGCTGCAATTGGTGCTGGAATGCTATAAAGGTGTTAAACATTGCACCTGTTATACGTCATGACTTCATGTGAACACCTTTTTAGCCAGGTTTAGTCAATAAGTGGCTTTATTAAAAGGAACCAGATACTTAACAGTGCTGCCATTTTGTACGTAAAGTTCTTCATCGTAAACCAAAAAAACCCTATTGTAAGCAGCCCCTGACCTTTGCAGAAATAGTGTAGTTGATCATGTATTTATCGATTCTAGCTGTTCCAAGGTCAAGATTAAGTCCCAGGGGGGATTGTACCTTTGCTGTCAGGGCTCCATAATAGAATACTATAAGATAGACCCATTAAAGCACCTGTACACCTTTTTTATGCTACTGTCTCAGCACCTTTAAAAAAAATACTTTATTACTTCTTATAACTCATTGCTTTATTAAAATAACAAAAAAACAACAACAACATGTGCTTCATATTAAAAATATTTTCTAATAAATTGTGTTTCTTCCTCCAGCAGCTTCAACTTAACAGCCATTCATAATGTCCTCCTTAAAATATCATGAATTATTGTTGCTTATTCCTTGCTAATAATAAATTCCCTTATTGACCACTGGAGTTTCATGCAGCCAACACTGGGGAGCAGATGTTAACACGCTGCCATCCTGGATGCCTTCATGCACTGATCCCACAGCTGATGGGACAGCTGGATGTTTCTGCCTGGTCGCTCTTCTGTCTGCTGTTTGACACAGTCACAGGGACTAACCTAACCTCATGTGCCAGGTAAGGTGGGCTGACGGGGCTTGTTACTGGGTCAGCGCCGTGAACCCGCACTGCAGCTCACACACCTGACCTAGATTACACTGCACATAGCCTGGATGAGCTGCACTCCAGCATTCAGTCAGTCCCTCAACAGAGTTTGAAGAGCAGCAGATACAGTACTGCTGCACTGAGAGCATACCAGATGTGTTTGAGGTATGTTTACTGTGCCTGTTCATACATTATTCTTCCAGTAAAAAACATGGATTTTAACTTCTGTCTGTCTCTCTCTCTGTGTATCCAACTGTACAGTCTGTGGCTAAATAGTTACATTTACAATTACTGTAATTCTCTTTTAGCAGGATGCTATGGTAAATCTCTAAAGATACTTCAGCTAGCCCAAAACGCTGCAGCTCGTGTTCTGACTAGAACTAGGAAAAGTGACCACATTACTCCTGTATTGGCTTCTCTCCATTGGCTCCCTATGAAATCTAGAATAGATTTAAAATCCTTCTGCTCACCTACAAAGCTCTAAACGGTCAGGCACCATCCAATCTTAAAGAGTTAAATGTTCCGTACTACCCATCGAGAACATTACGAGCCCCCCCCCCCCCCCCCCCCCCCCCATCCTATCTTTCTTTCTGCATCTTGTCCCATCTCCCCCATCCCATGCTATGAACTGTATGAAAAGCTGCATTACTTCACGCAAGCTGAACCTTGGCCGTGGCCAAAGTTACATAGCAGGCCTGTGGACATCAGAGACACTTCTCACTGTTCAAAGTCATTCCAAGGTCCAAACACTTTCCATATCAACTTATCCTTTAAATATGTAATAATCTTCTTCTTCAAGGCTGTTATCCAAAACTAAATCAATATGGTACTACTACAGACAGATATGTGAGCAGCTTTATTTATTTATAGAGGAAAGATCAGTGTATTCTCAAGTCATGTTGTGGGTGAACACAGTATTCTGTCTGATCTCGAACAGAGCGGCAGACAGATTTATTTTGGTTGTAGTACGGAGTTCACATGAGGGGAGCTGTGGGATATGTGAGAGTTTTACTATGCAACTGAAGCTGTGAATAAAGAAGCCTCCAGTGCTCTGTGGTGAGACTTTTCACTGAAATAGGAGACATCTTGTTGTCCAGTTGTGTCCAAAATTTCTATTGGATCTAGAGAAGAAGCTAAAACTAAATTTTAATAAAAACATGTCTGCTCATCATAAAGCATATAAAGTGTTATATTCCTATATGTGTGCAAAGACACATGTAGGCCTAAAACAAACCTAGGACATTTAGAAGCATTACCAAGAAGTTTTTGTTTTATTTGAAGGCTTCAACTTCTTTACACAAGGATTTTGTAAAATGTCAAAACAGGATTTATACGGGGAAATTTACTTTCGGAACCAGAGAAAGTGGCCGGTCACTGTTGAGCTCTATTTCCCCGCGACTGCAAACAGAGCAACAAGTCCTCCAACCAATACAACCGTAGAGGTCGTCTGTCACGTAATAGGAGCGTTTCCTAAATTAGCACCCCTCCCGGCAAACGGAGAAATGCCAATAAATTGTCACCCTGCACCTTCACACTGCTTGCTGCGCTTACCAAGGTAAGTGGTAATTAACTATTAAGTTAGCAAGCTTGGACTTGGGTTAGGGGTCAAATGTCATTCGATGACGAACACACGTTCACCGGATCAAGGTTATTTATATGTCCGCTAGAGGTCGCTTGCCTCTAAAACGTAAATATGGGTCGTAATTTGACGCTTGCACAAACGACCAGAGGAGTCGTATATGTTGGAGGACAGGCTCAAACAGAGCTGGCTAATTGGAAAAAAAGTTGACAAATGGGGACAGAGGTCTTGCAGAGACAACAGCTGTAATGAACCGTTCCATGAAAGGCACTGACATTAGATTTACTGCTGCCAGTTTAAGATAAATACAGAGGCTTTTAATCTAGACTGACATAATTTATTGTGAGTGAGTATAATAGACCACCTTAAACATGTAGAAGGACAAAATAACACTTGATTTAACAAGCTCTAAGTGTGTCCTTAGTTGGAGTTACTGACCATGAACAGTTAGCTTAGCCAAAGGACTGCTGCCCTCACAGTGAAGGTCATGTAACTTACTAACACTGACTTGTCACTGTCAAGTAGCTTTTATACAACTTTAGAGTAAACACAGAAAGCTTTTTCTTTCTGTTTGACAAAAGACAAAAATGTGTCCTGTGACCCTGAGCGCACATACCACCAAACCTCCTGAATTTCTTTAAAATCAGAAAAAGGAACTGGAGCTGTTAATGTTTGTATTTAACTTAAACACAAGATCCATAAACATTTTTATTATTTCTGCTGTATATTTTAAGAGACATGAAGCTTAAGTACAGGTGGCTGAGGTCAAAAGTTTTACCTGTTTCTTATTTTACACAAGTAACTCTGGGTGTGATCGGTGTGCCGCTCCTGTGCAGACTGCCTATTAGTGGGACAAAAGCACATGTTCCTCTTCTCATCTGAAAGAGATCAGTGGATTTGCACAAAGAAAACCCAATTTAGATATCTCTAACAAAGCTCCCCTTCTTCCTCCCTCTCCCTCTCTGTACACATACATTCACATATTTGCATGCTCTTTCAGAAAAAAGCCCTTCTCATCCAAAAGAGCCCAATCTGTGGAAAAAAAGGGGGATTGCAGAGGGTTCAGAATTAGTGGGAAACAGAGGGAGTGAAAAAAGTGGTGTGCATGGGTGAGGAAGGTCTCCTGAAGAAAGTCCACCCTGTTTGAAGCCGCTCACCCAAGAGTTTACACTGTTGCTGTATAATGGACCTCCTCTCCTTTACTCTGCTCGCAGTTCCTTCAACACTTTTTTTTTATTTTGAAGCTCAAATTAGCAATTCAAATGAAGGCTATTTGGATATGCTCGCCCAGCTTCCTCCCCTCGGCTTTCCAGGCAGTTTGACAATATTTTTGTTAAGCCCCATTTCCTCGTAACGCAACTGTAGCAATGGGGGAGAGAGCGGAGATGGGGAGATAGAGGGGAGGGGAATAGGATGGAGGAGGAGATGGGTGAACATATGCAGCGAGTGTGGGTGTGGAAGGTCAAATGAGACAGTGTGGTCCTTGCCATTTGGCGTATTCTCTGTGCTAAGCTAATATGAGGGATAATGACAGTTATTGGAATAATATGGTTTCATTTAGAGATGAAAGGTTTAACTTCATTCAGGGATTATAAAACAGATACTCACCCTCCCACTGAATCATGAGTGATTTTATATTAGCTGGCTAATCTGAAGGACAGGCTGTAACCTTGAACAGACTGCTGACACATGGAGCAATCATAAATAGCAGCTACATACAGATATGTCCTCAAAATTTGGTGATGTGAGGGAGTACATGGTGGATTAGGGTAATGAGCAATATCATTTAACCTCATTTGTCATTGAACTAATTGTTGCAGATGTGGCCACTATTACGGGATAGACTCACATCTGGAGCCAGCCTCTAGTGGTCATTTGAGAAACTGCAGTTTTAATATTATTAATTATTGTTTTTTTATATTAATAGCTTCAGGTTGCTACAAGCTAACTTTGCATTGTCAGTCAATCAAACCACTAAATATAAATATAATATAACAAGAGGTACAATTAAGAATATTGATCAAATTTCTGTACTGGACTCCACTCAAACACTTCCTTTCCTTTTATTTTATTTTGAAGTTTAGTTTAGGTTTTCAATTTAGCTTTCAGCTTGGTGGTTTAGTTGAAAAAGATTTGAAAGAAGAAAAATACAAACAAACGTTAACATGATATGAATTCATACAATGAGGCGTCGACATTTCAAATGAAAAACAAATGCTGAATTAATGTTATCTTTCTCATTAATTGATGTTCAACTACTGCTTTCAAAAAGTCATTTAAGTTGCAATTAACATTAATTTCCTAAACTAAATTTAAACATTCTGAAAACACATTTTAATAATTTGCATTTTAACATACCTGTGGTATTTTAAACTCATTTTAATAGTTTATAGTTTTTAGCCAATAAATATTCTATTTATCGTTTTATTTATCACACCCATGCAAAATCCTGTATTTTTGTAACAAACCTCTCACTTTATATCAACTTTCACTTGTGACCACGATATGCCCATTCAACTCATACAATCAATTGATTAACTTTTCAAAACCATCATTAAACCGTGCTTCTGTGACAGTTTATAAACAGCGCTTAACAAATTGTATTAATATCACAGTAAAGCATAAAGAAACTGTTTTTAAACATAAAGATACACACTATCAAAGATGATAACAATGGATCATACAATTATCCATAAACTATGAAATTCCCCACAGCTCTGACATTCTTTGTTATTGATTCCAGTTTGCGCACGCACACGCACGCACGCACGCACGCACACACACACACACACACACACACACACACACACACACACACACACACACACAAACATCTAAACCTACTGTTCCTACATATTCAGCATTTAGTGTCATGCAGTCATAGTGGGCAAGCCATCCCATGTACAGAGGCTACTGTCTTTAACGCACCGGCCACTGACTGTAAAAAGAGATACAAATTAACCACTCAAAAAAACTGAGCCAAAGATTCCAGCTCAAAAGGTTTTGAGTAGTAAACAGACATGGCTTAGAGTCTGCTTTAAACTATGTACAGTATGCAATAAATTTCTGTAACTGACCCTTACCAAACATTAAAACATCTGAGATGATAGAGACGGACGAGCTTTGTCGCTGTCAATATCGGAACATATGAGCCAATAACGACAGTTTTTGCAATAATACTTTCGTTCTAATATTACATTTCATGTCCTCGAAGTGCACAATATGGGGAAGAGGATCTTCTTCTTCATAAATTGATTGATTTTATGACTGAGCAAACAAAACAAACAAATTGTCTTTAAAAATCTGCATCAAAACATTTAGGTAAGAAAATGTGTCGTAGGTGCATTGTCACTGCGAGCCAAGCTTCATTAGACCTTTTAAAAAAGTCCTGTGACCAGATTGTCATGTGTTTGACTTCAGGAAAAAAGAAGGATTCTGTTTTAGTTCTTAGCTCCTGTGTGAACTACTAGAGTCTGGCTGTGTGGAGAGGAGGCTTGTCACTGTTCCTCTATGAAGCATTATTCCAGTGTCGCTCTGTCAAACAACAAAAAAATACATATTCATAATCAATTAAAAATAATCAATATATACTCAAAAGCAATGCTTATAAAGATAACAATATCAATTGTCATGTGGCTTAATGTAACAAAGTCAGATAATCGAAACAACACATAGAGAGAGAAATGAAAGAGAGCAGACTGACCTGTATGAAGTCCCGTTCAGAGTCAGGGGGGTTTCTTCAGTAGCATGGAGACATGTTGACTGCAGGAGAGTCTGGTGACTAACACCAACGGATCAACACTGAAACAACTCCAACACTAAACACCATTTAATTCAGAATGAGTTTAATCCTGAAATTTCAACTCTCCATCTTTTGCTGTGCATGCTAAGAGGTGAAAACACAGTTCCCTCTTAAAACATCTCCTACAAACCAAAACATGATCCTTTTACTAACAATAAAGGGATTATATTTCATCTCAGGTTTAGTTGCAGCTTCATCAGCCTTTGAGACTAAGCAGCATCAGAATATAAAAATAAATATAATAAAATGCACTTTACATTCTTATATTTAGACAAATGCCCTGCCAGTGTTTTCTTAAGTAATTGTACTTTCGCCTTCAAAGCTGATTATTTTGACATTATACAGTAAGTCTTGATATTAAATTATCCATCATTAAAGTATACTAATGGTTAAAAAAGTTTATTTAAATTTGAGCTACCTTTACATGAGTACATTTTTAAACTGGTACTTTTACTTGTATTTAAGTAAATGTGTTTTTAAGTAACAGTATTTTTACTTCAGCATAATATTTTAGTACTCTTACACCTCTCCTGACTTACATTTCCTGGTTATTCACCGGGCCTGTAGGCCCTCATTTTGTCCTTTGTAAAAATGAAAATAATTATTAATTTAGAATTAAATAAACATAAAGATTACATTTAATTCAACAAAATAAGCAGATACTATTTTAAACATTTTTGTTTGAAAGTTAGTTAAATAATTGCCACAAAATCAAGTATGCATTTATATTGAATACATTTGATCAGATATATTAAGTTAATGACTACAGAATCATTTAGATACATATTTAGCAACAAGTTGGTCCAACTTATGTATTCAACCTAATAGATGATGTAACCAAGGTTTACGCCACCTCATACATAAAGCCTGTGAATGGACATGCTGTGTTCCAGCCTGCTTGTTTTGCTGACTTTGATTATCACAGCTTTACAATCACAACCTGAATGTATGACATACATCCATATAAACCAATGATTCCCTCACATGTTAAACAAAATTAAAAAAAAACTGTTTAAAAATGGTAAAAACCATAAATAGACATAACGCTCCCTGTAAACTGTATGATGGTTTATCTCTATTCTGTAGTTCCTCTCATAAAAACAGTTAAGATACCATTAATCCACTGTAATAGGGTTAAACAAGGAATTAGAGAAGGAGCGTACAACATACAGAGGATACACATAGCTAGTAAATGCTGAAGAGCTCTTTGGAAGAGAAACATGTTGGGATTAAAAGAAGAACAACTGGAAAACAAAACTGTGACACCAAAAAGGATTTATCCACAAGACGGCATGAACGATGGAAAATACATGAATACACCACTTCACAGCTTCTTTTACTGCCAGCATGTTATGTTGCAAACCTCTTGCAATAAAAGGCTTAAGAGGGAATATAGTAACTACACTCTTGTTAGCTCCAACATGTCTGCCAATCCTTCCTGCTGGAGTTTCCTCAGTGATCGGTCTGGTCTGGAGAGAGTGATGGAGGCAGCAGTAAGATCTCATAAAGGGAAAGAAAGTGAGCCACTTTGGTTTTAAAAATTAAAATGAAAGGTTCCTTAAAGCAGAGCCAAACACAAAACTGTGCTTAAATAAAGCATGCACACACATGTACTGTGCAAAAACACATCTGCAGACTTTGCACAAACACAAAAGTGTGATAAAAGAATAAATACATCAAGCATTTTGAGGACACAAGGTAATATTAAATGCTATTCTATCTACCGCTCTGTGTGAGATGTGGGGACATATGACAACTAAACAGCTACTAAGACATAAGATATAACTACCCCATGTGTGGGCTTCTAACTCCAACTCAGCGACAGAAGCCAAGGCCAGGGTTTGGTTAGGATTGTTCGTCCAGTTTGACTCCATCAGATTGCAATTGTGTGATACGTTATCCAAAATAAACGGAGGAGGCCAGCAAAACGCTAATTCAATATGTCTCTCTCCTGTCAATCAGGTCCGACTGATTAGCGCTGCTTGTTCTTTTAAATATGTTGTATCACCTCCATGCCAAAACATAATATGATCCTTTCATGCGTGATGTGCCCGGGCTGTGGTGCAGTGCAAAGTCAGCGCTCTAGTTAATAAGTCCTTTTCATTAAACAAGCGTTCATTAAACATTCATTCATTCACTCCTCCTCATTTGCATTTTCTCATCATAAAAGCATTCATGAAACATTCATTTGTTCACTTGTTCTCATTTGCACACTTTCCAATGCATTCTTCAAGGAAATGAATAGGGCCCAAACAGGAGGAGCGTGGAAGAAGGAGGCCGAGGAAGTGGTGGAGGAGGAGGGTAGTGAGGGGGCAGAGGAGACAGTTATTACTCCATTTGAACAATGTGTCCTGTAAATGAAAATAGAAATTAGATTATGTTTTCTATCATCACTACGAAAGGATCTCCATGCACCCCCAAAAAAATTGCCTGTTGCACAATCAAGGGCACGGTATGAAAACAAATCATATCTGATATCAAAGCCCACACAGATAGGACCTCATTCCTGGTTGAATAACGTACATGCGAGAGAAAACGACATCCCATTTTGTGCCTGATGGGACTGCATAACAGTTACGCCGCTCTATGTAGCTGCCCATCTTAACATATTCCAAATGATAAAAAATACAACAATATGCTCCGAGATCACGTCTATGACATTACATTGCATCTTTTATTTCCTTTTTCATTTGATCCATATTGTATGACAGAGCTCCTCCCAATATGCTTTTTCCCCTTCTCATGCACAGGCTGCACATCAAAGACATATTCAACAAATCCTCTGTGAAATAGAGCAGCTTTGCTCTAGACAACAGCGCTCTGGGTGCAACTCCCACTCCATACAGTATAGTTTGTGCAAGTATATGTGAGTGTGATGAACTGAATACAGATGATGAAGCAGGAAGAGATCCTCTTCTTACATCTCCCTAACCCTGCAAGCATCCTCCATCCTCTCTTTATTACCTTCTCCTCCTTTCCTTTTAACTTGTGCCGCCAGGGGAGACATCAATCTGAGTGACAGCTTGTGTGATCCTCCTTCCGGGCTTGGTGGGAGAAGGAGCGCTGTCAACATAAATATCCTTCCAGGAGCCGCAGCGGACATGGAGCAGCCACGGCCACCATGAATCTTTATCCATTAACGCAGGCACAAAAACACGCGAACATGTGCTGAGGATGAAAAAACTAACCACAAACACCACTCTGCGAGCCCTCCCCTCTGAAACCAACACAATCAATACAGTCAGGTTATTGCTTGTTCTTGATTGTTTGCCCATTTATATTTCCACGCAGGCAGATAACATAGCAGACAGATTGAAAAGTCATTCACTGGAAATTCACAACACTTTGAATATTGCGAATATTTTGGACTTTTCATTTTTATCCCAACTTTTACGAAAACAAAATGTAGCCCTTTTTACATACTTGAATGTTTGTATAGACTGGCACAGGAATGAATCCTAAAACCTGGAAGTGAGTTCGCATTTTAGCGCCATGGGTTCTAAACTCTAAAAGTCAATGGGGATTTTGAATGTTTGTGGTTAGACTCCTGAAATAAGGTCTGTGGTGAAAAAGCTTAAGAGATGTTGACATTTTGCTGGACGAGATAAACTATGTTAGCTAAGACCCCCACTTTTGAATTTTAAAGTTTTTAAGCATACTATAAACGGCAGTTGCTAACAAGTAGCTAACTGAAACTACAGTGGTTGTCAAAGACATTAAACGTCATCACGCCGGGAACTCTCTCACTAATCCTCTTTGTAGCCTTTATTCATGTTTTTCAGTGCTCTTGTAAATATTAGGTTAATGAACAACTTATTAAGCTACGGTTTCACTAGCTTGTCAAAACCGCTGATTAGATCGATGAAGCATAACGGTCGTGACGTCATAATAAACCGACAGCGGTGTAGTTCGCTTGAGCATAACGTTAGCTTTTTACTTCTCTCAACTGCATTAACTTCATATAAATAATGTTCATCTGTAAATATTATCCAGCTGAACAAAACAGTAACACATCAGAAACAAGTCTTTGACACAGCTTATTTTCTGCAATGATCCAAAATCAAATGCAAAAATCCCATAGGGGAATTCTTTTAGGAACCACAGGCGTAGTTACTTCCGCATAGGCCTACAAAAGTATGTCATCACTATTCCAGTCTATACTGTGTCAAGGTCTTCTTGATAATCCTCACCTTACTCATTTTTTTATTTATTTATTCGTCCCCCCCGTCAACATACTTATTCATGATGGATGGATTAATTTCCTTGTCTGTGTATACCACAAACGGAATCAACAGCTCCCACAGTGTGTGCTTTGAACAGAATTCGAACATTAGAAATGTGTAGCATGGAATAAATTGTGTTGTCCTATGCCATCCTAAGCTAGAGGACAGCCTGTGTCACAGTAATACCAGAATAAGTAAAGCATAGCGTTATACGTACAGAGCATCGCTGTTTTAGCCTCCCACACAACTTCAGATCAGCAGAATCTCTTGTTTGTATGTCTGTGTGTTTTGCATGTGTTTTCCTGATCTTAACTTAATCTTGTTTGACTTTATGATTTATGTATTTATCTCTACTACACTCTACACTTTGTAAATGAGTGTTTTAAAAGTGTTATATAAAGAAAGTGTTACTTACTGAGGCCGACTAAAGTTGTCCATGTTTTTACCATTTGAAGTACAACCACAAAGGTCAGACAGTAGCTGTAGGGAGGCATATCGCCACCTACTGTAGTGGAGTCAGACATACTTTGGTCAACAAATCAATTCTGTCTTAGTGCTTATATACTGAAACAAGGACAGAGTTCCAATTAAATGGCCTAATTGAGCTAGAAGTTTAGCTCGACTTAACTGTGCATGTAAACATACTGATTGAGACTTTCCTCACAGAGGCTTAAAATACATACAACAGATTGTAAATATAATGAGGTCAAACCAGGCAGTACTCTGTATTATATAATACTGAATTTATTTTTCAGAGACAGACTTCTAAGGTTTAACACAATTAAGACACACGTCACTGCAGCTTAGTCCCTAATGACAAAAAAAAAAGAAAAATCTGACAATTGAAATAAAAATACAGTTTTCTGGTTAGATGAGTAAAGTATTTTGAAGCAGCAGAATTGCATTTTTTATTTCATCAGATTTCATTGTATTTAACTTCTTGAGGTCAGATATGATGTCGGAAATACTATTTTAGTTATCTGGTCTAAGCAAATCTTGGACGTGTGCAAAAAAAATGTGCTATCTGATCTCCTAACAGAGTGTAGTTAGGATTTCATCTTTCTTATGAGTAAAACAACACATATTGTCAATTTAGTACATTTGCCTTAATGTTTATGCAATATTTGGCACTTCTGTCCCAGTGTGCAAAATACTGAGGAGAAAATGACTTAAGTTAGTATATGCATTGCGATTTACCAAGCCAGGCAAAAATTGCAGTGATCGTGACAGTGTCTAAATTTAACACCTTTAAAAGGAACGTGCTAATCCAGAAACCCCACACATTTTCTCATCAGCCACTCTTATTTTTTGTCATATCCAGATTTATCTGAAATAACTTGAAGATACTGGACGTTCATTTGCCTCTCCCACTAATACCTATTTAGCACTTGCAGTCATCCTGCTTTCCGTTCAAACTCTCTGTGACGTAAACCAGTAGAACACACAAAAGCCTGACTAAAATACTGTCGCCTCCACACGGTTTGCACCTGTTATCATTCACGCAAATATTGTTAGTAAATCACCCGCAAAACGCCCTATTACGTCCTCTTCGTCCGTTTGTTGACTCTGGAATCACGTTTGATCTCGAGATTTTTTGCGAGATTTCCCATCTGATCGGGGGACGTTCGCGAGTGAAATCGGTTCGTGTATGGTGTGTTGATGTTGCTGTGTGGCCGCACACCACACACTGTACGACGAAAACTCTAAAACCTCCGATTATTTATTGCCATGTGTGTGGTCTCTCAAGTTTGGGAAATCGGCCGACAATTTTAAAATCCTGCCGTGTGAACCAGCCTTTAGTTGAGCAAATGTCCCACGCATTCACCAGATGATTCCAAAAGTTGGCCATATTGGTGCAAGTCAGTTAGAGTTCAGGTTTCTTTTCTATTCTGAATACTACACCAAGACCAAGGCTTGTAAGAGCCGAGAGCCAAACAAATACAGTGAAGTCATTGGGGGAAAAAAACCCAGAACATGCCGATGCAAGTGATTACAGGACATCAGTAGACTTAGACTGAACTTTATTGATCCCTTGGGATGACTCCCTCAGGGAAATTTTGGTTGCCAGCAGCATATAACACAAAATAAAATGTAGCAGGTAACAAAAAAGTAACAATATAAAGAATAAGATAAAATAAATAATAGAACAAAACAAAACAAAATATGGCTAAAACAATGATTATTATTATTGCAATTATTGCACTTTGGGTGAGATTATTGCACATACAAGTGAAAGTATCTTGATTGCAAAAGCTTTAATCTTGTATCCCAGTCCAATATTACTTCAGATACAACTGGACTCAATAACATGATGTTTTTGACAAATGTTTAATTTAGGCTAAAACAACATTGCTTTGTTTGGTGTTTGACGACTTCTCCCCTCACTTTTCATTCACATCACATTGTCATGCCTTTGCTTTGGCATCCTTAAATTAAATGTAGTCATTTTTTAATTATACACCCAGATGCACACACTGACATTAACGTTGCAGCTCAGCGGGGAGTGACAAAGCCTGAGGCCTCGAGAAACTTCGACACAAACACAACCCCTGTGACCCAAGTCAGAAAGTTAGTTTGTTTTAATGAAAACTGATATCATACTATAGCTGCAGTTCAAAGACCTCTCTGCTTATTTTAACAAACACTGGAAAAACCAAAATAAATTCATTTGTTAGTGTTAGTTTACCTCAAACCTTGACTAATTTAGAAAAAGATAAACAGGCACATATAGGGACTGAAATGACCTGTAGGCAAATGAAGAATGAATCATAGCAGCTGAGGCAAAGCAGGAAATTTTAACCTTGTGTTGAGGATTCATTGTCACATTAAACTCAGCATGTCTCTCTGCCCCTCTATGGCTCGCCCTCCCTCTCACCTTGTTCGGACAGGGCGAGCCATAGCAGATGCAGCTTATTGCACTCTGTCATCCTCCCTGGGATGTTATTAAAGATTACAGGAGATAATCGCCCTGTTATCATGCCGGATGCCCGGATCAGGCAGCACAATATCATCTCATTCAGAACAGTTCACTTTGGGAATACTGGACTGCTTCGATGTGTGGGATCTGTCTATGAGTCTGACTACTATAAGATAACACCGAGCTGCCAGAGGTGGCTTTAGAGGGCTTAAAGGGATAGTCTGTGACTTTAAAAGAAATACATACTGTATTAAATAAGTGCACACAGCCTGTGGTTGCGAAAAGGAAGTCAATTTTAAAATGTCTTAAAACTGAAGTCTTTCTTGCGGCAGGGATGAGATTATATGGAACAAGATGGGGAAATTACCCTATTTTTCAGCTCGCCAGTTAGCTTAGCTTCATGCAAAACACTGGAAACATGTAGAAACTACCCTACCCTGATTGTGAGAACACATAAAACAGCCAACTGTGACTAACATGCTACATGTTCAAATAAAAGAAGAGCATTAATATTGATTTAACTTTGAGCTGCTCAACTTTTAATTTGGTAAAAATGTTGATGAAATGAAACATAACTTGTCATTAAGTAATATTTAAAGCACTGGACAGTTGTTTTGATGCCTAACTAAGCAAAGAAGATTTTTTTTTTTTCCTGTTTCTAGTTTTTATGGTAAGCTAAGCTGACTGAGCGCCATTGTAATCATCCACGTGTGGTTTTTTTTATTCATTTGAATGCCAGATAAAAAGGCAAAATAGGCAACACAACTATTTACTATTTTATTTAATGGTCACATTTTTGTAGAGAACTGTTGTCAAAGGTGAGAAATGTACATGTGTCATTCTTTAAAAACGTGCCCTCCGTACCATGTATGACCTTGTAGCGTGTATTCTAGTGTATGCATCGACTGTGATTTGCAAGTTTATGTTCCCTGCATTTAAATGGCCTTCCAGCACTACAAAACACCAGCTGAAAACATGTCATTCTCGTCTGTGGGAGACGCAGGGTCTCTGCCTATCCATCAGTCTGAGCGAGGCAGCTTATCAGTGGGCTATCATTGTCTGAGCCACAGCCATGGACACCTGCTCTGCAGAGTCATACACAGGGAGGAGAGTAAGCCACCTGAATACAAATCAGACAAACACGAGGAGGGGCAGGAACCAGGAAGAGGGAGAAAGAGAGAGAGACTGCAGGATTTGGTTAGGGAGCTAGAAACTGTTAATTAGCAAAGATGCTCATAACGCTCGCACAGCTCCACTCCTCTGCAAACAGCTTCCTCTGTGACTGCAGGTGCTGAAATAATCTGCAGGATGACAGAGTCACGCAACAAGCCTGCTATTAAACCTGCTGTGACACACTCTTCTTTTAGTCTATTGATTTTTAATCTTCTAGCATTTTCATTATTGATAATGGTGTGTCAAGAGGACGTTTTGTTAATATTTATTTTGTACTTAAAGACAAACGTCACAGTTTCGCCTTTTTTGTGAGTGAATTGACATCCAAACTTTTCGTTGTTTTTCCTGACATGGGGTTGCATAACAGTCACAGCTGACTCATAAACAGAGAAAACCTTTAATTAATGTTTTGTCGACTACCCGAAACAAGGTCATTATCCCACACTTCAGTACAGTCGCTGCTGCTCAGCTCTGACAGGCAGAAGGAGAGATATAAATATTCTCTTCTTCTCTGGTTTTGTGACAGTCTGTAACTAATGAAGGAGCCAGCCTGTGACCTCTGATGTCTTTTCATTGTTATAGGAAGGAGTGGGCGGCATCATTTTCATGTATAACAAACTTGTGACTGACAGAGACTCAAATTTAGTTTGTATTCAGCTTCCTATAAAATATTTACCATCCAGAGTTGGCTTAGAAATACCTTTGCATTAATGAAGTATGAAACTGAAGAAGAAACTTTTTAATTTTGTTGTTTACAGAAAAGTATCATAAAAGAGTTGTTTAACATTCGGATTAGCAATCTGAAACGTTACAATTCTCGGCATGATGGCCAGCAAATGACGGCTTCTGATGTAGCCAGCTGTTGGTCATAAAGGAAAAGGTTACAGTGTAACACATAAGCTCTGCCTCCTCTATGTTAATGACCGGACATGGGAAAAACTATAAATTCAAAATACACACCCAATAAATGTTTCTCTTCAACATCAATCAATTAATCAATCAATCAATCACATTTATTGATAAAGCACATTTAAAAACAGCAACAGCTGACCAAAGTACATGAAACAAAAGAGCAAAACAGAATAACAAGCAAAACAAAAAACAACAGGACAGAAATTCACATAAATCTTTGCCTTTAAAGGTTGCACAATATAATGTAGACAGTAATGATTAATGTATAAGTGTTTAGTTTTGTGAAGAGTTTAAGTTTGAATCGATTATTTGAGACTCTAAAAATGTGTAAAACGCCATGATTGCATGATTCCTGCAGTGCTGGAGGAATGCCAAACTGAAGCTCTACCAGGCAACCCTTATTCAATGGATATAAAACTTTGTGTAAAGACTTCCTTTTCTGTATTGGACTTAAGACAAACTTGAGCAAGGGTGCATCGGATGCTGAGAGTTTTTGCTGCCTGGCTTGTTGTTTCAGGATATTTGTGGCTGATTGCTTACAGCCAGTTATCTACATGATTTCTTTGTTCCCTTTAATGCCTAAAAAGTACTCCGATAACGATATTCCCTTTTTCTACAGATGAAAACCTACAGATTTATAATTTTAATGAGCAATCTGTAAATACAGATTATTACTCAGCTGTTTAAAACTTACATATAATTGGCCAATTATGAAAAGTTTCCAAATCAACATTTTGCAGAGGACCATTCATGTTGTTGTCCAGTGCTGTGTATATGTGACAACCCGCTCACTAAACATTATAACGTACTTGCCTTGACTTATCTAGCAGGTGAACAAGCCCTGATTTCATCAACGCTCTTGTTTATATGCAGCTGTTTGACACTGATAATCTGCAACTGTTAAGTACAAGTGTGAAAGGGCAAGTTATGAACATGAACTCGTGGTCATATGTAAAAGGGGAAGTGAATTGTTGTTACAAATCCAAAACAAAATATTACAAAACTGCACTAAGTTATGATTACATATAATAAAACATGAAATCCTATAACAATACAAGACACGATGACATGACGGTCAAACACAATGTGAGGCAACATTGCACCACACAAAGTGTTATATTTGTATTTAATCAGTGTCAGTAATCACTATGACATTTTTCATTGGCATGTAAATGATCTTAACAAGGTCAGGATTACTGTAGAGATTAATTAATTTAACCAAATACAAGGATCACACACACACACACACACACACACACACACACACAGACACACACACACACACACACACACACACACACACACACACACTAGCCTGATGCTTTCCAGTTCTTTTTAACAGTATTAGCTGGTGCAGGAACACCACGACCATAAACTCTAATCTCAGCCAATTTTCCAGAACAAACACAATGTCACCTCCCGCATATGCAAATCCTCCAATCATCGTCAACTGAAAAATTCATTAAACACCCCCGGCCCTACCCCTACCTGTCTTCACTAATGGCATGTCGCATGCATAATGTATGAGAGTCAGATAAAATTATAGATTTTGTAATGCGGATCCACCTCTGTTACAAAACACAGAGGGGTACTTTGAATACTCGCTGGCATGCATTTCAATTTCAAAGTGTGTACACTTTGCATGAAGTCACCTGATCAAACATGTCAAATTGAAACACGCTTTAGTGACAGTGAAGCCGTGGCGGCCCCATGGGGCGATGTGGGCTTCCCTCTACATCACTTCATCCTGGGCATTGATTTGATGTGAACTTGGACCATCTGTCCTCTGTTAATTGCATATGTGCTGCCATGAAGCCTCTTTGGTGGGCTGCACAACAGAGACCCCTACTCAAAGTCAGTGTTTTCTCTCCCAGCAGGCGGTTCTCTATGCTGTTCACAATAATGGGTAAATTGGTAAATGTGAGTGCTTCACTTATTCCGGAAAAAACAAATGGTCAACCGTCAAGGAGAAACAATGACCTGTCCAAATTTAAGACTTGGACAGGTTGCCTTGTGGTTAGTGCATGCACCTCATGTACGGAGGCGAGGGTCCTCCAAGCGGGAGGCCTTGGCTCGAATCCAACCTGTTGCTCCTTTCCAGCTTGTCATTCCCCAACCTCTCTCTTTCTGTTTCTGACTATCCACTGTCTTATCTCTAAAATAAAGGCATAAAAAGGAGAGAGACATTTGTCATTCAGGTTTGGAAATATTCTTAATTTTGTGACAAGCTCATGGGTAAAAAAGACACATTCACATTTGAATTCCTACATTTTTCTAGACATTTTCAGCACACACACACACTACAGATTTGCTTTAACACTTCTACCTCACGGCAGGAGTTTGTCATCGGGAAACATCGATGGGTTGGTGGATGGCCAATCCCTGAGAGGGTGGAGTAACGGGGACTGTTTCTGAGTTACAATCATTACAACATGCGTAAGGAAGTTTTCACAATCCAAATGCAATAGAAGAAAATATAAAACAGACAACTTAGACGAGCAGTGAAAAGTGTAACTTTGTAAAGCTCCCCTAACCCTGTCTGGTCATTGCAGAAAGAATAAATAGGCCTTTACACATTTGCTAACCTGGACTTTGCAATGAATTTTCCAGGGGGCTGTATAATTCTGTATTACCTACTGTAAGTAAAATATATTTCTATTATGCATAGATTTGTGTGCACAAATCCAACCCAGAAAACGTTTGTTTTCAGGAGTGTACAGTAGTGGGCTCAAAGTATGAAAGGGCTTATAGTGCTCTACAAGGTAAAAAAGTATAGCCAGTTTATAATGACCCTGAAATCGTCGACTGGCAGTCAAAAGTGTTTTTGGTTTTTTTGGCTTATTGATGCACATTCTCATTTGAGTTTAACCACATTGTTTAACGATTTGTCTTTTAATCTTGGAACATTAGGTAGAACATTGTTTGTCTTTCTCATTAAGTCAGCACTCAGCATTGACGTGAGCTTATAACAATATTACATAAAGTATGTCCAGTACAGCAGGCACACATACTTACGTCCCAGTGTGTGCGGACAGACCAGTGACAAACAAACAGTGTCGAATTTAAAGATTGAAGTCACAATTTAAATCCAGTGAAAACGTTTAATCCAAACACATTACATCCATAACATCCACAGAACTTGAAAGAAAACTCAGAACTTTTGTTGACACTCAGTAAGGAAATTAGCCATTGACTGTCCTAAAAGTTGATAGTCGTTACGTCATCGACTAATTTGCATAATTGGCAATTTGCATGTGATTGTAAAGTACGCTGTAGGAGAGAAGAGTGATGTCGGGGGAGAGCAAAAAAGTTTGAAAGTCTGTTTGGAAAGTCGAAATGTAACAACAGAAAAAAAAACACGTTGATGCTACAAAGAAGACCTGTGAAGTGTAACTGTTACCATAGACTACATAATAAAACTGGTCTATAACTGTTACCAGTTATATTTGAGCATTAGCTTTGACATTAGTAAAGCAGAATTTTCCCCCCATGTGACTACGATTCTGATGTCTGACGTCAAGTTGGCAAGTGGGGAACCTAATTATTTTCCGACAACTCTGATTTGTCCAACACCACATGAATGCACCATATGACACTGGTTGTCAACTGAGGCTCGGAATTGTAGAGTACTTGGCAATTTTGGATCAGCCCTACAGTTTGAAGGAGTCATTTCTCTTTGAGGAACTGTTAAAATGGTACAATCTTTAAAAGTTCATATAAAACTGTCAAAAATCTAATGTTAAACAGTTAATTTTTGTCTTCATTTTCTGTTCTTTTGTTGTCACTGCAGTAGAATTCATCTGCAAAGCGACCTCATAGTGGTGTTGATGCTTTTGTCTGCACTCTTAAGCAAAGGGGATCGTGGTGTTGTCATCCTTCCACAAACTATATAACACCACAGAATAATTCTTGTGATTTTTGTCTTGTCATTTTCCAGGAATGTAGTCTATTTTAAAATGAGAAACTGGGCTGTAGGCAGTTGAAAGCATGTTAAGAGTGTCAGAGAAAGTAAGTTTGTGAGTAAGTTAAATGTGGGAGAAACAGAATGCCATACTTTGCAAAGTGGAGCCTCTGCGCCTTTACAGAGGGATCCCCATATATTTTACAAACCATTATAATATATTTTGCACATATTTTTTGTAGTATAAGTATAATTTTAAGTATAATTCTCACACGAAAACAGTGTCACATTTTGTAAATATTTAGTGTTTAAAGCATTCTTCATGATGAGTTACGTGAGAGAAAGGAATATTTATGTTCTGGTAACTTGTGTGTATATTTGTGTAGCCTACACAAGGTGTTTATTTTCCATCTTCCTGCACCTGTTGTTGGGATATATTCTGGGAAATATTCTTTACTTAATGCTGTTTATCTTGTTGAGGTATTGTCATTATTTTTTCAGGGGTATAAGACTCTTAATGCACATAAATAAAGTAAAGCATTAAACGAAGTGCATGATCATTCCATAACATCTGAGCCTGATTCCAATCTCAGCCTTGTCCTAAACAGCTTGTTTGTTGACGTCTATAAATGCATCCCTCACATTTTATATGCAGCTTTAGTGCTGCAGCAGAGCGCGGTTTGGACTTTCTGAATAATAATAAGTGGCTAAAGGGGAGATTTAGTCAAAGTGCATTCATCTCGCTTGCTCTGCTGTGGGTGACTTCACTTTCCCCTCTCCTGCTCTCCTTTTCTGTTTTTCCCTCAGTCGTGAACAAGCGCTCATTGAAAACAGCAGGACTGTCCCCTCTGACTTTAATGTTACATGGTCGAGATGAGGGGAACACAGGGCAACAGTGAGGAGAGGATATTTTGATGTCAGATGATCGAGGACAATCCCAGAGCAGCTAAGCTGAGAGAAAGAAGGTGACGTTAAGTGAGCCAGAAAGGGAAGGAAGGAAGAAAGAAAGAAAGAAAGAAAGAAAGAAAGAAAGAAAGAAAGAAAGAAAGAAAGAAAGAAAGAAAGAAAGAAAGAAAGAAAGAAACAGAAGGCAAGATGTAGCAAAGGGTAAGGAATAAAACAAGAAAAGTGAAAAAAGGAGAGATATAAGGGTGCAAAAAGGGAGAGCATAAGAGCAGAAATAAGACCAGAGAGGGGGAGAATGTAGGAGATGTAAGTGGAAGGAAAGCCTGTGATTTTCTGGCTCTCACAGTGGAAAACAGGAACAAGGCCATCCTGATGGAGCAGGGGAATTGGAAAACAGAGAGCAGCCATTTCCAAGTCTTGACAGGTGTCATGTAGAGTTTCACTGTGCATGATGTTGCCTTTCTGACACACATAGACATTCAGTTCAAGTGAAATGCCAATTCTTCACTGCACTGTACTCAGCTGTTGCTGCATGTTTTACATGTATATTTTATTACCTGTGTAAGCCTTTGTATGTCAGTTAAGGTGATCGTGTAGGTTACCCTTTGAATAAAAGCACAGTTAGTCTTTCCTTGGCAGTCAGAAATGGTTAAAAAAAAAATCAGAAATGTTTTAACTGTAGTTCACGTCAACAGCACACACTTACACTGTCAATCTCACAAAGGACAGAATGAAAATTTGTGAAATTTGATTTGACAGATTGATAGATATTCTCATTTCTCAACATGCTACTTGTGTGGTGACAATTTGGTCAGATGTGTCATGCTAGAAGTAGCAAATGTAGGGTTTTGCTGATACTGTAGCAACAAGCCAATAAAAGAAGTGTCAGAATTGTTAAGCTGTAGAGTAGGGTACAAGCAGATATACAGCATTTATCTCCCTCGTCAATTTCTGTTGAATTTGTTAACATTCAAACTCAGTTCTATAGTACTCATTTTAATGTACACATTATTTAGTGTTGTTGCAACATAGTTGCCATTATCATTATGTTGGTATTTTACTAATTAGTTCTCTAAAGGCACCACCACACGCCTGTTGGGGGAAACCTATTTAATGCCACATCTCCAGATTTTTTTTTCAGCCCTATCCACATTACCTCATATGATGTCACTTGAAGCCATTTGAAGAATTTCCCAGAGTTCCATGTGGAATGCCTTGAAGCGAGGTCTGCTGGAGCCATCTGTGCTAGTGAAGTCATTGAAGTTAATAAAGATTCTGCATTGTCTCACAAAGGGCTGAATTTAATGTTCATTCATTAAATGATGGTAACATTTGAGTGAAATTATCACTAAAGCAGAGTATGCATTGGGGGCAGGCCGTCTTGTGATCATACCTTAACCTGCACTGTCAACCAGAAAAGTAGCAATGGCTATCCATCCTGTTGTCAATCTATGGTCACTTCTGGCTCCATAAACCAGAATGGAAATAGCAGATGTGCCAACTTGTGCTTCAAACTCAGGCTTCAATCTAATGTTTAAGAACCGGAGGGACTTGGGTTGGGAACTAGAGGGTCACCTGTTGAAGTCCTAGTGTGGAGCAAGTCTGGAAATTGGTCTGATAGCTGGAGATGTGCCAGTTCCCTTCCTGAGCACAGACAGGAAGTTGCCCTAGAGCAAGGCACCACACCAGCTCTGGAGCGGTTACTGTGGGCAGCCCCTTCACTCTGACATCTTTCTATTGGTTCATGTCAAAGGGATCCTGTGTGTTTTTCAGCCTGTGTGTAGAACAATCAACAACAGAATGAAAAATTGTGCTTGTATTGTTCTTCATTTTTTTCTCAGTCTCCTTGTTCACATGCATGCAAAGCAGATAGAGCTGATAGGATACTGTTGCTTGCAATCTGAGCAATATGCAGAGGAAGACCCACAACGAAGACCTGCTGTCTTGCCTACACAGAGCCAAGGTTTAAATGTAAGTCTGTCTGCATTTAATCATATTAGCAAAATCAGTGAGGCATCATGCTGGCTGCTTGCTGGAAGCTGGAATATCGGCATTCACTGTGCTGCTGGAGGACCACATATCACTTTCTCCCGCAGTAAAGGGCGCACAATCATAAAACCAAAAAATATAGAAAGATGACTGTTTTTTTAAAATGAACAAGATTGTAAAAGAGACATGAATACCACAGAAGAATATGTAGTTTAACTTTGGTTAGACTTCAATGTTCTTCTTAAGCCATTAATTTCTAAATATTCACTACAAATCATCTCTTTAATGTTGAAAAATGGAGGGGGGGACCTGTCTGATAAGACTGTGCAGCTCTTCCTTTGACTGTCTGACAACACAGCCTGCAACACCATCTCTGTTTCCTCAGCAGGAGCAGCAGAGGATGCTGGCACCTCTCCTGAGAAACAATTAGCGGAAAACTTCAGAGGAGAACAATGATTAGCATGTGTGCGGACACATACGGGGGGAACTGGGGTTCTTTTGCAGTTACGCTATTGATCCTTTACATAACAACCATGAATTACATAACATTGTGTGTTATCTGGATACCCAACCCCCACCTCTATGCCACATCAACCCCCTTCTCACACACTCATTTTCTCTCTCCCTAGCTTTTTTTCATTAAAAAGGCTCTCCTTCGCTGCAGTAACCTCATTTGGACCGCTGAGCTAATTAAAGGGTCTACAAAGCAGAATAAGAGCCCGCCATATGCTTTAGCCAACAGTAACCCAAGAGTGTCACAACCTGGAGCATCAGACATACTGTAGCTGTTAGAGCAGAACTAAAAGACATTACAGCCTTCTGCTCACCTCAGACAAATCATAAAGACACCACACAATCCCCATTAACTAATATTAATTTAATGCACACCATTTTGTGCTTTCATGGTGCGTAAAGGTAGCTGTGCTATAATGTTCATCAAGCATTATACATAAAGAGTGATGAATCACATGGAGAATAACTGTTTACCACAACGGATACAAATCTAATTAACACAAACAATGATATACAATTTATGATTTTACAGCAAAGCATTGAATAAAGGAATAGGGTACCTAATTTAAGATTACAAAATTACATTAAAAGTGTACAAGATGTCTGAGCTCCTTAGGCAAAAGGAGCCTATAGGGGCCCTGACAGCAAAAGCACCGGTCACCTTTAATCTTCAGTCTCCATTAAGGAGAAGAAGAAAAAAGAGTTTCAGCTGAGACCTGCAGAAAACTCAAAGCCACATAAGAGAGTGAAAGCTTCAGCAATAACCAGGGAACAGAGCAATCTTAAGCCTTAAAGGGAGAGATAAAATCTTAAGGAGTACAGTCAAATGTGGGACGTGTAGTTCCTTTTGCTCATTATTTAATCAAATTAGGGCTATGTGGAAAATCTGATAATGGTTATTTTGTGTTTAAGGTGTGTGATGTTTAAACTGCTGCAGTATTACAAAGAAAACTCTTCCACACAGTATGTAAAAACAACCACTTTAATAATGTGTGTGCATTAGTCAAAGCGAAACTGCAGTCTCACTCAGTTAGACGTCATTAGCATACAGATGGAGAGCGAAGCCTGAAACTACCCAGTTTTACTCTCCATCGTTAAAGACAGTTCAGCTATTTTCATCAGTGTTTTATGTTAGCGATGGATCAAATGACCACTGGCTTGTGGAGAAGGCACCACAGGGAATTTCCACAACTGCAGCCCCACTCAGCTAGCAGGAACGTTTTAGCTCCTTTTAGCTCATTGTTTTGGATTTAAGGCCAACAACAGCACTCTCACGACCCACGTAGCTTGATGTACGATATATTCAAAATGGCGACCAAGTGAAAATACATAGTGAGAAGCTTCTGAGTGACCTCTGAAATGTGTGGAGCGCTGCAGGAAAGCTTAAAAAAATGTCTCAGAAAACAAGAGTACAACATTAAGCAAAGACACTGACATGCTACCAGTGTCTAAGCTAATAAGCCTGCTACACTTGTACTTTAGGCAGCTAGCTTAACTTTGAATGTCTCAATTTCAAAGCTAGAATTCAGACTGAAATCAAAAAATCATATAAAGGTGTTCGGATTCCCAGTTTGCCAGGTTTTTGTAGTAGCATGTCAAGAACAAAATGTTAGATTATTTGGACCACACGTGTATCTATAATCACAAATCACATTTAGAGCTACTTTACACCTCTGCCCTTTTTAAACATTTAATTAAATGAAATTATTTAAAAATGTTCTATCTTGTTTTAAGTTTGACTGTATTTAGAACAGTTCTTTACTGCTAGTGTCCTGCTGGTGCCACTGATTTTGTCATGCCGCATGTTGCTCAGTTTTCCACTCACTTACTGTTAAGGGTAAAATAAATAGATTGAGGTCATGTTTGGAGAGGGTTGTATTGTCGAGCTGGAGAACTTTGTTTATTGTTATTAGTATTTTTTAGCAGTCAAAGGCTCCATGTTTGTCTCTGAATATAATGTTGAAGTGGCCAGGCCTTTCAAGTGGGAGGCTCAGGTTCAAATCCGACCTGAGGCTCCTTTCCTGCATGTCATATCCTGCTTTCTTCCGGGTTTCCCTCTCTATCCACTGTTCACTTAAATAAAGGCCTAAATAAAGGCCCCCCCCCCCCCCCCCCCCCCCCCCAAAAAAAATAAAAATAAAAATAAAAATCTGAGTTATACCTTAGAGGATTTAATCTGCAATACATGCAAATATCAGTTACGATTCTCTGTCATCTTTCAACAGGACAGCCTTGACTACAGTCTCTGGAGGCACTTCTAAAGAAATAGTGTTATTACATAAATATGCTGCATTGAAGTGTTGTTAAATGTGCAAAACTACAAATCTACATCCATCCTTTCATATACTTAAATCTGAAAACACAAGTCAAGAACATTCTCTGTGCTGAAATCAAAGGCTATGAACATAAATGAGAGAGGAGAGAAATCTCAAGTACCTCATTACTTTTTTAAACTCGTTGGAGTAGAAAAAGTGCAGACATTGAGGAACACAGAAGACTGTTAAGATCAAACAGAAAGCTAGATTTTATTATATCTCTCACTTCTAAGAGGGATTTGGCTGGTAGGATTTTGGCCTAAAACAAAGCGAGTCTTGCTTCATTTTTAGCTTTAGGGCTCGAATATTGGTTGAAACACACATCATAAACTATGCAGTAATTAAATACCCTAAAAGTTAATCTTCTATAACCTAAAGACCTCCTCACAACCTATTTAACACCCTGTCACTGCTCGGCTGGGGAGGCGAGGCGAGGGAGAAAATAAAGGGAAAAAAAGTGAAGGCAAATAAAGAGACATGAAGGCTTTTCTCATATATGTGCAACTCATGTAATGAGGGTCAGAGTGCCCTGGGCTACACAACTGTACAGACAGGAAAAATAATTTAATTCATGAAGGAGGGAGGGAGGAGCAGCAGCTTTCCATATCAAAGAGGGTTGGGAGCATTTTGTTTGAGAGGCACATTTTCAAATTCTACAAATTCAATATTCTTCTTTTGATTAAAATTCCCAGCGTCTGCCCTGCCTCTTTGCCTGATTGGTGTGTCAAGGGGCTTTGCAGACAAAAGGTACCAGATTCATCTCCTTCAGGCAAGTAAGCTTCGAGTGTAAAGTGCAGTGGGAATCTGTCGGGGGTGCACTCTGCAAAAAAAAGAAACGGCAATTCCCGAATGCATTTTGGCGATCATGTTCCTCGTACAGCCGAGAGACACAGACAGAAGGCTTGTGTGTTTTAAGTTTGATCCTTTCTGTGTCACCGTGCCAGACTTGTAAGGCTGCGGCAGTGTTAACGTGGCAAAGCTAGCTCCTCTGCAGGATTTGCACTCAGAAGAGCAAACGTCTATCAGATCAGACACATTAACAAGCTAATTGTCCCCCTTGGGTTGGCCTCTTCATTATCTGAGCTAGTGAAGAAAACTCAGTGAAGCAGGAACAGGAGTAGAGGCCCAGGCAGTCGGACACATACGGTCAGTGGCTCTGTATGCCTCAAAGAGGCATCAACATAGACATCCTGTGGTTGTAGTGAGATCTCAAGCTGTGCGTGGAACCGTCTGTAAACAGAAAACACGTCTGTGAAATGAACAGCTACACTACAGCAATTACTTACAGTTTCCACAATGCACACAACCTGCTGCAAAAACTTCCGCTTTTACAGTTGATTTCACTCTTGTATGTCTCTTCAATAATGAATGAAGAGTAACTGCAATAAAAACACAACTTTGTTCAAAATGAATAAATAAAACGGTCAACCAGCTCCAGTAACTAGCTCCAGTTTGAATTTTTGTCCCTTTGCCCAATGCCATTTTGTGTGACAGAAAAATTTGTGTTAGCAATCAAGTGACTGTAATAACATTTAAAAAGTCAATAACGCCCAGGATTTTAAAAGGTGAAAAAAAGAATCCAAATTGAACTCAGATTATGACATTTCTATAAACCCGGAGCAGAGATGTTGGTTTTAATCATGTGCATTAACCTTACACCATCCACATTAGTCAGCTCCTATTTTTTTAAAAGGTCGACACCTTCTTAAAAAAAATCTTCCTCTTTTCTGACAGCACCAGGGAACATGTTGGAGCACATCCAATCAGAGACGTATTGACAGGTGAGCCTTTAATACTATTCGCCCTCCCCAGTGTACACACAACAACAGACCCTGTCCCCCCTTGGAGCTCTAACAAATAACTCTCCTCCTCATGGTCGACGTGTCTTTATTTCCACACACAATTGAGTCATGATGGGATTATCCATTGTGTGTACAGCTGCAGTCACAGGATTAGGGATGACTACAGATGATGGCAGAGAAAAAACACAGTTCTAACCAACTGCACAACACCAGGAGCTGAGCGCTGCTAATGCCAGAAGGCCACCCTGAGACCTGAGAGCATACCAGGAGTAATATCAGCAGATGAGAGCATTAACTCTGTTTCTGGGAAAAAAACGTTTTCTAATTTACAAGAAATCCAGTTGAGAAGGGACATAAAAATCAGAAGCGCTTTGCCACCTTTTTGGCTCCCCCTTTCAAAATCAAAGAATGGATGAAAAGCTTCTCAGTCTCCCATGTTTTATTTAGTTTTAAGCTGCATAATTAAGTAAAAAGGCTTCATTTCTATCTTAGAACTACATCCTTTAGCTTGTCCAGTCTCTCAGACCGATCTCTAGCCAAATCATCTTCTTAGAAACCTCTTGAAATTTGGCTGGAAATAAAAATGCATGCACGACTTTACAGTTTAGAGTAGCAGCATTAAGCAACAGAATAAGTGTTACTTAAAGGAGCAGTATGTAACTCTGACATTTAAAATGGTTACCGCAGTCCAAATTTAAAACATTTGAGAGTTGTCTACCCCCGCCCCCTCCTTCCTACACTGGATGTGCATGCATTTTGCTAAGTTGTAGACATGGAAGCTTCAGTGTTTATCCAGCTCTGCATCAGGCTTAAACCTTTCTTTGTTCAAACATCTGTCACCAGTTTTCAAAAGCATCTCCAATATTTATCCTACACTTTTGGTCAGGGAGCTTATGAGAAAAATGCCAAGGATTTTCAGGTCTGTATAGAAGCTGTTAACTGCATTAGTCTGCTTTCATCATTGCAACACCTGCTGGTTCGCCGTTTGTCTGGAAAATTAACAACTTAGTAATAATTTTGGAAATTTCAATTGCCATATTTAAAACAAGACAATAATTCCTAATACTTTCAGATTTTGCACAGAAGACATTTCACAATTGTTTGATGGCTGTTGTGGGTTTCCATAAGTTTAAAGGAAGGCACCGTTAGTTATGGTTTTACATGTTTTAAAATGGGAGGCGAGACTCTGTGTGTCCACAGACAGACAGACAGACAGAAACAGGACTGGATTTACTTGAATTCAAGTAGCCTACAGTATTTGTAAAACTAAGTGAACATCATTTCACCTAGCAAAGATAATACAACAGATCTTTACTTTTTTGTAAGTTAGCTTTTAGCAGCGCTGCAGCTGAAGTCAAGTCAATTGAATTAAAAATATTTTATCTGTGCCTTTGAATTGCCCCCCGGTTACAAATAAATATTTTTGAATTGAATTGAGCTGGTTTTAGTTTATAAAAAACATTAAAGAGAAACTTTGCTTTGTTAGTAATTCAGCAGCTTTCTGACAAGCTCAAGTGAATCAGTAACAACCAGTAGTCTCTGAACTTCAGGTAGCCTAGAGGACCAAAGCAGGGTGACAGGATGTTACGCTGATGTGTAATAATGTTAAGTCTCTTTCCTTCTTCTTGTTCCTTTAGACTCCTAAGTGGAGCAAAGGGCAGCAACAACACCCTTCCAACAGATTCTGTTTTGGGCAGTTTTCTTCAGCTGGGCCCATGTTTGTCCTGTTTTGGGTTTCTTTGCTTCGCTCTCTACTGATCTTCTCCAAGTCTGTCTTGGCCTCCCCACTTTACATTTCCTTTGTGGATTCCAGTCCAGTGCCTGCCTTGTGATGTTGTCTGTGTGTTTTCATAAGCTGTGTACAATCTACCCCCACTTTCTCTTCATCACATCCTCGCTGATGGGCTTCTAGTCTGTTCTCTCCCACAGGCTGGTGTTTGTTATTCTGTCAGGCCATCAGATGTATAGAATGTGTCTTAGACACCTGTTGGTGAAGATCTGGAGTTTGTTGGTGGTGGTGTTGGTCACTCTCCATATCTTGTTTCAGTCTCTCCAGAATAACTCTGGTCAAGACCTTACTGGGGACAGATAGAAGCATTATTCCTCGCCAATTTCCACATTCTGACAGGTCACCCTTTTTGGGTAGCTTAACCACGTGTCCTCTCTTCCAGGACTTCTTCATTCTCCCAGATCTTTTTTAGGAGGGGCTGAAGCATTTCTGCTGGTGATGTTGGGTTTGCCTTTAGCGCCTCGGGAGGGATGCCATTAGGACCACTAGCCTTGCCGTTCTTCATTGTTTTGATGGCCTTGGTGTTTTTAGCTTTGGTTGGTGGGCAAGTGTTCACGTTAAGCGGTTCAGTTTCTAGTGGTATGTCAGGAACAGCTGGTGGAGGTGGTCGATTGAGGATTTCCTTGAAATGCTCCGCCCACCATGATCTTTGCTCCAATTTACTTCCACACGTGGTCTTCCAGGTGTTCTTAAGTTCTGTCCAGTGTTATTCGATAGTTGTTTCAGTCAATATGGATAGAGTTTAAAGCCTGTCCATAAATGTACGAGTGAACTAACCCTAACCCTTTTTTTGTTGTTCCTCAGAAACAGTACATTGAACTTCTGGTGTGGTCTGTCTCTTGGGTTAAAGAATGCTCTAATTTCTTACCTCATAGTTGCTACTGATAGCTGATGGTCCGAGTCTACGTCTGTTCCCTGCTTTGCCTTGACATCCAACAGACTCTTTCTCCACTTGCAGGAAACTGTAACGTGATCAATCTGGTTCTCTGTTTTTCCATTGAGGTCCAAGTGGTCTTAGGAATTTTCTTGTGTGGAAAAATGGTGCCTCCAATAACAAGATTGTTGAAGTAGTAGAGATCTGTAAGCAGCTCACTGTTTTCGTAACAGGTGCCTATACCATGCCTTCCCATGATGAACTCTTCGCCTGTGTTGCGCTCTCCTACCTTTGCATTCATGTCCCCCATGACAATTTTCAGGTCTCTCCTTGGAGTGCGATCAATCAGGGACTCAAGGGAACTGTAGAACTCTTCTTTTTCCCCTTCTTCAGCTGCATTTGTTGGTGCATAACATTGGATAATTTGTTCACTTTCTTCCCTTGGAGTTGAATCTTGCAGACATGAGCCTCTGGCGTCATCATTAAAGCTACTCCTTGGTTGTGCTTGTGGTGTAGGTCTTCATGGCCTGAATAGTTTGATGGTCTCTCCAGAAGTCAGTCTGGTTTGGCTGCATCCATTCCACCTTGTTTCACATAAACCAAGGGCCGTGATGTTAAATCGCCTCATTTATTTGTCCACCTGAGCTGATTTATTGCTCTTATACAGGGTTCTGATGTTCCAGGTCCCCAACCTGGTTTTTGCCTTTGTCGTCAGTAGATTCCTCGGTGAACTGGCTTCCCGTAGGTTTTAACCAGCACACGTCGTGTGCTCTTCAAGAGAGAAATCTCTCTGACTAGGCTCTCGTTGATTTAGTAGTGTGTTTGCTGTTTCTGTAGTAGTTTGTATTTTGCGGGATGGAGCTGCTAGCCCCACGCCCAACCTTCCACCATTTCTGGCTTCTGGTGTGTTTTGGAGTGGTTTGTTAGTCCTCTTCCCGAGCCTGTTGCCTTCCTGGTATTGGATTACAGCCTCACACAACTTGAGGCCAGACAGGCTTTTGGGTTGTGTACCAGCTGTCTCGGCACATCAAGCCCAACCAACTCCTGTTACTGTGCAGAGGCAAGCACTTCATACCAGCAGCACGAGACAGTTTTTTTTCTCTTTCCTAGTTTTGCCAATACATTCCGAATCATTCCCACTTTTGTTGCTAGCATTATTGTTAACAAGTATCTAGCCTTGTGTGCTCCTTGTCAAGGTGTTTATTTGTCTGTATTGAAGCACAGTGTTTGACGGAAAGTTGAAACAAATACCATGATCATGCAATAATTTGTCAACGACCAGCTCAAATTAATCCATAGATAAGGAGAATCTTCAGTCTCGGTCAGCACTGTCGGCTTATGAAAGAAGACAACACCTTTCCTGATCACACCCTGTCAGGCTTCTTCTCTCTGTTGTTTGTACCTTCATGTGACAACAATCACATATTTGTGACAGCAGCTGCATGTCTTTCTGCGTCTGCGAGCGGAGTAGGCGAGCAGTGAATGTCAGAAATGACATGTGATGACTGGGTTTGCAAGACACACCATTATCACGACTCTCACACCTCAGGCAAACAGACATCCAGGTGTGTGTCTGTGTGTGTTTGTGAGGGAAGAAAGCGTGATAACACGGTGCACCTCGTGTTCAGGAGGGTGGTGTTACACAGGGAAGTGGATGAGCCTCATATGAGTTAAGAATTGCAGCTGGTGTCATGGGAACAACAGCTAGCAATGCTGTTATTACCCCTCACTACAAACTGGCAATTTACTGTGATTCTAGTCAGTGTCACAGCAGCCACGATGTGCATTTCATGTTTCTTAAAGGCTGCAAGCTAGCAGATCCTGAGACAACCACTTCTGATTTCTGCTGAAGCGATCGTATGACGCCCACAGACCCCTGTGAACTCGAGTCTAGCTGAGAGCTAGAGATGTCAGACATTGTGGATGATCAGCAGGGACAACATCCAGCCGTCCCGTGCCAGAACACAACTGTCGTCAGTGTGTGTGTGTGCGCTGAGGGAGCACAGTGACTCACACTGAAGATGAGAGAGGGATTGAGAGTCACTCGTCATCACACGTGCACACATTATCCCCCTCCCTCATTACAGCCCACGCCACCCACACTAGCTTACTACTAAGAGCATGTTCACACTGAGTTTCTACACACACACACACACACACACATTTCTACACATACATACATATGACAGCATACGAAAGAAGTAGCCTCTACATGAGTGTGTCAGAGGTTTTATCCATAATGGGTAAAACAGGCTGCAGCAGTGAATCAAGCACTTATCCAGAGCAGCCGTCCTGTATATTACAGTACTCACAGACAGAGATGCTGGTTAAAAGCTTGTGCAAATGATAATTTTTCATCATTATGCACTGACAAGTCAGAACATGCATTATTCTACAATCTGCATTTTAGAGAATAAAAAACAGATATTTCCTGCTGGATTTAAATGATTCACTAAGTTATTTACGCATGCATGATGTGTAATGAGAAGACGACATGTTACTAATGATGACAAAAGTATTCAAACAAGCCAGTTTTGCAGAGTGAAAATAACCGTACATTCCCAAAACATCTAACCTGCCTGCAGTACACCAACAGTGTGATACAGCTTACCCTCCACGCAGATAAAAAAGCTTTAGCGTGCAATTACTAAATTAGTCGAGAAATTAATTTCAACCCAGTGAACTGACACGGAAACGCATTGAACTGCTAATCTGCGAGCAGAAGGGCTAAAAATCCTCTGGAATTTAAAGTTTAATGTATTAATGATGTCAAGGCTCCCGAGTGGATAGCACAAAGTAAGGAAGGAATTAGATTGTATGTTGTACAAAAAAAAAGCAAGCTTAGGAGACTGCTCGTACAGTAACCCACTTCTGCTGATGGTTGTGCAGTCTTCAGTATCCATGATGCATCAAAGCTATTGTTTTTCCTCTCACCCGGTTTTTCCTTCCACTCAGGGTCTGTGAATGCCTCATGAGTCAGTGGAACAAAGCTTTTCTAATCGAATGACATGGCCTTCTGTTTTGTAAAAGCGCAAAAAGGGACGTGGAATCATGTCAGGGCATGCACAGCATCTCTGATCACGACGTCAGCGAGCAGTGATTAGTCAGAGCCAAAGATTTGAAATCCAAAATAAGTCATAGGCCTATTTCTGATCGCTCCCCCCACACAGAAGATTAGCACAGTATTTTAATGAACTTGGACCCAAAGGCAAAAGACTGAATTAATCATTTTGGCAGCAAGAAGTGTATGAGACAGCCTGCTGCATTGTCTCCCAGCACATTTCCCATGTAAAGTTTAGCATAAATGTGCAGCAGAGGACTTGGCCCGACAGACTGAGGGTCTCTGTGGGAAGGAGCAACATGCACACATGCGACCTCAGAAATATACCACAAATGTTCGTAAGAACACAATCACATGCACAAAGATGAGACCATGTGGTTCAGGAGAAAATGCGACTCAAGAGACCACGAGGGTTATCAAATGGCATGGATTTGGTCTCATCCGAGCCAAGAGACTGCTGCACTAGCTGCAGAACAAGATTATGAATCCACACCCATGATAGAGGCTATTCATGTCATGGGATGGATAAATGGGGTGAGTGGTTGTAATGCACAAACAATGCATTTAATGTGTTTTAAATTCACTGAAATAAGTTTTTGACTGACTTTAATTTCACTTGCTACTTGCACACTGGAAGAATATTAACATTCCCAACACAGCAATGTATCACCTTTTTTAAATAGATCCTGGGGGAAAACTCAAAAGGACAGTCTTCATGGCAAAAAGGTTTAGAACCACTTGATGGTTTAAGAAATGATCATGATGTCTGGAGCAAGAAATGGAAGTAGAAGTTTAGGACATTAACTCCCCAGGTAAATGTTTAATGAAAAGCAGCCCCCCCCCCTTTCCAACCACTAGAGTCCCCCTACTGACCTTTTCTTAGTCTAATTCCAAGAGCTATGGCCGAATCCTTTTTCAGTATATAATCCAAGTTGTTGGGCATTAGGACTTAATGATCAGTTATCATGGCATTACAAGAAAACTCAAGGCATCATTAAAGTGGTATGGATGAATACACTGGTGACCTTGAATATACACACAATCATTAAGTCGTTAAACTTTATCAGGGAGATGTTTCAAACTGTATACTTGAACAATGAGAGCAAATTGAAAAGTTCAACCAGAGTCGAGAGGTAACCACAACAGAAGATTTTCCCACTCCCTTATAGACGGGAAGTAAAATGCTGCTGTATGCACAAAGTATGCCAGTGTCTGCGTCTATTAAAACCCTGCAGGGATGTATTCTCTTCTTCTACCTTCTTGTTGTAGCCTCGAATCAAATAATCACTCTTCATTACACTATGTATGAGCCCAGGGCCAATATGAACCCAATACAAGACTGGATATGAGTCCCAGTGTTAAACATCCTTCTGCATACCTAAAAAGCTGAAGAAGGAAGAGAGCTTTCATAAAGAGAGTCACAGAGAGCATTGTGAGGCTCTAGAAACAAATCAATCTTTTTTATTTACAGTATATGCTACTCTTCACTGCATTTCTCTCCTTTTAAACCCTTTAAAGGGAAAAGTATTGTGTCGGGATGCACTCTTGATCCCCCAAAAAAGGTCTTTTATGAGAATGTTAACATTTTTCATTAAAATACGAGAAACAGCCTGGTTGATGGTTCACAGGACAGTCTTGGCGTTTTTCCACTGATATGGCAGACAGCCAGCATGAACAGCTTCACTTTTCCAAGGTGACTTCCTGGGCAAGTTTCCTGGGTTCATAAAAGTTGCGAGAAAAGCTTCTTTTGGAATTAAAAAACACCCGTTAACATGAAAGGACTGCAGTCACAGGTTTGGCCCAGACTGATGATGAGTGGTAGAGCATTGGCTCTTTCTTTACCTGAAATATCAAACACTATATCATAAGACAGTTTGTTCCTTGCAGTATTTGAATCCTCAGAAAATATTCTCTTTTTTGTTTTGTCTGCTCTGAGGCTATAAGAAATGAAGTTTGCATAATCAACTAAAATAATGAGAACACACTTAACGGATACTTCATGCACATATCATTTAGTAAGAACAAGTGTGCGTAGGCCTATCCTGTTGATGGATTTTAATCTTTGAGACCATTGTATCACCCTTTAGTGTTGTTCATTCAGTAGGGGAGGAAGCAAGAAAAAAGGACTGAGAACCACTTTTGTTTTGGCGATAAGAAACATAAACAAATAGCTTCAGGTAAGGCTACATGGCCCCCACCATGGAGGTTTTCTTGAGCTAAAAGAGACCATATTTGTTAGTGGTGCTAGAGAGTTGCGAGGTGTTGGTTAACAGTAAAGTAACACTGTAACCAACCATGGCTGAACAATAATCTAGGAAATAACAATGGCCCCCTTTTTCCCCCACAAAGTGATATTCTATTTGTGGTAGTCGCTGACTACCACAAATGACTACCACATCTGGAGGAGAACAGCTTCCTCCAGATGGGAGAGCGACATGTTGTCAACGTGTACCATGTAAATCACTTCTGATTAGTATAATCCTGACCTACATTGATGTCAAAAAAAAATAATCACAGAGAGAGCTAACAAGACAGGTAAATGAGTCAATCTAGTAATAACTATCCCAGATCCATAATTTCATTCACCAGAAAGCTTGAACCTAGTCGTGTTGCATGGCCAGTTAGTGCTATAAACCGCCCAGGACGATTATTTGTCCGAGTGAAAACTGAAAAAAATCCAGCCAACAACACAAAACCACGGCTGGAAGGTTAAATTTAGTAAATATAATCAGACAGTTACATCTCATTAAGAGCAGTTTTTTCTGGTAAAATCAACTACAGCCTTCCTAGCTGGGGGGTGGGGGGAGTGCATTATATTTATAAAATGAGCATGAAAGGGCGGACATATCAGCTAAACACAACCTTGCTCGAGGGAGTAAACATACAGTCAACCTGGTCCTCCACAGTCCTGTTGCGTGCTTTTCTCACCTGGCGAGCATCTCCCCAGGGCAGGTGACAGAGGTCAGGAGCGCGGGCTGGTGGGCCTAATGCGAAAGCATGAGTCCCCGGGGGACACACAACCACAACTGGCACCATCATCATCATCATAATCATCAAATCTTCATCTGTGACCCCCCCCCCCCCCCCCCCCCCCCCCCCCACCGCCGTCCCTTCATTGTGTGTAACCATGGCGACAACCAGAAGAGGTCCACTTGGGCCTGGAGGAGTATGTGCAGTGTCAGGGTCAGTGGAATGGCCTTCAGCATGCCTCTCTTCAAGACATTAGTAGAAAAATGATAATCAAAAGCCTTTTGTATCACTGTGTCCCTATCAGCCAGCCTCATAAAAAAAAAAAAATTATCGTAGCTTTTTTATGAATCACTGCAATCATGTTTAGAATGAGTCATCAGCCAGAGATGTCAATAAATGATGTTCATGACACAAAGAGGACATACTACAACTCTCTGATTTCTAAACTGGGTGATAAAGAGTTCATTTAAATGTAAGAAGATGGAAAAATAGAGTACAATTTCCCTCTTACAGTACAGTTTCAGTGTTTTGACACTCAGTATTCATTGCATTATTTGTGGTTTTCCCTGAGCCACATTACATAATTTTCCAGTGCTTGTTCCAAACACTATAAATCACAATTACAAAGGCAGCTACACATGAGACTCAAATTAATTTAAATACTAATTAGGACATTACAGCAGCACATGAGACCGAGCAGTGGCTGTCTTTAATTCTAGTGAATTAAGTATGCTTAGCAACAATGCAATGTCAAAAACAATTGTTGTGACTAGCTAATGTCCAAATTTATTTTTTGTTGTTGTTCATTTGTTAGGCTATATACAGTATGTTGATTACGGTAAGAACCGTATGTACCCACCACCTATGCCTACATTTCCTGTTCACCTGTGACATATAAACACTCAAACATACCAGCTGATCAATTAACCCAAATGACCAATTATAACCGCTGAGTGTCCAAAGTAAGTAAAGAAATAAACATATAAAACAAACTCATTGAAATACAATAAATGACACACACTATTGGCTCCATTGAGTTGTTTTAACAAGATGTGGAGCTCCTATAAAATGGAAAGTGCTGCGTTTAAGTTTCTCTAAGGTTTTGACATTACTTGGTGGACTTCTAGCACATCCATTGAGACAGAATGCTGCCTTAATGATCAACCACTAGGATATTGGTGTATCTGCACTCTCTTCTCAATGTTTTAAGCCTTGAAGTTGCATGCTTTTATTTCCTCACTTAATGGACCTTTTTGATTCTTTGCATTTTTAAAAATAGTTATTTTAAAGGTACATCTGAAAGCTAGCTGTATTTTGTATTAAGAGGGAAAACATGGCTTTGAAGAACTCAGTATAAGAAGTTAATTTTTGGGAGCTTTAGAAGTTAATTTTTGGGCGCTATTAAAGTTAGTCACCTTTAACCACTGTTGTAACCAAGAAAGAAATATAAACTTAATTTTTGAGTTGAGTTAGTTTAGCTAAATAAATGTGTTAAAAGAAGTCATGCTTACTCTACTTTGGTTTCTTTTACAAAGCCTAGAGTCGTCAAAAATGCCCATGGAAAGCTTCACACTTTTTACACACAACTTAAATGTAAAGCAAGACTATGTGCTTTAATAATTAGTCAGCGTTGCAATTTGGAGGGATTTACTGAGCATTCAGCAGGGGCTAGCTTAGCCTGGGTGAGTGCACAAAGCCCTGGAGGAGTCCAAGCCTCAGCTGCGCCGTTCAAACCCCCTCCAACTCTCAGCAAAACTAGGTGATGCCCTTAACAGAAACCTACCAATGGCTAAAATTAGTTACTACCATTAGATGACTGCAGAAGTATGTATGGCTCATGATCATTGCTTTTAAACATCCAACTTGGCCCATCATACATTGCGTATTTTCTTAGGCAACATTCACATTTATAGATCAGTGGCTTCATCAAAAATAATAAAACCCAAATCACTGAAACATTGCCTGCCCATTGGCAAATTTTTCAATCAAAGGATATTTGTGTAAAGTGTAAATTGTCTGAATCTGATTCAAGCAACATCTATATGAGAAGCAAGAGGTAAAACGAGCCCAAATGGTTGATAAAATAAACAGACAAATGCTGAAACATGCTGAAGACAGATTTGACCCCAACACATTGAAGTATAAGGTTTTCTTCTGCATCGGGACTGTGACTCACTCATCAGCAGGGTAAAGGTTAGAGACTACATGCTTCTGTGAAAGTGCACGTCATGCATGATCATTCTTTTCTCTAGGCTGAATGGGGTGCATCCCATCCAGTATTTAGTCAACATGTCACATCTCATCTATGTGTGTGTGCGTCTCAGTCGTGTCTCACTCATGTGGGCTTTGCATGAGAACCCACACTGACCTGGTGAATGTGGATTCTACATTGTATGTCCATATCAGATGAGTGCAGTGTGTTTTAATGGGTACGTTAAAGTATATCCATTATTCCTTCCAAACACACCTCAGGCCTGTGTGTAAAGATCACAGGGAACACCTCATGTTTCTGTGACTCGCATCAGACGGCGGCAAATCTCAGATGACAGAGAGGCACAGAGGCAAGAAGTCCATGAAACATTAAGTAGAAGCTCCCCTGAAGGAACTGTTATTCATATACATACATCTCCAAACCAAAGGCTTATCAAATGTGGCATGTCTGCTGCAGCTTTTTGAGTGTCTGCTGCAGCCGTACGCACCGGGGCTTAATCACAAGCGCCTGGGAATGGGACTTCTGCGACTGTGGGCTTACGGAGGGTAAGGCATGGCCGAATTGATTCCAAGTGGCTGCCAACGTCTTATCTGCCTCTCGCTAAGCACCCCGCTAAACGACCCTGTCAGAACGCCATTGTAGCTCAACCATGGAGAAGATTTAACCACTCCTAAATCACTACTACAAATGTGTTTATTGTTGTGTCCGACACTGGAGGGAAGTGCAGGAAATTGGGTCGTAGAAGTATAATGAGTGGTGCAATTTAGAGAAAAGGGAGGAAATTAGGAAAAGGAGTCATGCAGCTGGAAGAGGGAAGGGAAGAGGAGAACTATGACAGAAATTGTAAAGCCACATTTAATGCCGTGGTCTCAAATGGTTATCCGCGGAACATCAAAGAACCAACCCCAGCTCCCCTCTCACACAAAAATATCTAAGAAAGCAAAGCACTCGGAGGATTATTCTCCTCCAATCACATGAACTCACCCTGACGGGATCTTCTCTTCCTCACCAACACGACCCTATCCCAAACCCACACACACACCCACACACAAACACGCCCCCCCTCCCACACACACACTAAGAAGTATGAGTGGTGAGAAACGAAGAGAGCTAATGGAGGGTAAGAGCGCTGGGAAAAAATTATACACATCTTAAGGTGTGAGACGATACTTAAGGAGATGAAGGAATCTGTGAAGAAGAAGAGAAGTAATGAGGGAACCAGATAGATGGGAGAGTAAAGGAAGGATAAGAGCGCTCGCCCTTTCAAAGGACAGACGAGCACTCAGGCCCGATGAGAACTGGCAACAGAAAACCTTTACCTGCCCACACACATTCTCACATGGGTGTCCATAATCCTCTTGATGGGGGCCAGCCTTTTACATGGAATCCTACATCATCAATGTCTTTCGTTTTTTGTTAGTTTTTTTTTTTTTTTTACAGAAAAACACACTAATTAAAATTCCTGATGGTCAGATTTTTTCCCCAAGTTGTAACACCGCACAGGAATGATAGCCGACTGCATGGCCCTTATTGGCCCCCATAACTCAACCATGTATAGGCAGCAAGAGCCAGATCATCACCAGGGTTTTCTAGTGGAAACTCTCCCTTCACCGGTTTTGAAGACCCTTCATCTGATTAAGTGTGAGCAAGACAGTAAAATAGGCATAAAAAAAGGAACAAACTTGAGTCAAATAGAAAAAAAATATATACCTTTGAAGTGTCTGTAGCATTTGAACAAGGCAGTTTTTGTCTTGTTTTTAGAGTGGATAGATTTAGAAATCAGGAAGACAAAACAGTGGGGAACAAGTACGACATGCGGGAAAGGAGCTACAGGTCGAATTCAAAATGATGGGCAAAAATGAGGCACGCAGATTAACCACTGTGCTACTGGTGCCCCTAAACAAGACAGTTATTGGTAACTGGTCTAACTGGCTGGCTAAGTAAAGGTAAAATGTTTGTTCACAGATGACCAGTTTAAAAGTAAAAGGTTAAAAGTAATGTCATTGCACAATGATAAAAAACAAAAGAGTATAAAGTTAGCCAAAATTTCTGCATCTAGAAATGCTAGTTAGCTAAGTAGCAAAGAAGTTGATATGTAAACATTTAGGTTGTGTTTTTTTAAAATTATTATTAACAACTATGCATCAAGTTTTGAATGGTGATCTTATTCATGTAAAATTCTCCTGCAATAGATAGCAAGTAAAAATTAAACATAAAGGGAAGAATTGGAGTCACATCCAGGCAGAGCTGTGGGATGAGTGTAGTATTGACTGTTAGAGCTAGAGATTGTCCGACAGGCAGGAACAAGGATGAGACTTGAGAGCAAGGCAGAGATGGGAGGATATACAGTGATGGAAATTTGACTTGGTGCAAGACAAAGGAAGGCCTCCAAACCAATGTGTGCTGAACTAGAATGTGGAGACCACATCTTTGGATTGAAAGCAAATATGAGAGATAAGGGTGTGGAGGGAAAGGCCAGTCTCACTTTCAGTGTATAAATAAAACAGGGAACTCCCTGATTCATGCCGTAACATATTGTGAGATGCCTCCTGAACTGCCTCAAAGCTCTCAGATTTGATTTCTAGTACCTCTGAAGTTAGACAGTAACTACTGCAACAGTTTACCAAATCTAAAGGAGTTGAAGAAATGTGCAAGAAATCAACCAACAAAGAAAAGGAGAATTCCAGGTAAACAACAAAGGATGATAATTACCTAGAGCAGATTAGAAATGTCATTGTTTTAATATATCAAGGTACAATCTGTATATAAAACAGAATTTGATTTCTGTTCTATTCCCTACCATTATTGAGTCCCTTAGAAAAAATCCATTCACAGTTTTTTTTCTTTTTGGAAGTTCTATAGCTTTAGCAAACCAGCAACAATAACTGTACAATGTGTGCAATCTTTCCTGGTTTACATAGAAATAACAGCTGGGTTAATGTCTCTGTTAATGTTACTCTGTCTCTGAATCATCTCAAGCATTGTTTGACCAAGGTCTTCTCAAAGTATTGGATCAAATCCTTGTGGAATGCCATCCATAGAAGCTAAGGACCAATGTTGGTATTTGCAACAATAACACAGGGCTAAATTAAGAAAGTGTTGCCACTTATTTAGCCTCCAAAGAGCTTCTTCCGAGTTGGTCACATATTGAACAGTTCTTATAATGATGTTTACAATTGGTGAGGATTGCACCTAAAACAGGATCTTTAGGTGATAGAATTTCATTCATTAAGATTTACAATTTATTTTTTTTAATTTCAAAAGGAATCAGGGAGAAGAGTGATCCAGCTTACAATAGGTATCGGGCAGAGACCCTTATACAAAAATAAAAACATACAAATACAACAGCACACTAAGAATATTCAGTCCACAACAGACCATAAAAAAAGTGCTGGGGAAAAGAGGATTGCAGCCCTGCATTTACAGATAATCTTTGGAACGAGGCAGAGTAAAGAGAAACCCAGGAATTCTGTTAACAAAATGAAGGGGGGAAAAAGAGCATCAGGCACGCTTATCTCTAAAGGCTCCTGCTTCCCAACCGGGTCACATGAATAAAGAGGTTTTAACCTAATTTCTCACATCCACCACTACTCTGACCTAGCCTGACCACAGCCAGCAAGAGACAGAGTGTATAAGAGTAATCCTTTTTTTTTTTTTTTTTTACTTGAAAAAACACAGCTGGAGTCATGTGTGTAAAAAAAAAAAAAAAGCTTTTGGTTGAGGACGTACATCAAAAGATGCCACCTTCAAACACATTCTCAGCCCGTCTTGTTTTTTTCTTGTAATGTACACTACAGAAACAAAAAAGGAGCAGCCTTGGTTTAAATATTCTCTGTATCAGTCTAATAAGAACATTGAATCAGAGAAAACACACAGGATAACAAGGAGAGCAGCCGTTTCTGTGGCAAAAACGAGGCAAAAGCAAATGAAGCTACTTGTTTGAGAGCATCATCAGCCCTTGAACTCAATTACTTCTATCCTGAGTTATGACTCATCACACAGAAATGATGGTGATGGTAGGTTTACAAAAAAAAAAAAACACACAATGTAGATTTAACTAAAGATGACGCTGCCCCCTGCTGGAGAAAACGTTAAAAAAAAAAACTTACATAAGAAGGTCACTGTGGTGTAGTTGTGTCTGCAGAGATGAGTTGACTTGATCAGAACCATGTGATGACATTCATCAAACCTGCCATCTAGTAAATACATCAAGTCCAAAGTGCACAGTGTGTGCATGTTGTCTGAATGTGTTCATTTGCAAATTATGATTTTAATGCTGTGCAATGATTCAATAAGACATTTTTCAAGATACAAGTGTTTGAAGATACCTTGCAAATTGGAAAATAAAATGTACAAAATCATTCAGCCAATCACAAACATTTATCTGCACGTTAGTGATGGATTAGAACATATGATTTTGTGTGAAAAAACAGTAAGCAGACACTAACTCCATGCCTCCAATATTCTTTGATTCCTCCAAACTTCAGGGCATCTGGGCATTTTGCTATTTTTTGCCCCAAAGTTGACTTCAGTGGATAGATTGTTTTTACTCCAATCACAAAATCTATTCATTTTCCTTGACATTGAAGCTGCTAAATCTGCACACGCTGTACAAGCATAAACCCTTGATACACTGGTCAGCACAAAACCTGAGCTGTTACTGTTACCTTTCAGGAACACTGTGTTATCTCACCTGGGATATTCTCTCCTGTGGCCGGTGAACATTATTCTCCTCCAGTGCTCGGGGCCCAGAGTCAGTTACAGTACGACTCTCGTGAGGATGGGAGGAGGAGGAGGGGCTCACCGGTCCGCTTCAGTGGAGTGGATGTTTGCAACACGAAGAAGAGCTGAGCTCAAATCCATCTCGGCCCCTGATTTAATTTTTTCCCTCCATAGCATTTGCAGGGTCACTTGGGATTAGCATAAAGCCTCATTCTGCAGAAGGCAAAGTAATTCTCATTTCATGTGTGTACAATGATTTTGTAATAGCAGGACTGTGACTCACACCAGCTAATCAGAATTCAGATTACTGAACAATGCAGCATGTTGAGGGGGAAAATTGGCATTTTAAAAGTAAAAGACATTCGTCCACTACAATGTAAAGATAGCATAACATCCTCACAGTCTATGGTGAGAGCAGACGCATTCCTTCCATTATTATTTAGGGTCTATGCGTTATATCCACAGATCTGATGTTAGTTCAGTTCTAGACAGATGAGGAACTAGAAGTTCGTGTGGACTGTGGTGCACTCTATAGACAAGTCTTTAATAATCTTCCCCTGTACACATGCAAGGAGAGAAAAAACCCTGCTTATTTAAACACTAACACTCGCTGTCAAGCTTATTTAGACAGGGTTCTGTTTATCACATCATTGTTTACAGGCATTATAAATACATTTATAGAAATAAACAGTCTTCTCACTGATGTTCTCTTTTGTCTTTTTAAGGTTATGTTTAAGGCTTTAGTATTGACTTCCGTCTGTTGCAGAACCAGCTGGAAAATCTTCAAAGGAGCATCAGAGAATGAAGCTTACATTGAACCGCTTCGAGTTACACTTTGTTTTCTCTCTAAATGTAAAAGTTAGCAAAGCAAGTTCTTCTGAACTTTAAATACATTTTTATGAACAGTTTCAATGCCTTTCAATATGAAGCAGCATCCAACATCCAGCAGGTTCACTTAGTTAGCTCTGGCCTACCTGCTCCCCGCTCAAGAGATGTTTTTGTGCAGCACACATGAAACGAAACTGTGTAATCATTGAGGTAAATGTGTAGCTTCAAGAGCCACATTTCAAAACAAGAGGAACGCTTTAATGGAAAGCTGGGAAGACATTGTGGTCATTGGAAGGAAAACAAATATGTACACAGTGAACCAAACAGAGAAAAGAAAACGACTCTTAGAGTGGAGATAGTACTATCAAAGCTTTAAGCTGCCGGTAGCTACAGAAAGAAGCAGCCATGCTCTTTTTGAAAGAGATGAGCAGTCAGTGAGGAGTGCAGATGTCAAACAGGACCTGAGAGGGCGACATTCACCCCAAATGTCCCCGATCTCTGCTCTGTTTTTCTGTTCATGAGGTCCTGTATGGTGGAGATGGCCGATTCATTCTTGTCCCTCCTCGGGGCCTGAAGCAAGTCCACCACAGCACAAGTGGGTTTAGGACGCCTGCGTCTCAAAGCCCGCTTCTCCGCCCGGGTCTTGGGTGGAGGGAGACCGTCGCAGATTCGGGGGCAGGCTGTGGTGATTCCACAGAAGGAGGGGTCGTCTGAATGAGAGGATCCCTCCGAGCTGCCCTCTGACGGCGAGTCTCTAAACAACGGCTGCAGTAACCGTCTTGTGAGGGATGGGGGGTTCGTGGTGACGGGAAGACTGTTGTATAGAACAGCTCCGTTGCACAGTTCTGTAGCAGCATGAAAAGACGGTTTCAGAGTCTCAACTTTCTCTATGGCTTTCAGCCTGCGGCGTCTCCTCTGTCGGGAAAAGGTTTACATGTAAAAGGGAACAAGTGTCAATGCCTTTTAATCAGTGAAACAGTTTCCAAGTGACAGATTGTGCACTGCATTAACTTATATTCTACACACCTTTCTGTTGGCTGGACAAAGACTCTGGGTCTCCTCTGAATGCAGATTTTCAGGGTCTGTGAGTCAAAGGAAGAAAATAGGAACTTTTTCATCTCTTCACTGATTAGCTATTGTCAAAAGATATACAAGATGAACCTTGAAGTGGGTTGGTATAATTACTGTGATTACACTCGTTTATCCTACCTTCAGTGTTGGCGAGATGAAAAGCCTCCGAGTGGATGAGTGGATAAGAAGCACTCCTCTTCAAGCCCGCCTCATCCAAGGAGAACTGCCTGGTAAGAAAAGAGTGATGGTTGAGGAAACGAGAGTTCATGTAGAACCTTTATTATGACATGAGTCACAGATGTGTCCTCACCTCAGATGTTCTTAATGCGTATGAGCCTTTTAAAGCTCTGAACCTGCGTCTGTACTCTTTAAAAGCCCATTTAAAGAACCCACTGAGTGCTTACTCACATCTACCCTACCCATATTTGTAAATATACATTTTAGTGTTTAAGTAGATTGTACTCTGTTGAATTCTGAGATAAAGATCGGTTTTGTACCTGAAAAACTTAAAACAGTGTTTTCAGTGCAATGCCCTCTAAGAATGTCTTTCTACCTTTCAGGGGAGCAGTGGATGTAGCTTTTAGGTATGGGAGGCTCTGGCTCTGTGGTTGGAGAAGTAGTTGAGATACAGCAGCGTTTGGCGAACAGCAGCAGGCAGAGAAACGCACACAAGCCCAGAGACAGCAGCAGGTAGTACTGATTGTCTGAAACCTGTGAAATACACAATTGATGACATCATTAGCAGAGCAGCAGCAATCTCAGATAAAAACAAAAATGAGTAAAATGCGGGACACAAATTTGATTCCAGGCTGATCCAGTCAACAGAATAGCGATGGAGGCTTTGTGCATTGCGTTGTATCTACCTCGCTCTGCAGCTGGCTGACCCTGACAGACAGGTTGAGAACCAGCTGAGTCACATTCTCCAGCTGACCCTGCAGCATCTGAATGGACTCAGTCTGACGCTGGTCCTGTGTGAGGAAAAGGACAACTACATGAAGCAACCGCATGGATTAACATCACCAACAGTGTTTGTAAAAAGGCAGGATGAGTTAGGAGTGTCATGGTACAGGTTTTTGTCCTGATTGGTCAGTGTGCAAGGCCTGTAACCTAAAATAACCTACTTATGCTTATACCTCAGGTTGTACTTGGCAAGTGAGGGCAGCGCAGCAGTTGATGTCTCATCAGTTGTTTCATGGTAGGAGCCAGAGTAGTAATACGTGTCCAACTAATGTAAGTGTGTAAATTAGGTTTTACTAAAGTTTGATCTGTGAACACGTGTAATTTAAGAACACACCACCAGGGGTCTCATTAATGAAACAGTGCATAGAATTCACACGAAAAATGTACGTGTGCCAAAAACCTGGAAAAGTGTGCACAAAATAATTCTGATTGGTAAAACTGTTTGTACGCACACCTTCACGCATAGTTCCACTTATAAATCACGATCCACCTAGAAATGTGCGCACATAGATTAGTCCCATGTTCCGCCCTCTGAGCGCACAATTTCTATTTACAGATCTGAGTTTTATTCTGACTAACAGGTGAACCCTCATCTCTCGCTCTTTGCCTGATTCTTTTAACCAATAGTTAGGTTGAGACAGCATTTCCAATATGGCGACTGTCATCAATGAGCTTCAAAAAGCAATGGGGGACACCACTGACTCTACGTCCATGTTTTATACACTCGATGGTACTGTTCCACACTTTAATGATTCAAAGAGTTACACCTGAGTTAAAGGACCATGATGAACACAGTGTTGACTTTGGCATTCGGCCACTTAAGTATTTAAAGGAAAACAAAAGATACAGGACACAAAGACACCATGAAGATCGATCAAGCCAATAATAACAAAAAGACAAATCAACAGCTCAGTTCATAGAAGCTCCACAATAACTCCAACATGTTAAATAATGAAGGGAGTTCTTGCATGCTAACAAAACAAATTATAACATCACAACAGTTATAGCGGATCACTTTTTATTTTCAATACTTTGAGAACACACTTTGATTAATTTAAAATCAAATTGTTGAATTACTGTTAAAGACTATGTATTTTTCTTGAACGCAAACTTTTTTGATCATTAATGGTCTAGAAGTGTTTTGTTATTTACCTACATCTCTTCTGCGTTTGATGTTCTTTGAAAAAAACTGACAGAAGTATATCAAGAGACTGGTATCTGTATTTCAATAAAAAAAGGTATCATCCCCAGTGTGCTGTGTGCATTTCCTTCTTCCACGCATCAAGTCGATACTTTTACTGTTTGTTCCCTGTGTTGCTCACCTGCTCCTCTGCTATCTTCGAGGTGTTCTGGAGTTTAATGATGGTTTTGTTGAAAGCCTTCTGCATCTCCTCCATCTGTTTTCGATACCTTGAATCAAAAGACCGAAGGAGAGACAGTTAATGCAAACCTGTACTGAGATAAACAACATTCCTGCTGGGGTTTTTTTTTCTTTTTCTTTCACCTCTGACTTAGCTGCTCCAGGTAGCGTCCGCTGAGCGACATGTTCATCTCCAGGGACTTAATGCGGTTGTTGAGCCTCATGAACACGGACTCCTTCTGGCTGGAGCCGTGCACCTGGTTCCCGTTCTGCTCCGTGCCGTTGGGAGGATCTGCGTAGATATCTGAGAGGGATGGTGAGGAAAGAGAAGCAGTAGAGGGGCGAAGCAGCTGATCGTTGTCGACGAGTGATGCAGAGATTTCTTCCGCAAAATCCTCTGTTTTGTTTTCTGTTGATGGCTCGAGTTCTGAAATAATGTCTGGAGCGGTGTGGGGCAACTCAGTGGAGGTGGTGCCTTCAGGTGCAGCTGTAGGGTCAGAATAATCCTCTGAATGAGAGATGGTGGGATTGACCACTTTGGACTGATCTGTCATATCTTGGACTAGGACAGGAGTAATCTCTGGCTCAGGAACATCAATATCAGAGTTTTCTTCTTCAGGTACATTTGAGGAATCGTCTGCTGATGCACTGACGCTTGGCTGTACATAGGCGGAGCTACTGAGGGACACTGAAAGCTGAATATGTTTCTCCTCCTCCAGCACATCCTGGCTCTTCTCTGTCCTCGGCTCCTCTGAAGACAGCTGCGGCGTATCCACAATAGGGGTGGGTTTGGCAGAGGATGAGTCGGTGGCACTGGGTGTGGGGAGGTTTGAGGTTTGACTCGGCTCCAGCAGAGGAGGTTCGGACATGGACTCTCTCGGAGACTCGGCTGCGCTCTCCGGAGGAGCTGATGTTTGTGGTGGGCTGGCTCCGCTCTCTGGCACCTGCTCAGAAGCTTGTTCTTTTTCATGGGGCTGACGCACCTCGCTGTGGTGCAGTTCAGGATCAGGGCAGGCGGAGGGGGACAAGGGCAGGAGCCAAATGGGTGGTTGGAAAGGAGGGCGCATTTGTTTTATGCTCATAGTTTGGCATTGTCTTTTTTTGGACAGCAGGTCTGAACATTGTCGGTGGAGATACTCCTGGAGGGAGCCTGCGCAGGAACAAGAGGAAGAAGAAGAAGGAGGCAGAAAACAGGAGTTTTGGATGTCACGTTGTTGCTCATGCTGAATGATTTTCTCTCCTTCATCTAACTCCTCCTCTTTATCCAATAGGATGATTGTGGAGCTGATTGGTTCCTCCTTGTCTTTCTCAACAAGAACAACAATATTTTCCTCCACTGGGGGGAGCCCTTGCTCGCTTGTATCAGATGTAGGACTATCTGGCTCAGGAGTGGTTGAGGACGGAGCTTCAGGGATATCAGGCTCTGATAAAACCTCTTCATCTTCAGACTCTGGACTAGAGAGGGAGAATTCAAAAACCACAGTCAAGAAAGACAAAATAAAGGACTTGAATAGCAACATTATCCAGTATGTTTCAACACAGTGGTTACCTCTTCCTATACTTCAATAAAACAACGTAACAGCTGCCGGTATTTTTATTTTTTTTATTTGATTGCAATTACAAGTTTTGCAATTTACTTAATTCTTATAGTGATGTCATCAATAGAATATGTTCTCTTGACCTTTAGTAATGAATAGTGATCGTCTACGAGGTCTCCGTTTATAAAAACATGTAGAAATGAATCATTTCGTCATCAAACACTTGAAGATGTTTTGTTGTATTTGTTTGAAACATGAAGATTAAAATGTACACAGACTTTTATGCGACCTCAAATAGGTCATAAAGCTTTCAGGACAAGGTGTCATTAAATGTCAATTCAGCACTGTAACATTATCTATAAATTTTTTACGTGGACATCTAAAAAAAAAACCAAAAAAAAAAAACCCGATGTCGGTGGATCTTAATTAGATTGACTAGATTAGATTTAGATTGTGTCGGCCCCTCGTTGGTGCAGCAGGATCAGATTTTTAAAAAACACACGTGTTACTTTGAGTTTTCTAAGTTATCGTTGCCTCTTAACCCTTTACAGGGCGCTCATTGAAATACTTAGAAATTCAAAAATTCAACCTCAGAGTGTTATTGGGGGACATAACAGAACTTTATTTCTGTTAAAACATTTTTAAATTTTTTTTAATTTCATTTAAAAAAATTAACGCCACAACAGCAGGATCAGAGATGTCGGGTGATCTTTTCTGATTGGCTGAGTGAGGATCACATGCTTCTCGACCTTACCGAGGTGCAGAAGGCTGGACATGTGAGATGTGTACGGAAATTACCAAAGACAGTCACTTGTCCGATAAAGGTTAAGCTCTCTCAATTCTATATTTTATTGATAAGAAAGTGTGAACATTATTCTTCCTTTTAGTTCAATATTAATGGAATTAACTGATATTAAAGTTAACGTCTTAACGATGAAATCTTTGATTGAGTGCGCCCACCTCTGGTCGTATTTATGTTGTCTCCCTTCAAGCATTTTAAATAAAATCTTGATATGTAAACAATATTCAGTTGAGACAGTGCTCCTCTTCCATTTTACGTGAGAGTGATAGATTTAAGGCTTGTAGAAGGTCTCTGCACACACAAGAGAACTCACACTGTAGTCAGGTCTGTAGTGAGAGCTGGTGCTGTGGTCTCCAGGGGAGTCGGTGGTTCTGTTACGTTCACTTCCTGTGATGATACGTTGCCTAAAAAAGATGGAAAATAAAATCAAGATAAAACAAACGTCTCATTTAAAAGAAATAAAAAATCACCAGATTGTAAGAAACAAAACTGATTGTTGGCCATACCTTGCATTTCTTGGCTTCCACCGAGAACATTGACGGCGATGTTATTCACCATGTTTAAAATGACATCTGAGGTGGAAAACGAAACACCAGAAAAACATACTCAAATAGTATTCCTTGTTTTGGATCCTGTATTCAGTTTATTGCAGTGGAAACTGGCACTTTCTTTTCTTACCTTTTGCTGATCCAATCAGATTCTTGGATAACTTGACTTCAGCAGGTGTGTATCCGGGAGGATAATCTGCACAGAGACCTGACTTTAACATCACATTTCAATTTCAATTACAAAGCAAAGCAGCAGAGGAATAAGATGATTGTTACAATAACTCACTTTCATTTTGGTGCTCTCAGCATAAACACCAATCGATTATTCTTTTATATGGATGAGAGAGAACAACCGCACCAACAACTTTGCTGAGTGTATCCAGCATGTTGTGGATTAAGAGCTCTTACCCAAGTCATAATCCAGATCATCTGGTCTTTCCGAGGGATCAGCTATCTCCTCGTACTCCTCCACCATGCTGGTGCCAAACACCCTGAGAAAAAAAAATAATCAGAAAGTGAAGATCGTGATCTAACCAGACTGAAGGAAAGCTCGTCTGTTATCTCACAACTTAAATGTGGTCTACATTTCAGTCTACAGCCTGTAGAGGGCAGAGTGAGACAATAAAAGAACCCACTCACACAAACAGCTCATACAGAACAGGAATTGAAACATTTCACCACATGAGAATGTTTAGACTTATGCTCATTTTTATTCCAGGGAAACTCGGCATTTCATGCTTTTCTATCTTGTCAAACACTTTCTAGAGTAAGCAGCGGTAGAAGCTGTGAAGCTGTGCTGCTTTCAACACCGTCTGCTACAGACAGATCTATCTTCATGTTCTGCAGAGGCAGAAAGAACAGCTGCAGATATCTGCCTCAGCTCTCCCTGTTCCCACCAATGGCTTGATAGTGCATTAGGTTGAGCTAACCTCGAGCACATGCCAAATATGACATAATATCACTTGACACCATTAAAAGCTCAAGCTGTGTGTCACAGGCAATCATTTGCGCTGCGCTCTTTAACTGGCTTAGTGAGTGAGGAAGGTATTTTCCACATAAAACACACGTTTCAGAATAAACCAGCCTCACACATCCTCAACAACAACTTCATTTAACTTGAAAGGTTTAAACTTATTTATTCATTTTCAACCCTAAAATGACTCATGGCTAATCTCTAATGCACCACGTATTATAGCTTCACTCACTCAGTACACCTTGATTGCACTTTGGATGGTGATATGAGAGGGGTGTGTGTGTGTGTGTGTGTCCAGTGATGCTTTTTTTTAATTTTTTTTTTTTTTTTTCAACACAACTGAAGCTTCTACCAGAAAAACTAGTTTGAATTAAATTGAGCAGTAAGGTCTGTCATTCATTTTTTTTGGATGGCTAACATGAAAATCCAAAATTGAATAAAATGCAGTGATAAACTAATGACCTGTACTCACCTTATGAGACTGAGGGGGCAGAAATGCTCGGAGCCAAAGTGAGACACCAGCTCTACCTAAGAGTATAAACGTAAAAATAAACGTCAGCGCTGTTTTGTGTTTTCAACAGTGGTCAAGTTACTACGAGAAAGCAGACCAGAGGTTTCATTGGTTGTTTATGTGTTCAATCAGACATTTTGAGAATGATGGTCATTTGTAACAATCCAAAATGAATGACTGGTTTTGAACAAATGTTAGATGCTTTAGTTTAACTTGCTATGCTGGGTTATTTGAATAACAGGTATTGGTATTGGTTATCATGTTCGTCAGGTGTGAAATGAATGTATTGAAAAAGTATTATTACAGTTATGATGGAAGCAAGCGAAGCGAGCTGCATCTTTAGTGGGTTAGAGAGGCTCAAAGCACAGCACAAAGACATGTTAACTATTGAGCTCTACAAGAAAAGCAGCTAACCTTTATGTACTTGGTGAACATCTGAAGCAAGAGAGACAGAAAGAGGAGAAACAAATTAAAGAGAAGTAAACATGCATCACAACAGGACTAAAAAAACAACAACATTGTTTTCCACAGGGGTGCAGAGGCAAAATAACCCTAACGCCATCATCTAGCAGACTCATCCAAATCCAGACCTGAAAACACTGAAGTGGCAGAGTGACATCTTATATTTCAGGGATCATCAGCTGGTCCCTTTATCTGAATGATTGTATGACAGACGAGCTATCACAGCACCTCCTTCTAAACAGCATAAACCACATGACTGGAAGGAAACGGAAGAATACAAGTGACGGAGTTCATCTAAAAAGGCATTCAAAGGTAAGAGGACGCGAACAGCTAAACGGTGTGACGTTACATTCTCTCATGCACAAAGGGAAAGTCAAAGTGATTTCGCTGCACCACGGGAGCAAAGAATGACGAGTGACAGAGCAGAAGAGCCAGCGTGTGCTCACCTTCACGTATTTTGCGTAAAGATGCTCGTCTAAAGGGAAACTCTGGACTGTGCGTTCGTCTCGGGCGTGAAATGTTCCCAGCTTCAGCCACTTGTTTGTCGGATATCTGCAGGAAAAGAAAGAATATAAAAATAAACAGGTCTGTTTGATGGAGAGAGCTGAGGGCACAAGTTTGGAGTCATTAGAGTGTAATGAACACGCGTTTCTAGAAACACGCTGGTAGATAATACTGTGTTTGTACTTTAAAGCTACTGTAAGGAACTCCAGCTTGGCATCTCCAACACTTCTGTTGTCTTATAAACACATCACTCATCATGGAAGCTATAAATGCATTCGACTGTTTCGACTGCATATTGTTAACCATCTTTTCTGACATCCAGCTGGTGGCAGCGGTGACAGGCATAAGAAAAACATTCCTACTGTGCAAAGCAATAATCAATCATAGGAGCACAGGGAGCCTAGTGTTCAGAGTGTGGACCTCATGTACAGAGACTGAAGCCACGGACAGCGTGCCGCCTGGGTTTAAATCCAACCTGTAGCTCCTATCCCACATGTCATTCCTCTCTCTCTTTGTCTCTCTGTCTCACATTTGTCTCTGTCCACCGACCTGTCTCTAAATAAAGGTGTAAAAAGACCATCAGTACATCGTTAAAAAGGATTCCTTTTGATAATGTTCTTTTTTACTTTTCTAGTTTAAAAAAAAAGGCCTCTGTTTCATAACCAGCTACAACACCTCACACAAGCCTCATCTGCAAATATGACAGAAATCTTTGAATGGCAGCTGAACTTGCACACCTGTCGCTGATGGAGACCAGAAAGGCTTTGGGAGTGGAGGAGAAGAGTTCAAAGTTAGCGATGTCGAGCTGCTTCACCTGGATGGGCTCACAGAGCTCGATGATGAACCTGGGCAGGAGAGAGAACCAAAGCTTTACGCGTTAAACACAGGCGGACACGAGGAGACATTTTGGCATCACAGGTTGAACGTGTGGAAAGAAAGCAGGAGACGCTACGATACAAACCAGATTTTATTGCTACAGGGGTTCAGCATGTACATGTCCATGTTCTCCATCAATATGGCCGAGGTGCTCTGTTTGGGACACATTGACAAATCATTATGTTGTTGTTGTGTTAAGCTATCATATTGTTGATGTAGAACTGCAGATAGAAATGTAGGAAGCACACTTCATAAAACATCTAAAGACAGGCAGACAACAGTTTGTTGACAACGGCTGCTGTATGAACGACACGGCTCCGTTACTTTTTACTGCACGTTATATTATATTTGAGATTGTTTTCCCCCTCTTTACTATGAGCATTAATCAGACTATCCTCGCCCTCCTACTTTGTCTGGATGATGAGCTTCATAATGACGGCCCAGCAACCTCAGATCTCCGATCAGACACGGAGCGAGGAGGATATGGCTACAACACGATCCGTAGGAGACAACAATACGGGGAATATCTCCGCCTTGTCTGGGAGTTGTGACTGGATGAAGCCCGGTTCCCAGTCTTATTTCAGACTTACTTAAATTTAAAAAATAACAGAGCGCTCGTTAAAAAGACACTGGGCGCTGTGCTTTTCATCCAGGCGGCCTCTCTGTGCTGAAAACGCCCTCTACCCGTTAAAAACAACAGAAAAAAATGAACTGGTGCAGAGAAGAAGAAAAAAGAAACGCGAGGTGAACACAGGGGCCTTAGAGGTCACTTTGAAGTGATGTGTGGTTCTGCACCTCATGATGGTTCCAAAGTCAAGACTTTAACCTAAAGGGGGCCGTACTTTTGCCATCAGGCTGCTCAGCTTTGGAACAACCTGCCAGAGAGGACGAGGCTCGCCATATCACTTTGATCATTCTTTAGGATTTGTTTTTATAGCTTTCATGTAATGGGGCCTCCTCGTTCCTTTTTTTTAATTTTCATTTAATCATTTTACTCTATATTATTTCTCTCTTTTGTATTTAATCACAGTTATTTATTTCCTTGTATTTCTTTGGTTTCCTATTCCATATTTTGATCGCTTTAAATTCTTCTTCATTCCTTTATATCCTTTTATTGCTCTCTCTGTGTCCTCTCCTTTTTCCTTTGACTGTCAACTTGTGATGTCTCACTGTGTCGAGGTAATGTTCTAAACATGTCTTGTCTTTATATATATATATATATATATATATATATATATATATATATATATATATATATATATATATATATATGAGAGTACCTTTGCCTCTGGGTTAGAACCAAGGATCTTGGCTCCACACTCCACTGATGCGTAGTTGTTGAAGTTTTTCTGCACCTTCTTCACAGCAGTAGAAGCCCCGTTGTTAGAAGTGTGAGTGGACTGTGCTACAAAGAGGAGGAATAGGAAGGAATACATTTCAGCCTTTGGTTTTCAGACACATCCGGGACATGTGCTTTTCTAGCTCATGAAATCTTTTCAAGCAAGATAAATTGTAGTCTTTACTCTTTTCTTTCTCCACCTCCATCATCTTCCGCGTCCACTCGTCAAAAGTGGGGATGTCCTCGGGGTCTTTGCTGCCGCTCACGCTGGAATCTGTGTCTGAGGCAGCGGGGGAGCTCAGCTCCTGTCACAGATAATGAGAAAATGAGAGCTGGGACTTCCACCTCCTTGGCTGGACAGAGGAAAGTAGTTCACATGCTGTAGTATCCGACTTCTTCACCTGCTCTTTCAGCCGGTGTGATGTGTTAGCCTCCAGGTGCTGTGAGCCTTGACCGGCTGGAGGACTCAGAGGAGATGAAATGAGGGCTTGAGTGCCTGCAGTGTGAACATTAGACGTGTTCTCCAGAACAATCGGAGAACTGCTGTGGGAAGAAAATAGATAATATATGATATTATATATAATATATGTTGTATGTTAATTATTGCCTCCCAGTGACAGACGTAGACAGAACTATCAAGTTTCCGTTTGCATCCATCAATGACTCCTTCACAGTGATTGTTACTATAAACCAGGACAGGAGATATACAGTATCTCTGTAATCTATAGTGAAAGTTGTTTTTTTTTCCAATCAGAATCCAAACCAAGGCATGACACCGGCCTACACTCACCTAAATCCTAAATCTGTCGCCACAGAACCAAAGATTGTTGAAACTATGTTCTCAGGTGTATCTGAAGCTCACTGAGAAGAGAACAAGAGAAACCGAACCCACCTGTCGTCTTCGTCATACGGGTTGCCCTCTAGTTCGTCTTCACAGTCAGATGGAGGCTGGTCAGATTCCATCACCTCAGGTGCAGCTACGTCAGATTCAACAACTGAAACGCTGGAGAAACAAATAAGACATAAGACCGGGCCTTTTGTACAGTTGTGCAGTTATTCGTAAAGCTAAGTGAACATCAAAGTAAAAAGCATCTTGCCTGTTTTGGATGTTGTCTTGAGGGTTAAGGACGCCGGGGTCGTCTTTTATATCAGCAGTACTATCAGAGACCGGGACAGTTCCAGGCAGGAGGGGCTCTGGGTCCTGCTCTTGTCTGATGGAGGATTCAGGAAGTGGAGTTTCTGAGATTTGTTTAAGTTCTGGCTCAGGTTGCAAAACTCTTTTGTCTTCCTCCACAGTTTGCAGCTGCACTTCAAGGGCCTGATAGAGAGGGAGAGAGAGAGAGAGAGAGAGAGGTAGAGAGAGAGAGAGAGAGAGAGAGGTAGAGGGAGAGAGCGCTGTGAAAGTGCTCTACCATTAGGCTGCTCTGGATTAATCAGGCTAACGTTTCAATCTCCAAATGTTCCAGGAACAATCGATACAAAGAAATGGACGGAAAAATTCTCAACACTTCTTGTCCAGGTTGGAAACTAAAGTGCTCCTCTGCAGGGAAAAAAACCCCCACACACACAGCTTTTACCATGTATGTAATCTTTTCATGTGCTGTGTGTGTCAAATGTTAACATGAATCCAGATTCTGTGCTCACCTCTCGATGATGTTTTCCGTCCTCCTCCTGTGCCGTCTGTTCCTCTTTCTGAAGAGCAGCCTCTAAGGGCGGCACGTTTTCTGACGGGGACTTGACAGGAAGGCTTTCCTCAAACTGAGGAGACAAAACACAGACATGAATGACGAGTCATCGTTGTGAGTCCACATTTTCAGATCCTGTTGAGTGAGACGATATTTTCTGTGCAGTTCATCTTAAAAAAAGAAAAAAGAAAAAAAAGAAGCATGTCGCTGATACCCTTTGATGGTGGATGTCCTCCCCTGAGTCTTCCAGCACACCCATGTCCTGTGAGGACTCAGGCGTCTGGGGCTCTTCCTGTGACTCAGTGCAGCCCACATAGAAACATGGATACCTATGAGACAAGGTGAGAGACAACAGTCTTATTACAACAGTATAGTGTATAATACACTCTTCAGTCAAGCACTGTAAACACTGTATTGGACTCTGCAGTGACTCATTTGCAGAGGAGGCTGTGGCCAAATGTCCCAGCGTGACGCATTCAGGATCCCCTGGAGGACTGTACCCCGACAGAGGCTATTCATCTTATCACTGTGCAGAGTCTGTAATGGTTCTCAGAGTCACACCCTGACCAGCTGCATCGTACGGCCTGAAAAAAAAGAGCAGCCTTTAATTCTGTCTAATGACATGTCTAACAACGAAGGTGTCAAAAAGACGCTGGTGGCAAAAAGACGAGGGAATGACCTCGAAGAGTGAAGGTGGCTTTTTCTAATCCAATTCTTGTGTTTGAAAGAGCAGCAGTGTGCGCGTGTGTGCGTGTGTGAGTGTGTGTGCGTGTGTGTGTGCGTGTGTGAGTGTGTGTGTGTGCGTGTGTGTTGACACAGAAACAGTCAGGGTCACACCGAATGTCCCCGCTCCTGGCAGGAAAACAACCATGATAAGAACTAACAAGGCTTTGAATAATGATAATAATAATAATAGTAGTAATAGTGATAATGATAATAATAAGATAATAATAATAGTAGTAATAGTGATAATAATAATAATAATAATAGTGATAATAATAATAGTAATAGTGATAATAATAATAATAATAGTAATAGTGATAATAATAATAATAATAATAATAATAATAAGGGGCCGTCGTTCCTGCTGAGAAAGGTTCCTCGTTGAGTCTCAAAGGCGACTTGTCAACTATCTGAGCCCTTACATGGGTTTTATACAGGTTTCCAGGTCAGGCGCTTTACTCGACCTCTGAGCTGAGCCAACAGCTTTGTTGATCTGACCCGAGAGGCTGCAGTTACATACGAGCATTTGTTTTCTAATCTAAAGTCAGTACTTCCAGTACAATAGAATTCCCACAGGAGCAGAAGTGGTTTTGAGACATGACATTTGAGTCAATGCTGGAAAAAACAATTGCAAGCAAACTCCTGGACGCTGCGTCAGCTGCACATGTAAATGCTTTGGTTAAAAATACCACCTTCTGTTTTCAATGAATGGATGTTATCTGATGGTGAGCCTTCCATGATGCACCACCACAGGGAGGACTCGTCAATGTCACAGGGTAAAAACAGAGCAGGTGAAACCAAAAAAAAAAAACAGCTCCTACATGCTGATGACGGACTGACGCGCAATCTATCTACTTACACACAACTCGTGTAAGTGCAAAGGTCATGTGCACGTGTGCGCTTTCATCATGCCTGTCCTTGAGTCACACCTCTGTGCATCTGTCATATACGACATGATGCATCATTGATAGCTACATTTATGAGCCTGAATTATAATCTGATAAGATGTGTCCACGTTGGGCTTCTAATGAGAGGTCGACCTATTACTTGTTATGTTGATATAAATGATGACATGACAGCTTTACAGTGGGCAAAAAAACCCAACCATAATGTCCTGTGAGTTTCCTTTTACCCGTCAGTCCTCACTAAAACCTAGAGATGTTCACACAGTACAGGAGATGCCTCTGATTAGAGATGGACAGATTGATCGTAAGGCAGTTCAAAATCGAGGTTGGCATCGGTCCTCTTAAAAAAAATAATAAAAAATGAACGGCAGTAACATATCATGAAGCGTCAGTAGCTGTAGAGCAAATATTACAACAAGACGACAGGAGAGTTCACAAACAGCACAACCAACATGAAGCAGCGTTGACATGGACACCACAATGAGACGCTTCAACCACCTCCCAGTTCTCTCAAAATAAAATCATGAGCGGATCATATCGAAGCTTATCATGACTCGTATGGTTAGCTGAGTGAATCGTATCATCCCAACCTCTGATGGCGGCTAAAACAGGGAAATGGGTCACGTACAGAAAGCTGACTATACTGATCCAATACCTTCTTCTGTTAGTCCTTTAATAGATAAACTTCCTGATTCTTAGCCATCACTCCACAGCAGCCTTTGCTGCAACTTGCATGAGCCTATCAGAACAGTATTGTCGGAGCCATAATGTGTGTTTTTACTTTAGTTGTTATTTCTTATATTTTGCTCCTTATATGGGTTTTATATTGTTTCTAGAAATTAGCAGGGGCGTGGGTTTTTTTATTTTATTTTTTACCTGTGCATTTGGGGTGGCGGGAGGCCAGACGAAGAAGGTGAGTGTGTTTGGAAATATTTTCTGTTGACCATCGTAATCGTCACCTTAATCACCATTATCACCATAATCGTTATTTTCTTTGGACCTTTCGTTTAATAATTTTCTCTTAATAATCTCTTTTCCCTTTTTGTATCATAAATCTGTGACCAATGTACATATTAGGACTTCTGGACTTTTTATAGGAAAGAGTCACAGATGCAGTACAAACTCACTTTGCCTCTGCGGCACTTAACATCTCAAGCCGCCACAATAAGTATGATGGCAGCCGACTGCAAGAACTATTTTATAGCAGCGAAGAAGGACTGAGTTCAGATTATTCTTCAAGTGATGAAGTAAACTGCAGTGCTAGCAGAGAGAGAAAGGTAAGTCAGAGCCTACAGCTACAAGAACTACAGGCAAAAAACAACCAAGACCAAGCTTTCAAGATCTCCTCACAGCCAATATATGTGATAAGAAGAGGAGCACAGGTGGGATTAAGAGCATTAATAAACACTCAGTTCGTCTATTAAGTGTCCCAGTGTGACGTTCAGAGTCCTGGAGATGATAAACCTAAAAGCATTACAGCTGCTCATTATAATATTCATTATATAATGGTGCTTTTCCTGCTAGGAGCCGACTACATGCTGCTGTGAAAATTCAATTAGTGAACAAAATCCTGAAGCCCGAACTATAACGCACGGGTTTTTTTTTTAATTGTTATTCTATTCAACTGAAATGGACTTAGCAAAAAATGACGGACATGAAGAGGTTAAAAAGTACTCAGAAAAGAGAGCTAAAGCTATGCTAGCTAAAGTAGGCCAGGTCAACATCACCAACGTAGATCTTAATACCACATTACGTCACATCCCGACCTCCCCTCCCTCTGTATCTAACAGGACTGTGTCTCCTCTAACATCAAGCCCAGAATCATCCCACATAATCTGCTGTCACACTAACACTGACCTAACAACCCGCTCTCACCAACACTGACATGACCAGTCTCTAATCCTGTCAGCAGCTGATGAAGTGGATCACTGTCACATCAACACTGGCTTGGTAACAGTATGGTGGGCATCGACATGTTTAATGGTTCATCACACTGTGTCGTTGATGTTATATTTGCTTGGACTACTTTAATAACGTGTTTCTGTGTTACATGTTAGGAGCCCCTCAGGATTTAATTGGCTTCTCCAGCACATTTCTTTCAAAAGACATCCCTTTTTTTATATTCAATAAAACCATACTGTGCGGGGTTTTTTTCATTTTGTCTATTTTGTTTTTTTTTGTTGTTTTAAGTGCATGAAAATAATAATAATAAAAAAATATGTACATGGTTGTTTTGACTTCTCTCACCTCTCATTGTCATATTATTTTTGTTTCACTATTGATTATTTGTGGATATTTATATTTTAATATTCACTTTATAACACTGGAGTTGTTTTAACATAGTTATTTCTCCCAGTAGAGAAATGATCAAGTGTATCCAATTTATATGTGATATTAATATATAACTAAATCAAAGTTCAGATTATTTAATAAAAGTCACATTTCTTGACATTATATAATTGACATTAAACGACTCTAACATGACAAACACTTCTGATCAGTTTATTTCATTATGTAAACTAATTTAAAATGTCACATGTAAACTGTGTTAATGTAAGTTGTATTGAGTTTAGCTGCAGTGAGAGCTAGTCTTAATGAAAGTACAGCCAGGTGCCACATCACAGCTCCGTGTTTACGCTAGGTGAGCTAGCTAATGTACGACGCTGTTACTAACTTTATTCATAAAGACTGAGTAACCGCTGACACGCTGTTGACTGATACTTTATGTGGTTTACGTGCTGATAATAAAAACACAGAGTAGAAAAGGTTCACATTTGATCCACTCACCAACATAATACGGTCACACACAGCCACACTGACACAACTCGTCCTAACAGTGGAGTCATCTTCATCCCTCTCCTGTCGGGACAGACATCCTCGCCGCTTCTCCTCCGTTTAGCAGGCGTTATCTTCAGCTGGAGAGAGCATTAAATTCACTCCCAGTGTCCAGTAAACTCAGCCGGTGGTCGTTGTTTTCACGGTAAGTGTGATGCTAGCTGCTGTCACCCACACACATACACAACCTGTTCCCCACTGTCAGCAGCAGCGAGGGTGCGTGACGCGTTCGACCGACCAATCAGAAGACAGCGAGACTGTTGCGCGTTTTAAACTGAGCGTGCCCGAGGAGCGCATGATTCCTACCCTCTCAAAGGTGGAAGGGGTGGAGCTTATCATAGTGGTGCGTTTGAACTGGGGAAAGCGGTGTAACTTTTTCCTCAAACATTAGATGTATATAAACACATATATATGATTATAACTGTAGAAATTACGAGTTATGGATGGAAAAAATACTCCTACATAGTCAAGAGTCTCCGAGATGTGGTGATCAGTGGGTGATAAAAACACGGACGTTGACGTAACAGCTCAGCTGGTTCAGCTTTATGTATTATTGCCTGTATATAATATTAAGAAATATACCCCAAAACTGTGAACTTTGTGAAAACTATTGTGATATGATCATGGTTTAATACGAAGAACTGTTTCATGTACAGTATCCTTCATATTCAGTAAGAGGAGGTTTGATAAGGAATTTCACTATTATGTTGTAAAATTGTAATCAGTCTTTGGTCTACACCCGTCCAACACAAAAGAGTGTAATGATAGAAAGTGTGCTTTGTTAATTTAGGCCGTTGGAGTACACTTTCCACAACATAGACAACAACAGTGGGCTAAATACATTTAGCCTATAGTCCCCCTGTTATCAGCTCCATAGACACAATATAAGTATATTATGTCTATGGTGCAGTATAAGCTGCTTCACTCTGAACTCACTCAGCTCTCATAGGACCACATATGGATCATTATTTTCCTGACGGACGGGAGACAGCAGCTGACAGAAAAACAGCATTGTACCCTGTTTTTACTTCCATGTTTAATTTGTACATTAGGCATGTAAATTGTTACTCTTATAATTCTTAATCAAACCTTGTATTTGAGAATAAGTCACTAGAGGGAGCCCGTTCCTCTTATTTGCCAGGTGTCAAAGGAGGATTAAAGCAAACTTTACTTTGCGATCATTGAAATTGTATGCATTCAAGACAATGATGGGTATATTGTTTTGCATGCCCCATGTGATAAAAGATCGATTCCTATTTCTCTGAATGAAATAGAGACATAATGAATGTGTCCCAAAAAAGGCTTGATAGTAAAATGACTGCGTCATTTAATTTATACAAAAGAGTGCCTCTGCTGCCATCTTGTGGCTGAGTGATAAGTTGCATTGATACTGCAGTTATTAAATTGATCAACACACAAGAAATGTGTTCATAATCATGATTATTAAGAGAGAGATAAATTAATCATTAAGTGAGACAGAGGTCTTCGTGATGTTGCATTAATTGATGTTGGTCTGAAAAATGCTTAAACAAAAGGGTTCACTGTCAAGGCTTATAGTGTCACAATAAACTTATTCATAGCCTTGTAAGAAGTTTTTGAACATGTAGCTTCCTAATAGACATTTCATGTCAAGCTCAAGTGAGTACATTTTTATTTGTTATTACAGATACTTACAAGTTTGACCTGATTAAAACCTGTTAACGAATACATTTTAACAAGATGCTGAACAAAATCAAACATATGTCAAAGGCATGCTAAAAACGGACTAGTTACAATTGAAATACCCAATTAATGAATTAATATCTTTGAAGAGAAGTGGTTCCTGCCTATACGCATTTTCTGTGAGTGAAACCTGTGCTGTCCTGTTTTTTTACGTTCACATAAAACTATGCTTAAAAGTAGGCTACACGACTGTGTTTTGTCTGTGCACACACCACCTCAAAGTAATGAAAACAAATGACCATTTAAGTGACCAGCCAAGGGGCTGCAGATTTAATTTAAGTGGTAGAATCACAATAAATGATAACATTGAGTTTATCCCTTGACAGATGAAATTACATATTTTGTGGCAAAAAAATAAATAAAAAAATCATACTGAATATAGCATTATTAAATTATGTGCAGCAGAGAAGTGGTCATTGTACTTGGATGTCCAAGAGGTGTGTAGCTATTAAATGTGGTAACAACACCACAGGTGAAGTCTTCCTGCAATAGGCTTTTACTTTCCTGCCTTGCAGACAGTTTACTGACCAGTATAAGGTTTTTTGTTTGGTACATGTATAAGTAAGGCCAGCCACACCAATTTTTAAAGATTTATTTTTGGACATTGTTGTGCCTTTATTGGAGAGACAGGACAGTTGACAGAGTCAGAAATCAGGGCGAGAGAGATTGTGGAATGACTGAGGAAAGGAGCCACAGGTTTCAAGCCATACATGAGGCGCGCACCAACCATTGCGCCACCAGCGGCTCATATCATTTTAGTGTGTCGTAAAAGTTCTTCATAAATCTACTGTTCCCAGCTGAACCCAGAGGCTCAACAGTAAAGACTCTGTTGACAAAGTGAGACATTATGAGGAATAAGTTTATTTGAGTAGTGATACAGAGACACAGAAAATAACAACTGATGTAATTCCCCTGTTTAACATTATGCCCTCTGCTAAACAATGCAGTCTCACGACAGCTGGAACAATTTGTGTTCATCCACAGAAAGGTTTTTCCGTTTGTTTTTTTTCTTGGACTTTCGGATTCTCTTTCTACATTTAGCTTTGGCAATAAAGAGTTGAAATTCATGCCAGTAAGGCAGTCTAAATTCAATAGAAGAGCATTTAGTGAATAGAGACACAGAACGATTAAAGCGATAAGATCCTTGATGAGGTCGTTTGAGTCCACAGGTACAGTATCTCCTTATCATTGACTATATACATCAGAACACAGTTTAGGCTCACATACACAATAACAAACAGACAGAGAAGCACTTGTACCTTACGACAGCACCTTAAGCTCGGGCACAGATGCTGACTGACTGATTTTAACATTGGGAGAAGAGAACTCAAAAGTGAAAGACATGTAGAGAAGAGAGTGGCAGGTTGTGATGTTCATGGAGCTTCAAACCTGAGAAAAATCTAAATGGAGACACAAGTGGCATCTTCCGTCTCAGCAGTCAGCGTCTGAATCAGAGCTCATGGCGGTAAAAGGTCATAACTGGACCATTGCTACGGCACAGGTGGACAACTATGACGAGGTTGATCGTATTATTGATGCTGTTTCCATAGAGATAACAATTCTGAAGGTGCTCCTCGTCCTTGCCATGTGTGTGTACGGCTGCTACAACAACACAGTAACAACGCATAAAAGTCCAATATTAATTGTATCCCGATGGGTTTTATGATTCACCCTGAACAGTTTTGACCATGAAAACAAACACAACTGAAACTCCAACGAACGTGCAGACGGACGGCACATGCACACGTGTCCTCACACACCCTTACACACACACACACACACACACACACACAAACACACACACACATACACAGAGTTACTCCCACACACGTTAACACACATACTAGATAAAACTCCTGTTCCTATGAGAACATTAAGCTGATAATTAACACTTAGTTGGGGCCATAATACAATGAATTAATACAATACTAAATAAACTCAGCCTACATATAGGCAACGAAGTCCTGTCCCCATATACAAACGCACAAAACACACGCACACACACTCTACATACACACACTTCCATGCAATAAGAGCAGCTTATGTGCCATGCTGCGTTTTGGAATGAGTAGGGCAGTACGACTGCTCGGCATATTTTCATGTAGAAGCAGCAAGATGGATGACTTGGTGAAGGGGGTTTATGTGTGTGTCTCGGGTGGAGGTTTTTGGGGTCCCAGGGACGGATACTGGGGTAGTGGATCTGCTAAGCAAACCTGAACAACAGGCGAGCAACAAGCACACATACATATACACCACAAGACAAGTACCGTACTGTACATAGATATATGGACATCGTCACCTGGCAGGATTTTGGGTCAACGACTTCAGCGTTTGCACTAAAGGAGAGACCAGGATAGCAGAACCATGGCTAAGAGAGAGGGGGGAGGAGCGGGGGAGGGATAGAGAGGGAGATAAGATTATGGAGGAACCCCCTTTAAGAGGTTTAAGGTGGGGCTTGTCTTGTTGGAGATGGTGGGGGTCGCCGGCTTGGGTAGAGGTGACAGTTTGTATAAAGATAGAAAGGGAACAATAGAAGAAGAATAAAAAAAAGACAAGGAGAAAAGGAGAAGTTAGGATTGAATTATCACACAATTTCAGAAACACTTTGCAGATTAACCCCTTGACGCCTATTGTCGCGAATTTGCATCAAACCGCTTCCGCTCCAAATGCAGCTAAAATAGTGTCCGTATTCCTCCACTGCCGGGTGATGCACTTTCAATACATACCTAGGAAACTTTTGCAAGCATTAGTTTGTGATAGGACCAGTCAGAGACAGAACAACATCTGTTTGATGTGCTATATATGTGCTATTTCTATGTAATATCTATTTATGTGCTATTTTCAAATACAAATTAATTTGGCACCTACTTGAAAGCAGAAACACATGTAAAAAAAAAAGTTTTAATATTGGAAACAAAGTCAGGCGTCAAGGGGTTAAATGAATGTGATGTCACTCACACACATTCAAAATGAGCAATATCACTATTTCTAAAGATAAATTAGGAATGGTCAATAAATGTGCAAGGTCAACATTTCGTGAACACACACTCTCTGTACGCAAGACATCGAGTTCTAATGAGCAGTCTCTATTATTTATTTTAAAAAAATGTCAGTGCAAAACATCCCATGTGCCACTTGCACTTGTTCAGCAAGTAATCTCAGAGATTATTGTTAATTATTGATTGGAATTTACTGTATGTCATCTTACAAAAGATTTCTTTTCTTCTTCTTCTTTTAAGCTAAAAAACTAACATACTCTTTTACTCAAGTCTTAAAGCAGTTAGCAAGAAGAACAGGAGAGGTTTGGTAAAGAAATAGCAAAATATGGTTTCAGACTTTTCTATGTTCTTCAGTCTAAATGAATATTTTCTTATCAATTTGACAAGATAAGATGACATATTTAATACCTGTGAAACAGGTGTTTACCTGGGGATGCTGGGAGGAGCCCTGTTTGGACGGCTGGGGGCCTGAGGACTGTCAGCACTGTTATTGAAGGGCCCCAGGGGTCCTGGGCGGTTTGGAGGTGGAGGGGCCCCCCGAGGACCTGGACGCTGTCCTGAAGACATCCTCCTGGGGGCAGTGGGGCTAGGTGGAGGAGACCTGGAGAAATAAAATCAAACAACACGAGGTGTAAAGTAAAAAAAAAAAAATGAGCACAGTTTACAAAAGTGCTTTTTAAATGGGCCTGCAGTATGAATGTACATGGCCAGTTTAATTCCAACTGCCTTACCTGCGATTCCCCCCGGGTCCCATCCAAGAGGTGTCGACAGGTGGAGGCATGGGGGTGGTGATGGTGGAGGTGGAGATATCACCGATGATGGCGAGGGCCTCCTTCAGGGCCTGGTGGGTCCTCAGCACCTCGTCTCGTCTCTGGGCCTGCTCCTGGGACTCGTCCATCAGAGCGTTCTGGTCGCCTGTGGAGTACAACTGAGCCAGCAGCTCAGCGTTTATGAAGTCCTTCACCTAGTGGCAGGACCAGGAAGTGCAGGAGGGTGATTAAGAACAGTGTAAATACATTTTAAAAAAGCTCTACTACAATTCTCAAAAAAGGATTATTATGTTATTATTTTCAATGTTGCTAGAAGTATGTGTTAACAAAACAGACTTTTACAAACACACATCAGAGAAATGCTATCTTACATTGATGATCATGAGATGCATGATGGTCTTGGGAATGAGATCCCGGGTGCACTTGTTCACGATAGCCATGTAGGAGTCCACCAGGTTTCGGATGGTTTCCACTTTACGTTCCAGCTGAGGGTCCATTGAGAAGTTATCTGTGGTGGCCGTGGTCTCACTCTCGACCTGTAGAGGGACGACGTAGGAACACTTTATTTTAAAGGTAACGAAAGAGGATGAAAGAAAGAGAGAGGCCGAGGCTCAAAAACATCGAGTGAAGTGTCTGAGTTTGGCGCTAAGATGCGTGATCACACAGCACTGCTGCAAGATTTAAATAGTGGAAAGTTCAAAGTTGTGGAAGTAATCTTTTCATTTAAGAACATCATTTATTCTGGATAGGAGATTTTGTTTTAAAATCTATCACTTAGAAAATATAAAAGAAACTAAAGCTGAGAAACTGCCAACCATGGGGGGGAAAAAAAGACCAACTGGTTACAGAGTGAAAGGGTTTGCTGACCGTAGTGGTCTTCTCGGGATAGACCCCCGCACGCAGGAGAGACGACTTCCAGCTGTCCACATCATCCTGAGAGTCACAGGCCAACTCCAGGGTGCGATTATCCTTGTACACATTCCTTAACATCCAGGAAGATAAACATACTTGGTGGTAAATTTAAAGCGCTAGTATTCTGTATTTCATGTTGAAGTAAACAAAATAAGAACATGGAGACGTGTTTTAATGAGACACGTGGTGTAATATGATCGACTAACTATATGAATCATTAAAATGTAAAAAGATCTGGACTTTTCTTTGTTTAAAAAGTCTTGAAAAAGTGATGAACTGTGACATGTGGAAGCATTGATTTAGGTTACATGTTGTCTCTCCAGCCTTGAAGTTCCTGAAATGGATCATGAAACTGAAGTACCGTTTAACTTCACAGGACTCTCTGCACCAACAACGCAAGTTCAGGGCTGATACTCGGGTTGTTTTTTACTGTTTCATATAATGACTGGGCTCCTGCTGGCCATTTGTTCTCCAAATAAAAATATTCCAGCCTACTATCATAACATTCAAATAACTATTTCTTCCTGGTGATTTTAATTGAAAATGTCTGTTATTTTGATTGTAGCGGGGGGGGGTTTTTTTGTTTTTTTTGAACAACTTGATTCTTCACCACACTATATAAATGACAAACTTTATGAACGGTGCAGCAGATCTGTTAGAAATAGTTCCACTCTGCTCCAGTCTGCCATCATGCATACATGCATGCATACATACTGTACTTAACACATAATCCAAAACATATTTCATCCACTGCTGCAGCACACACAGGGCTTTGAACTCTCTGACTCGATCTCATGCATGTGGTTTGCTTTAAATCTACTGGATTTATTTTGCAGATATGAATGAAAGAAGTTAAATGTGTGCTTTCAGATCGCCCGACTGACCTTGACTCTGTGTTGAAAATACAGAATATGTGCTTGCTGGACATGAAACTCTTCTCCACATCGCGGAGCTTCAGGTTGTCCAGCGGGAGCATGTACTTCTTCTCTTTCTCCTGTGAATGAGCACAACAGGAGGATCATGAGCTCATGACTCATCTACTGTATTGTTTTTCCTTTCTTTTATTCATTTGGCACAAACGTTTGTGCAAGATAACAGCTGTAGATGAAAGGTGAAATCAGGATTTTAAGGAGAGGGAGAGAGGGGGGTGAGTTAAGGGAGAAGGGGGTGACAGGAGGGAGAAGGAATGGGGGAGAAATTAGAGTGGGAGGTAGAGGGGGAAGTTGGAGGGTGGAGAAGGGGGAGGCAGAGAAAGAAAAGGGAGAAGGAGAACACATGTGGAAGTCATTACAGTGTGGGTCAAGACACAGTTGTTCTTCACGGTGCGTTTTTTTTTTTTTTGTCGGAGAGAGCCGGGTAAACTCTCCGGCTGCGGTGAAAACGTCGATATGCGCAACAACGAGAGAGTGAGCAGTTCAAAACCTAAAAGTTCTGAGGTGGACGCTCGTGGTAAGGACAGCCCGCGGCCAGGACGCAGCTCGGCTCCTCATTTTCACTCTCCATCCTCGCCCCAATCTTTCTTAAATGTCTTTTTGACTTTTATCCCTCCCCCTCTATATTTTTTCAATATTTTTTCTTTCCATTCCAGAGGGGCCCACTTCCTGCCTGATTTTTTAGAAGAAGGAGGGAGAGAGAGTGAGAGGGAGAGAGATTAAATGACAGCCTGGCGTTAAAACTCAACATCTGGTAGTGCTTAGCAGCACACAGAGAAGCAGGGGAAGGAGGGAGAAGTTAAGGAGAGGAGTGGGTGAAGGGAGGAGGAGGAGGAGGAGGAGGAGGAGAGGCAGGGGAGAAGAAGCGCAAAAGTGGATTTGCAAAAGATTTGCAGAAGAGAGCCCACATCTGGTTTGAAGGTGCAGAATGTGTTGGTCAATGATCGCAGGTAAGAATTAAAGAGGATGAGGAGGGAGGGAAAAAAGAGAAGACAGGAAAACTCTGCAGACTCTTCTGTGGCGTATTCCCCAAGGGGTCACTGCGGCCCATATATGGTCACACGGGTCCCCTCCCTCTTCCTCTCCCTTTCTCACTCCCTCTCTCTCTCTCACTCCCTCTCTCTCTCTCTCTCTCCCCCCCCCCCCCCGTTTCTCTCTTTCCCTCTTTTTTGTGATATCCCCTCCCTGAACGTGCAGCCAGTCTGTCCCAGTCGTCTGAGCGAATATGCCACGTCAAGGCTGGATACTCTTCATGGCCGGCGTGACCGAAACGGACCGCGAGGGGACCCAGAGCTCAGACGTTTTAACCAAAACAAATAAACAACCCAAGAGATGTGCACAACAAGAGCTGGGGGAAGGCGGCAAACGCGGAGGAGGCCAAAATCGCAGTTTCGAAAGGTTTTTTTTTTTTGTTTTTTTTCGATAGACGGAATCCTTGCTGCCAAAATGGAGAGGGGCGAAGGGAGGCCAGACACGGCAGAGGCGCGAGCATCTGGAAGGGCAGAAAACAGCACACAAGGCCTGACTCTTAACTCCGGCTCCGTCCACCCAGTGTTCAGACTACCTGTTCATTGTCATACTGGTGTACAGTAGTCTGCACATTGGTTAGACTGGGCATGGACCCTCTTCTGCCAGCTCTTCTTTCTGTGTGGCTCTCTCTGTCTCTCTGTTGGTATTTCATGTCTCCAAGATGTGAATTTTTTTTTTGCATCACCATTCTCACCCTTTGCTTTGTTTTTTAATCTATTTATCATCTCTATGTGATCTATAATCATCTGTATTTTGTCCTAAGTGCATTCTAACACTCACCACTTACTTTTCACTCGTTTTCGGAATAAACATACATCACCCATTTCAACACTAACGAAACACTAAAAGTTTCAACCAGTTTTCAGTCAGAGTGGTATACGATTTAAAGCCAAACTTCAGAGATCTCACGTAATTTATGGCATGAATGAGTAAGTGTGCAGGCTGCTGGCCTGGTGCTCTGATGAAGATGTGGTCCACTGGAAAGGGGGGAGGAGCGACTGTGGCTGCAAAGCATCTAGCAAAGGCCAGAGGAACCAGGGCCAATCAATCAAGTGCAGTTTGAAAATACAGTCAGATACCTCCAGTGAAGTTATTTCAGTGGGTGGCCAAAATGAACTTGGTAGACTTGGCGGATGTTAGATTGCTGTGGTGTCAAAAAAAAAAAAAAAAAAAAAAAAAAATTCAAAAAGAGGGAAGTCAAAAGGTGCAAACCGAATAAATGTAGAAACTAATTTTGGTTGCTGGTTTGTGCCAAATTAGGAAAATTCAAAGACTGAAAGTGCAACGTTTTCACTGTTGCAGGCAGAGTGTTGTGCACAGTTTGGAGGGGTATCCTACAGAGGGCTTTCTTTTTGCTTAAACATTAGAGGTTGATGTTTGGATTAAAAACGTGTGTTTTTTCCTGCCAAGTATGCGAGCAGTTCCAAAGTAACTTGCCAACCACACCAAGAGGGGGAGGAGGATGTGTGCGTGCATGTGTTCCCGCGTGTGCACGTGTGTGACTATAGAAAGTTCAGCGAGTGTAAAAACAGAAACACACAGACGATCCAGCGGAGTCTATAATTTCCCATATTACCACACTGACGTATCAAATGACAATCTGTAGACTCAAGAGCTGTGCGGCCCCCATGCGCTGTCTGAGGCCTGAGTGTGCTTTCATACATTTCTGTCTGTGCGATAACATTTGGAAGGGATTTGGACTGTTCCACATTTGCAAAATGAAGGAGCAAATGCCTGAACTCCCAGTGGAAAGAGGTGGGAAGGGCAGAAGGGGAACTCGGAGACAAAAGAAAAGATGAATGGAGAGAACGAATGAATTACAAAGTCTCGCTCACATATTAGAGTTAATTAAATCCTCAATACAGCTTAACTATTTAAAACAAAAAACAAATGAATAAAAGTGTGTGTGTAAAAAAAAAAAATCGTCTTTACAATCAAAGCAATGGAGAAGTCTGTGCCGTTCTCTTGGAACTGCACGCTGACAAAGAGACTAAACAATGTCCAATAAACAAACAAGGCCGCAACAAACGGCACCGCCTGGCAGAAGGAGTTGCAGTGTGTCTGCCTATCTACACTTGCTGTGCAGAATATCCTCCAACCTGTACAGCAGGCACAGACAGGCAGATAGACATCAGCCCAGCAAACACGACCGCACCACGGAGCAAAAACTGCATCCTGTGCATGCAAAGCTTTGTGCTAAAACAGACGTGTCATTTTGTATTTTTCTTTGTGTGTTATTGAAGACGACATAATAAAGAGCTTTTAAAGAACATCCTCCAGATCTGAGTTATTTATCCAACATCAGTATGCGTTAAGTTTTTGTTTAAAGGGAAGTCAGATGTTTACAGAGATGTGTTTTCCTTTGTCATGCCTAAAATATTTATTTACACACCATGAAGATGTGAATACTTACATCTTACTCACCCTTAACCCAACATTGTTGTCCTAAGAATGAATTCAAATCAAGCAAACATTCCCAAACCCTCTGACTTCTGGAAAAAAAAATTGTAGTTTTAGCATCTTAATACTTGTGCTGAAGCTGAAAACGTTTTGTCTGTCTGCTGTTTGAGGCTGAGCAGGAAATGGAGCGAATGTATTCAGACAAAATAGCTGGCCAAAATTATGAAAGGAAATTAATTTGTAGAACAGCATTCGAGGTGCTTTGCTGCTTGACAAAACAATGAGCTGAAAGATAGCAACGTGCAGATTTGAAAATCAGTTGCTTGACAATTACCTCATCATCCTTGAACCAGGAGAGGCTTTCAGCAGTCAGCACGAACCAGTACTCTTTGGCTCCTCCCTTCATGATGCTGATGTTGTTGATGGTCAACCAGCCTTTACGAATGACCTGAGGGGACGGTAAGGTCAGAAAGTCAGACATAGCTACTGTATTAAAAAAAAAGAGTTATTAAAGTACAAAAAAAAAACCTTTTCAGCCCCCCCCCCCCCCCCCCCAAAAAAAAAACAGAGCTTATAGGAACTCTTTTTAAAAATAAAAATAAAAACTCACCTCTGTAACAACATCAACAAAACATCATGTCTAGTGCTGGGATGAAACGTGTGTGTGTGTGTGTGTGTGTGTGTGAAGGTCAGGTTAGGTGTGTCTCTGTGACTCACTCAGAGACGAGCATGTGACTGTGTGTGCGTGAGTGCAGTCTCATGCAGGGAGCCGTATTAGTTGCGTAGAACCGTTGCGTTACCATTGTGTTAAGTGCTTCAGGCACACGATGTATAGAGCATGTGTGTGTCTGCCGTGTTAAGTGTATTAACCCTAAAGGCCCGACGTAAACAAGCCAGAGGGCACAGTGCCAAGTGATCATTAGGTTAGATTACTGTCAGTATTGCGCCGCCTAAGACTCACTAAGGAGGTTACCCAAACCATTACAAAAGCCTTTATGTCAGCGACACAAATACAAGAGATATTTGGGTACTGAAAGGCCTCTTTGTTCTGCAATTTTTTCTTGTTGGAATGATTGTTTTACTTGAAAATGTTTAATTTCCATTTGTCTGGATGGCAACCCCTTGTAGTCTGCAGACTTTGGCACTGTAGGTGGGGGGGGTGTTGTTAGAGAGTAAACGGTTAGATAGCAAACTCTTACAATAAGACCTGATGCGGGAGGAGAGGAGGCCTGCAACAGGAAGGAATGTGGCTTGTTTAGAAACCTTGTGGTACTACAAAAATGTCAGCTGTTTCAAGTGCAGCTTATGATGACGAGAAAGCCCCAGCAAAAAAAAAAATCAGCACACACAACTCATTTGCCACTCATGACCTGTCAGAGTGGAAAAGGAGACACTGACAGGTTGTTAAGCATCAGTGCTGGAGAGAGCACCACACAATGGGCAGAAGTGTTACTGCAGGCAGAAACGACATTGCAAACCATGACCCATAATGAGAGATACTCACCAACAGTCACCCATAAGAGGGCATCTGAGAATCTCACTAAGGGATGGGGATGAAATGCAAAGTGGCACCTTGATGACACAGGGAGGGGTTCAAAGAAAGGGGAGAGGTCTCAACAATAAACACAAGTGGTGATGGAGGAAAAAGTAATAGAACCCGACGGAGATAAACGTATGAAACCAAAGAAGCAAACAAAGCACAGAACAACAATGGTGCTAAACTAAACATGATACAGCACACATGACTAAAATATAAAATCATGGCAAAATCTCCCATGTAAATAAGATCAAGTATGTCAAAAGCAAAAGATTGCATCTCTCTGTCTGCTTTCTCTCTGCAGCAGCCGTCCTGCTGCTGTGTGGCTGTGCAATCATCCCTCGACCTTGTGCTCTGGGTTTGTTTATGACCGACAAGACGCGGCAAATGCTTACCTGATTCGTTGCTGAACTCTGGCTCTTATTAGTCTGGCTGCTCCTCTGCTGCGCACTGCAAAAGACAAACAACAACACAGAGACGACCGGAGAGACGGGGTGATGGGGAGAAAAAGGGTTAACAGGAGTCAAAGAACATTCTTTTTTCACCAGCCTGACATTTTCATTCATAAATAATTCATCACTTTAAAAGGGAGGGAACGGAAAGACAATTTACTTTGCAAAGCCAATGAAGTCTTCGTGGTTGGTGTTGATGTAAGAGAGCTCAATGTCTATCAACAGCAGAACCTGGAACGAAAAAAAAAACACATTAACATGAAGCATTTTGAATAGTTTTATTCATGAGAGTTAAGATTCAAAGCTTGATACAAAAGTCATATTTCATGCTTTACTGTTTGTAGATTGTTAGCTTATTAGCGTTAAGGAAGCCATGATGAAAAGCTAGTTTATCTGTATGTGCAGAAAACCAACACATATCATGATTAAACTGATGACATATACAGTAAAATCTTTATATGTGAGATTTAGAGGTTTGCTAATATGTGGATTTTTGTGACCTCTTGAAAATGCTAGGCCCGCTGTTTCCCTCGCTTCCAGTCTTAATGCTAAGCTAAGCTAAGCTAACCAGTCACATGATAGTGGCACTGCTCTTCTTGAAACACTCGTCACAAAGATGAGGTACTGTATTTCTTTATGTTAAACAGTGTGAATAATAAACTTATAATAATAATAACCCTTGCAAATGAATCTTTAAATTCTACAACACAATGACAAAAATGGAAGTAGATCTCTCCGTATGCAGTTATACTTGGTACCAGTGTTTGCTGTTCATGCATGGGTGTGTGTAAAAGGTCACGCTGTCAGTCATTAATAAATGTGCATGTCCGTCAACTATTCACCTGGTCTTTGGCCCGACTCTCTCTGTCTCGGATATGAGATGTCACAATTCTTTCAGTTTCTTCACGCAGCATGGGGAAGCTCTCCAGCTGAGAACAAAACAGCAAGATGATCATTGATTGGACACAATAAATCAAACGTAACAATAGTGACAAACTCAGAGGGAAACTGGAATTATATTCTGAAACAGCAGATTATCTCAAACCTTTCACTTTTTATCACATTAATAATAACAGACTTTATTTGAACTACATGAAAACCATTGTTTAGCTTTTTTAAGTTAACTGTTTTACAAGTCAACAGATTATGAGTGAGAAAATTAATGGATAAAAACCTTTATTGCCCCTTCATGTTTTTCATTTTAAGTTAAAAGAGAGAGAAAAACTTTTCAAAGGCTTTATTATATTAAGAATTCAAAACTGTCCTCCTGGGGCTCAAAATGAGTTGGAACAGCTTTACGAGCCTGAAGCATCTGTTTTTCTAATAAGTCTCTCGTAATAACATTTGTTCTGGCCCATGTATGAAGGCTAAAGTCCATAAAATAAATAAATATATACTATATGTATATATGTATGTGTATATATATATATATATATATATATATATATTTTTTTTTTTTTTCAAAAGATTTATCAATTGAAAAGTTTTTCTTTTCTTCAAGAACTGTCAACTGTCCTTCTGTATGACCTCCTCTCTTGCAAACCCTCATGAGTCACATGTTTTACCTTGTTGGAGCACTGGCGTACGACGTTTATCAGTTCCTGGATGACCATGTCCACACACTTAACACAGGGTCCTTTCAGCTTCATTATCTGCTTCTTCACGATAGCCTCAAACGCCATGTCGGGAGTGAAGAGGCCAGTCCTGAATTACAACAAGAGGAGGGGGACAGAACAAAGTACAGTATATATTCATCTGTATTCAGATTAGATAGAAAAAAACATTTTAAAAAATGTAGGAACGCCTCAGTGCACCAGGTATTTCTTTTTTAGGAAATCTAGGCTAAAATGTGATGTATTATTTAAAGTCTCTCCTGCGTGTGAACAATTGTTAAGGTTCGATGACTCTCAAAAAAAATGGAAACTCAGAAGAAAGTTGGAATAGCAAAACAAGAATTATAGCATGCCTCCCCTTTTTTAAAAATCCCAATCCAACCCATGTATGAAATTCAAACATATGTGTTTAATTGACTTGTTATCAGTCATTAAACGTATTACTTATACACTAACAAAGACTAATACAAGAGAGCAAACGTCCCTTGTCAGTTGAATAGGAGGAATCCTGTGATGTCCGTGGAAACATTGGGAGATTTAAAAATCAGTTCATTCATTTATCAGTAGACATATTCCTACCTGATACCGTGGATGTTCTTGATAGCATAGCTGATCTCACGCCGCATCTCTTTCTCATCACACTCCATCTTGGGGGAAACAGAGGAGGAGTTAAGACAGATGTGAAAATCAAGTTTAAAACTAATAAAGATGAGGGACAGACTGGTCGGAGAGATAGATTGATAAACGTTAGAAAAACAATTATAATTACAAGAAAAAAGGAGAATAAATGTGCTGCTGTAAGAGGACGTGAAAGGTGATCTAAGTAAATCATGAATAGCATAAACCTGATTTTAAGAAAAAAATCTGTGTGTGCGAAACATTCAAATAAATAGAATACAGCTGACTGTTCCTCTTGTTTTGTCGTCTTCATGTCTGATTTATCACCTTGACAAGCTCAAAGGGGAAACGCTCATGGAAGATACGGTTGATTTTTGCTCCACCAGACAGCTCCACTGTGTCCACCTGATCCCCTGAACCCTCAATCCTTTTGTCAAAGTCCACAGAGAACTGCTGCACCATCCTGTAACAAATCAAAATGACAAACACAAGCCCTCGTGTAACCTCGGATATCTAAATGCCAGGTTTTTTATTTTTTAAAAGAAGGAATGTTATAAGCTCTTGTTGTGAGAAAAACAGGCTACTGACTGCAGCAGCTGTTTGGTTTTGCGTGACGGGTCATCAGGTAGGTATCCCCGGTATTCCTCGGCCTCCTTGTCCAGAGCCAACAGCTGGGACTGCAGCTTACTGCGGAACGATGGCAGGGTGTCCCGGATGTGGTTCGTCAGTTGCTATAAACAGAAAGCCAGCAAAATACAACAAAATGTAATCACACATGAGCATCAGTAAGAAGATTACATTCTGGGTCTTCTAACAGCACAGAGATTTAAAATGTAAGACTTTTACTTCAACGAACAATAGTGCACAAACAGAAAGAGTGAAATCATAAATTATTAGGAACTAGAAACTGTGAGAGCATTTTCCACCTACTGACATCTTGTATCACCCACACTGATGTTTGGTACAACAGAAGTGGAAAAAAAAAAAAAAAGGCCGCCCTCTTATTAATCATGTAAAGTGCTCAGTTGGAAAGCTCCAGGAGAAAATCTATGATCACCTCGTTGAGCACTCTCTGCAGGCGCGGGGTGCCCATTTTATCCGCCATGTGCCTGTACGACGGGTGGGAAAAGAAGAACTTCCTCTCAGCCTCCAGAGCAGCCTTGATATCTTTCTTTCCATCTATGTCCTTCTGACTGCGATTCACCACTCCAATATAACCTGAGGATGAATAAACAGGGACATAAATTGAGAGACATAAGAAATCCCAATCCCAGGAGGGAGAGGCCGCGGAGGGTGGAATGGAAATAAGGTAGAAGGCCAGCGTTATTACAACCAGTGATAATTAACACAAAGAGAGAATTTGAGAGTGAATGAGAATAGCAAAATAATGTTTCACACACACACACACACACACACACCTCTTCGCAGTGGCAGCAGCTTGTTCTCCAGCACATCTCGTGCATCTGTGCCCTCGTCCATTAAATCGAGTTTGGTGATCACTCCAATAGTTCGTAGACCTAAAAAAGGCAGCAGAAAAGGTTTGGAACGGATGTGACTGTCTGCCCACTTTGATATGACCCAGTCATCTACTGCTTAGTAACTTTTCTGAACCGAGCCAATCTTCTTTTCATCATTTACAGGAACCCCTTTTAACAGCTTCTAAATAAATCGTGTTGTTTATCAATTCAACAAGCAGTTTGAAAAGCACCGTCAGAGGAAATAATTATTTGAGATTTTAAGCACATTGAAGGCTTTGTTTTTTAAAGGGGCTATATGTGACTTTGTCACATAATTAAATTGTGCTTTAGTCGTAGATAGTAAGAGAAGGGTTAGCTGATTTTTTGACGCCTGGTTCGATTTCCCGCAAAAGCTGCAGGAAGTGATGTCTCTGCGTGTCCTCGATGTCCTCCTCACACAGCTCTGCTTACGGAGAGCAACAGTTGTGCCTGACTGGATGGAGAATGAAACTAAGATAGAATCTGTTGTTACAAATAATCAATCAACCTCTAATTCAACACAGACTCCTTCGCAGACTCCAAGCAAAAGAAACCAGAAAAAGGTTTTATCTGTTGAAGATGGTCAGTCAAACTAGAATCTGACCAGCGTAAAGTGAACACAGGAGAGATTCTCCTTCATGGATGTAGCTTCCATCAGTTTTGAGGATAAAAACTAACCCAGAGAAGGCTTCACATTGAAAAGGTAAGATAATTCCTCTAGAACCTGTGAGTTTCACAGCCGATGAAGATGCTAACTCCTGTATGTACGAGCACGCAAGCGAAGGCAAGCAACAGGATGCTGGTGCAGTTAGCCTAGCCGCTTGCAGTGCTTTAATACCTAAGGGTTCAAATTAATTATCACTTGTCTTTTAAGGGTTACAAACCTTTATTTCCAAACAAGCTGAAGGTATGTCATGTGATTTTATTAAAGGAAACCAGGCTTAAGTTTCTTTGAGTTAAACTTTTTATGATGATGTTAAGATAACTTGAATGTTTCCTCTTTTGCTTACTTATATTGGATTCTACAGTTTAAATGCATCTTTATTCTCTTTCAGCATCTTTAGCTGTTAGCATCTTTCCTCTATACACTTCCTTTTAAAATTTTCCACCTTTCACTCTGTCTCCATTTCTGATATAATTCATCTCTCCCACAAGGTCACTGCGTCCGAGTACTCTGCTTCTTAGCTACTTCATCCTCTTCTCCTCTGTACTCCATTCCTGTCTGAAGGTCAAACTACGTGGGCATTATATTAATTTAATTTATTTCTCATTTCTTGACCTTGCTCAGCATCCCAACTGAGAAGCCTCTTTTTCCTCTTCCATCTTCATAGTCTATATGTTTCTTGAAATCCAGCCGTCTGTGTCAGATTTTCTTTTTCTTTCTATCTATCTATCTATCTATCTATCTATCTATCTATCTATCTATCTATCTATCTATCTATCTATCTATCTATGTTATGTTTCCACATTTAGGTGAGTGGTTAGATACCCTGCATCTGCTTCAGGTTACACTCCCCGAGCACATGGCCACCTTTCAGAGCTTCCTTTACTTCCATTCTGTTTTTCCACGTCTGTCCGACTACCTCTATAACTCTAAATCTCTTTTCCATCATCTCCATGCCCTTTCCTCACCCTGTGGATCCACGTCCTTGGACAGTTTCAAGGCATCAGAGTTGGCCAGGTCGGTGTTTGCTGGAGTGACGGCCAAAATCAAGCAGCTCTCTCTGGTGATGAACTGCATGATCATTTCCCTAATCTGCTGCTCGATGTCCACAGGCTGGTCTCCGACGGGCACCTTGGTGATCCCCGGCAGGTCGATGAGAGTCAGGTTCAGCACTGCAAAGTCACAGGGAGGAAATATAAGAACATTTTCACCTTCATGTGGCTTATTGCTAGTTAAAGGTGGAAAATCATTGTTTACTCCACATTGAGCTTGGATAGTCGTTGTCGCTTAACATCACTCTTTCAAGATGCAAAAACATGCAATGATTACCCAATTTTAAATATCTCACTCGTCACTGTTCTTTGTATGCACGTGTTGGATGGAAGTCTTTGACCATACACAGACTCAAACAGAGACTTAAACACTGGTATATGTACAAGCATATCTTAGGTCTAATTCCTTCATCAGTCAGGAGAATAAAGGGACTTAAAATGTAAAGGATCTTTTCTAATTGTCTGTCCCAAAAGTCAGAACTAAACCAGGGGGAAAAAAGTGTTGTTGTAGTTTGCTGCTCCCTTTACTTGAAATGACTTAGAAAAAGATCTGAAAATTAAACTGCTCTTGTTAGATTTATTGGGATATGAACACATCAGGCAGTCAATGTTCTTCCTAACGTGTTTGTGGATAATCTTGACAAATATTTTCTGTTTAAATTTGTCATTTTGTGTTTTTGTAAATTGTGCTGCTGCTTGTCTTTGCCAGGACACTCATCAAAAAGAGTTCCGTTCCTGGTTAAATAAACATGTCTTGTTTTACAACTGGCCAGCTTCGCAGTAACATTAATTTCTGCTTGAATAAATGAATGAAACCTTTATTGCCCATAATTTGCCTTAAAGCGGGAGCTTAAAACACAACACAAACAAACATGTACAGGACAGCACAGACAAAAACATTAAAGCAGCACATGATTAAATGAAGGATGTCAGTAGCAAGTTAAGGTGCAGAGTGCTGAGTTCATTCTGTATAACCACAGCTTATTAACCAGATGAATACTGTTTGTTCCCTATTTTGTACGGACAATGCTCTTCCATAACACTAAATACAAAAGGTCAATACTCTTTCAATAAAACTCTTGTAAAATAATTTCAGCGTCGTGCAAGTCTTGGAAAAGTGATCTTGTTATAGTAGAACTTTGAGCTGAGCTTTTAATTTAAAAATGTGTAAGCTGTAGGATGAGGAAGAACTAGCTAAATGACAATACACATGTAAATGTTACATGACTTTGTACATTTACTGCCGTTAAGCTTGAAAACATCTGAATTCACTAAACGAGCTAACAACATTTAGTATTTAAGCCAACATTGGAGAAATAATGTTCTCTAGTTTGATGCATCTTAAATCTCCAAATTTACAACAGTATCAAACAACATGTACGGTAATAGTGTGTGTAGGGCTGGGTCAGATACACACACCATACATATTACAGTATCTATGTTAGCTAGGCTAAACAACAGTTAGCTGCATGCCTTGGTGTAAATGTGGAGTAAAAACATGTACACAAAACAATGTGTGTCTCATTAAAAGCTGTCTAAACCTCTTTTAGTTAAAACTTTGACTACAATTTAGGGTGACAATGAATTGGTATAGTGCAACCATAAAAGCTAACAAGTAGTTGAACCTTGTGATAATAAGATATAATTCTGATGTTCTTTGAAGTGTATTGTGCATACTAACAGAAAGGATTACATTTAAATTGATAGCTACTTTCCAAGCAATTCCTATAGCTGTTTTCAAGCTATTCACCAAATATTTGCAATATCTGCAAGTAGCCAAGTGGCTGAGGATTTCAGATAATCAAAAAGTTCATTATTTTAATCTGAATTCTTTTCAAAGCTCTTGTGGAAAAAGGACCACATTCACATGAATAAATACATCTCGGACAATAGCATCAGTATAGTATTTGGAGCATGTCATATTCGGTCATATAATAAACACAGAGCAGCCTTCTTTTAGCTCCTCAGCATACAAATTCCTCTTTATATCATTATTTGTAAGCAGAGTCATATTCTTTGGGTCAGATGACCCAGTTTTTAAAACACTTTTTGCCAGCAAAAAGTACAAAGAGTGAGAAAATGATGACTCGCAGTGTGCACGCTCTATTTTGATTCAGAAGTGTTCTTGAAAGAAGAGAAAAGCTGAGTTGCATTATGGACTCTCACCATGTGGGGAGTAAACCCGCAGGTTAATGGGGACAGGAGATATGCCTTTGTTGGCCCCTGTGACACGGTCCGTCTCGGCCTCGATCTCTGCACGAACCTCATCAAAGTCTGTGAACTTCTTCCCTTTGCAATGCAGGAATTCAGCCCATTCTGACAGGAGGAAAATCAAGACCATATAACCTCGATTAGTGGCTCTGCTTTCTTGTGTATGAAAGCAAAACAAAATGACAGGGAAGAGGAAGGGGCATTTATACAGTGGTAAAAGCTTCATCCATGTGTATGTGCAAATGCTAGAATGAGTGGGTGTGTAAATGTGTGTGCTTCCACCTGCAGTGGCGCTGATAAGCTGCAGAACCAGGGGCCTGCGGGTGACAATGCCAGATCCACGGGGCAGGAAGTCCCTGAAGAAAAACAAACCTCATTAAAGTGTAGCCAAAACAAACATTTGTCAAAGAAGGCATATGAAGCATTATGATATCTTCATATTTTTCACTACTGAAGGGAACATTGCTTAGCTCTTGCTATAATGACATGCAAACTGTAGCTTCTTTAATGTCACTAATCTGTTATGGAATAAGCCAGTTAAATACAGAAAAAAGCCTATTCTGTAGCTTTTCCTGCTGCACCTTAAAGTGCTTCTACCCAAAAGAACCATCAGACCTGATAAACAACAGGTGACAATGAAAAGCTGCATCGCTGATGAGGAGCTTTCTCAGTTAAAATGGTGACTTCACCATTTCCTTAGAGGATCAACACTGACTCATGCTGCATGTTTATAGATGTGTGTCCAATAGAGGACACCACAGACTGCTACACCACCCACTAAAGGTATTTTCCAATAAACCTTATTAACACATATCGACCCCACGAAAAGCGACAGGTCCTCTTCTTGTCCATTCAGCACTGTGCAGAGACAGCTCAGGACAGATGGATCACTACTCAGCGTCTCAACTCTCAATGAGTGGACCAACAGAAAAAAAAATCAATGCATCAATCATGACCTGCACACGTGCCTGTTAAAATACATTTGAATGGAACTATTTGGTCGAACAAAGCAATGATGCTAGCAATAAAGCTAGTAGCACTGTGTTTTAGTTAACGAGGGAGGCAGGATGGAGTATCAACGAGAACATTGATCTGATACAACCTTCGACTCATAAAAAAATTAAAATAAAAATTCCAATTAACATTTACTTTTCTACAGTGAGTCGGACTCGGGATACTTCTTAATTATGTTCACTCTGTTGCTCTGAGCGTGATAATGAGAAAAAACACTGTAACAGTTGGAAGATATAGGTAAAAACAATTGACAATATAAAAAGTCATGTGCCTTATAAAAGCCAGAAAGTAGTAATCGTAGTTGACTTTTTTTTTTAATGTCTGGTAATTGTCAGACTTTGCTTCTGGACAAAATTTTAATTTACTTCAAGGAAATGTAACAGTATGTAGTGGCATACAGCTGTTAAAGATAATAATGCTTGTATTTTCTTCTTCTAACGTGCTGGTATCAGATCAAATTGGCCATTGTGAACGTTCAAGTAGCAGAATAAAAAAACGCATTACAAAGTTAAGAACTTGCAGTGACAGATGGCAAAAAAGAGGGTAAAGAATAAATACAACACTTAAAGATCCTTAATCATTTTAGTCGCTTCATTGGACCATTTCCCATGGGGCAACTCAGCAGCATCTTCTACTACACCAGTAAAAACAATGTAAAACTATCTTTAATACTTCTAAAACATGCTGTCTTAAAGAGCTACAGAAAATAATAAAGAGCTGTGTTTGCAGGCTGACTTGTGCCCAACATGGTCTGTAAATTGACCTCTTGTAAAAAAAAACATTATGTAGGGTCCCTTTGAGTATAGTCAGAAGACTAAAAAAGTGTGCTATACAAACTCATTTACCATTTACCTTTTTTTTTTTTTTTTTACCGTCATATCCCAGCATAGACACAAAAACAAAGCCAGAAGAAAAGCTACAATAAACAAAATAACCCCTATACTTCACGGCACTTAATTACTTTAAAATGCAGGGTTATAAAACTGAATGGAACCGTGTAATATTGATTGCAGAATAAGGCTTCAGATTACAGCACATCATGTAGTAGCTATAAGGCAGCTGTTCTGTCCAACATTTCTCAAGGAAGTGCTTGGTCCTTATCTTGATGTAAATATACACTCATGTGCAGCTGTTGATAAAACATCTGCCATGACTGACCAGAATCCAGGGCGAGATGATGAATATTAATGTGTTTCAGACACTGCTGCATGCACAGAAGGATTATGGTTTAAAATGGCAGTGATGCGTTTCTGCAATCTCCATTTTATGCAACAGAACATCAGAGTGGCATTTTTAGAGGGTCAGAAGCATATTAGAGAGTGTGAAAGAATGCTTGGGAACAAAAAAAAAAAGAAAGAAAGAAGAGATGGCTATTTCTAGTGACTGTGTGGGACTGCAGTTGGTGCTGATTGGGCCAAAAATCCCCAGGTGCTGCTCTAACCCAAATATGCCTGCCTTCCTGTGTCAGTAGCCACAAGGCAGTGGTGTTTGGAAATATTTAGGCTAATGCATGAAATAAATCTGAAGGTGTGTGCATTGACTTGGTGCATCAGTGACTTTAAGCTTCAGGGAGAGATGGTTTGAACTCTGCAGAGAGAGATTGGCCCCATAGGCCTCTTATGTCATCTTCAAGGTTAGCAAGAGAAGGGATTATACTATTCCTGGAGGTCAATTGTACCTGCCCACAAAGTTCTCCAGCACGGAGCTCTTTCCTGCACTCTGGCCGCCGACCACCGCGATCTGTGGCAGGTCCAGGTTGCAGGCTTGCCCGATGGAACTGAAGGCATCCTGCAGCTTGTTGACCAGTGGGATCAAGTCCTCCATGCCACGGTTTCCCATGGTGCCTTTAGACGGAGGGACTCCGGATCAACGAATGGAGAGAGAGAATGAGAGTAGGAAGGAGGAGAAGGAAGAGGAGGGAGGAGGGAGGATGTGTGGCGCTGCTATATTAGTCCAGGATACCGCGGCGCTTGTTGATGTAGTGAAGTCATCTAGCCGCGAGTTGCCCCGAGCCAAGCGAGGGTCGGAGCGACTGTGGAGACAGAGGAGAGAGGAGAGGGGGGGCAGAGAAGGGAGATATGAACGGACAGGGACAGACAATTGCGTAGTTGCTTCCAACAACCAACATAACCTCTTGCACACAGACACACACAAACACACGCATTCACACACACGCACGCACGCACGCACGCACACACACACACACACACACACACACACGCACGCACACACACACGCACGCACAAACACACTGAAGCCTATAGTTTCAAGGGCATTTGTTGATTGGAGCTCCATTAAGCAAGATTGAGCAAAATGGTGCGTTCAAGGCTTCATAAAATCCCCCACAAATCACGCATAATAACAGCAAAGGAAAGCGTCCTTTTTCTGCGTGCAGACAAACAGAAATAGCGTCTGTTGAAAATAAACAATAGTTAAAATCACATATGTATCACAATGTTGTTCTGGACGTACCCCGCCTCAGTATTTCTTTGGTGTTTTCACTATCCGATGGTCCAGGTCGCTGTCCGGTGCTGAACCGACGCGCAGATCAGGCAGCAAAGACGAGTGACCAGACTCTGCACGATTACACAAGCACCACTTGCTGGATCGTATATTCCCGTGCATTAATTGCAGTGTTCCTGTAGATTTTTCGTTTAGATAAGGAGGATGTCACAGCGGCTTCATCCCGAAAACAAATTCCGCTTTGACAGATTAATCATTTTCGCCCTCTCCTGCGCTCCGCGGTGCAATTGCGAAGCTGCGTCTGCACTGGTACTGACGAGGCGGAGGACCAATGGATAGCGCCAAATTGGAGAGGGGGAGCGAAATGCACCACCCCCATTGGCTGAGTAGGTACAGGTTAGTCCTACCTGAGCCCGCCCCCTGTTTACATCCGTGCCATATCTGCCGCTGTGACTCATGCGGCACGGCTGCGCATCGCTGCAACAGAGGAGGGGGACGCGCTCCTTCAGATCCTGCAGTAGGAGCAGGAACCAGCAGCATCTGTCGTGAATTTCAGACATGGTACGCAGTGACAGTCATTTTATGTCGCCGTTCTGTGTGCATGTTAAGACGTCGCTGTGATTAAATGCATCATCCGTTAGCCTTCATTAATACGTTTTAAAACGTGAAGCCTGGAAGGGTTCACTTGAACTGGACACAGACGTGTTGTTCTCGCTCACAGATTGTCACTGCAGGCCGAGACTAGTGAAGGCGGTCATGCATAAAAGGACGCTGACATTCTCTATCGGGACAACCTCTGTGTCTCATCAAGTGTCTGTCCTGCACTCGATGCCTATCATGAAATGATCTAATTTGCTAATTTGATCTTCAAGCCCATTTGCAAAGACATTGAAATGGATCTGATGCACATCGAGGACACAGGGCTTTGTGCACCCTCATCCGTTTGCTTTGGACGTTAAAGTCATATCGATTTAGTCAGGATTGGACCTTTTCATTATGGTCAGGCCTCTTGAGAGGTCTCTACTGGGCCCATCGTGTTGTAGTGAGCTGGTCCATCACTAGATGGCAGTAAGCATCCAGTCACTCTTTGTTTGGGATTTGTTCATAGCTGCAATTATTTAATTAAAATGTATTTCTAAACGAAAATTAAACCTCAAGGAAATCCTTAAAGACACATTTGTTCACATCATAGAGACGTGCGTTTCAGATGCTTCAAAAAGGTTCATGTCGATATTGGAAGAAGAAAAAAAAACTAAACATTGGGGCTTAAAAGTGTCTGGTAGTCTTTATAAATTCTGGTGCTTATAGAAAACAAATGTAAATTACTGAATTCATGATGACTCACAATGATGTATTAACTGTCAGACTAGACTCCTGTGGTTTATCTCAGGCTTGATCTCTGTGACCTTACCTGACGGAGGACAGGATGTGTTGGCATGGCTATCAAGTGACATCAACACCTCTCTCTCTTACTGAAGCATCCCTTTTATGTCCAGCCAAAGATCGTGTTTCCTGAGGTATCTGGGGTGACAGAGGAGTTTGTCTCAAGTTCAGTATTTCAGGCTTAAAATATAGGTTGTCTCTGTTTTTAGACCGGGACCTGGTTGCTCCCTTTGACTGCCACCTGCCCCCTTTTAGCACAGACGCCATTTAACCGGGATCCAAGGATGATTCAGGGACCTCTGAGAAAGGCTCACCTGATCAATGCAAGACTATTCTAATTTATTGACTTGGTAGGTTTTTTTCAGGTTGGATATGAAGCATACAACTTAAGTATCTCTTAAGTTAAAGGAGTAACTTACATATAAGTAATATGCTTGTTTGTTTCAGAGGATTACAGGTTACTAGTGACTGAACACAGAAAATAAAACAGAATCATAGAATTCAGAGCATTCCCATTTTGTGTTACAAACTTTATGTGGTCATAAAAGATCAACAATCCAACATAAGGACATTTCCATACTTGTATTTATTTTATTTTGCCTTCTACTAAATGTTTGTGAATATAGAGTCGAATGTAGGTGATACCAGGAGTATGTATTGTTTGTCTAGCTTTGCCTATGTGAGAGCTACAGTTGTGCAGGTGTACAGTGTACCTTTAGTTTCATCAGGTGGGTGAATTAATGTTGAAATTAAAGATGCTCCAGAGGCACGTGAGTTCTGTTTACATGAAATGCAGGACATTGTGCCTCTGTGTGTAACTGCATGTGTGCAATTGTTTGCCATTGTATGAGTGCGTTTGAAATAAGAGACAGATGGTGGAGTGCTGGTGGAAAACAAATTATTGGCTCAAGGTCAAACGGAGTCCAGGGAGAGTAGTTAGCAACATGTTGGTCTCTGCACCACTCCATCAGCAGCCTGAATCATCCATTACTCATTGCAGCGTTGTGTTTGGACAGGAGGTTCTGTCTAGTCCCTTATCAGAGTCCAACAAATAAAAAAAACCTTATTGTGTCCAGTTTAAGTAGTACCAAACCATTGGCTGAATGAAGGTTGTTTTCTACAGAGCCAAACAAGAATACATGAATACATCCTATAAGGCATCTGCTGAATTTGATACATTTCTGATTTATATCTCTTCAGAGGAAAGGAATTCAGTTGATCTGCCCTTTTTTTCCTCAGATGAGATTACCTGATGAATCTGACAAGGAGAATTAATGTTATTTCAAGATGAAAACTGGCCGAAGTTTGAGCTGTTGCTGGTTCGCAAACTATTTATGGCTCAGAATTCACAGATTTTTATTTTTGTCCCTTATTGAGTTTGGCCAATAGCTTTTAAATCTTAGCCTGACATGCAGGGGAGAAGGGCTCTGTTGTTAAACTGTCGTCAATAGGTGGGAAAAACTGGCCCCATTACGTAATGCACACCTTTACATAGCCTACCGGTAGTCACAAACTGCACGACACACACAGAAGGAACGGTTAGTGTCATAGGTAGGAAAAGAGGAATTTACAGTAACTGTTGAATGTGCATATTAGATCCAGTGGAATCCCGTAAACCCATACTTATAAAAAAACATCGTGCCTGAAGGGTGACGCTCGAAGAGATATTACTGGAATTATAATGAACAGGAATTCCAATACTTTAACACTGTGTAATTAGATGACGCAATGTCACACAAAAAAACAGACGCACAAACATTAGCCAGGATGATTTCAAGGGAAATACTTAGGGTGCTGAAATATATGATACAAGCATTCTCAGGCAAACATCACTTTGTTGTTCATATTTTTTTCAAACAAATATAATTTCTATTAATTGCATTTTAATTTAGTAACAAGTCAGGCTATAATTCTTACCTTTCACAATTCTGACATATTGGCTGCAAAGTTGTCAATGCTAGTAATGCTAGTGGTCCACTACTGCAGTGTAGACACCTAAATAAATTACCTTTCAATTTGGCATTTGTAGTAGAGCCATGAAAAAGCCCAAATTAGTCGTCTCTCATCTTCTGTTCAGTGCGGATATGCAAATTTGAACGTATTGTTAGTCAATAACTATTTTCATATTTTGCCTTGTTTGTTCAATACATATCTTAAAGGTGTTAAAGAATTAATATATAAATTGGACACGTAGCATTTAAAAATTGATACTTCAGTCCAGATTCAAAACATTACAGACCACCCCTCCCCCCAGGGTCAGACACTGAAGCTTCAGTGTTTAGCCAGCCCTGCATCGGTTCAGCTCACTTGGCCGGTTCCAACTCTGTGAAACCTGTTGGTTTGCTGTTTGCTCAGCTAACTGAGGGATTTCCAAAATGGCCGTGTGAGGGTGCGTTAAAACCGCCTGCCATCACTAGCCAAATACAGATCATTCTAGACCAGAATCAAAACTTAGAAAAATGACATGCTGGCTGCTGCATTGTTGTCAGAGAAGCCAGTATTTGAACATGGCATGTTATATAATTGTTTAGCATGTGTTGGTAGGTAGATTCTGTTGTTTGAGAGCCAGGCAGAGTGTTTCCTTGCTTAAACCTTTACTAGTTGAAACGTAATACTGAACACAAATAGAACAGGTAAGGGTGTATAAATCTTTCCATCTACTTCCAGGCAAGAAACTAAAAGAAATACATTTTCAAATACGTCACCTCATTCACACAGTGGCCTTTTTAGTTTAGTGAAAAACAATAAAGAGTATAATGCAGGGAACCTCCTCTCAACGGGAACAACAGAATCACCTCGCCCACTTGCTCTCAGTGACTGTTTCAGAACATTACAGGCTGCATTCAAACATCTGCACACCAAGACGATATGTGAACATCTAACCAGGGGGCTCAAAGGAAGAAAAAAAAGATTTAGCTCTTTACATTCACACATGCACCTGACTTGGACAATTTCAGGACATTTTCAGGAGAGTAGCGCATATGGGACTATATAACACAATGACTGTGTATTAAAAATGCCCCTCTGCTGCCATGTCTGCATCAGTAATATGAACCTCTGGTGTAACACCTACGTTGAGCTGTCAGAGACCAAACAACACATTCTGTGCTACTGTGAGGCCAAGGTTTCAAGTGTGTAGGCGTGTGAGCCACTGTGATTATATCCTCACAGATACAGCCGACAGAAGCAGGCCAATTTAATGCATTTTTCTGAAACACCTCACGCTGAACTCTCATGTACCAATTTAATACAACAGAATTAAACACTGATTAACATTCAGCACCATCAATTTCTCCCTACGCGTCAAACACCATGACTCATTTGAGCTGCAGAACCTATCAGCTTAAATATACAGTTCAGCTCGTAATGTTACGTTGTAGACCAGCACTGTGACATGTGAAAATGTCCCCAATACATTTAGATAGGAGTTGTGTTTGAGGGTATTACACTTTGTGAAGGAATCACTCTAGTCTGTATCCACGAGGCAGACTGGCATCCAAGTAGACGCACGTCATGCAACACTTCACACCTGTAAATGCATTTCTGGCGGGCCAATGATTGGGAGGGACACTGGAAAATGATGTTGACACTGTCTCAGTGACTCAAAGCCCCCTTTCCTGTAAAATCACCAATCAGAGTGCAGTGGCTGCAAGTAAACAAATCTGACAGCACGCGTTTCATTTTCAAAAAATTGTCCCCTCTCAGCATTCACACTGTTTCTCTCATCTGTTTAGTTTTTCTTTTGCTCTGCCAATGTCCCAAACAGCCCTCCTTCTGTTTCCTGTTGCATAATGTTATTAAATTCCTATTTAAACTAATGCAGCAGTAAAACGTCCCTTCTGATTTAAACTCGGGGAACAAAAATACTGCCAAGGATTCTGGGTTTGTACTTTGAGAAGACTGCCAAAATATCAACAGGACTCTCATATTTTTCATTCTTTCTCCATCTGATGAAATCAATTATCTACAACTAATCATTTTTATTAAAAAACAGTTAAAAGGCCTGTATGCAAAGAATACACAGTTATATTTAAGGCATTAAGACTGGGTTGTTGAAGAACTCACTGCTTGCTCAATTTATTGTAGTGCAAATATTCTTGTCAACCAGCATTTCAGTAAGCAAAGATTTATAAAGTAAAACAGTCTGCATGGAGCTTGAAAGGGTCAAAACGACATAACCTGTAAATAATCACCATTTGAAGCGTTTTTTAGCTTTTTGGACTGCAACCATGCACTGCACTGAAAAAGAAGACACAGAGTCTTAAATCACGAACCTTTGGCTCCACCAGAAACTCTGGAAAGTTTAGTTACTCCGAGAACATCTTCAGACAGCACTGTAGGTAAAGAAGTGGCGTAGTGCAGGGTATACGCAGGTATATAGAGAGTATACACACATATTCTTTGCTCTCCATAAAGTTTACCCACTTCTAAATCGTGTCTGATTCACACCACTAACTGATTGTTGATCATATTCAGTAAGATTCTGCAATTCCAAGATCCTCTCTACTCCACCACCGGGTAAAGGCTTCCAAGATCGCTGTTAGCTTAGTGTGAGCATTTCAAGACTAGGCTAGCTTCCAGATTTCACGACACTGACTAATAGTCTAAGATTAAAGCTACTGTTGTGAAAATATAAGTGGAAATACTGGATATTTAAAAGTTAGGGCTAATGCTATAGTTGGCAATTAAAATCTTTGTGAGGCAAAAAGTGTGTACAAGTATATGAAAGTTGCAACAGTACATGGAGGCCCAGCATCTCTGAGTGATCCTATAAGTGACCAAAGGACTATAACACATTGTGCAAACCTTTGTCATATCCAACACACAAACACTGAGTCCTTGCTGCCAGGTGAGCTGCTTCAGCATTCAGGAGGAATGCCTTTGTAAGACGATGTGTGCACGCTGTGATCCTCCGCTTGCTTTTTACAGGTTGTCTGAGTCGCTACGTTATGTAAGAAGACACACCTCAGTGGTAAAAACATTGTGGAATACCAGTGCCTTTCCATAGGTCGTAAAACGGACAGGTTAACTAGGCAACGGATTGAGCCTGTGGGACCAAACACAGATGTGCACTGTGAGCTACCTTTGAGGGTAAACAGGCTGTTGGTACTTAAGATGGAATATTTTCTAACTGAAAACAGCATGTTGGTTTGGGGAAAAAAATGAAAAAGGTAGTTGAGACAAACGTAGAGGAAGTATTACCAGCATACAGACCTTAAAGACCAAAACATGTTTTTGCAAACTTACAAAGGGTACACTTGTGTAGGTGATAGATGTTCTTTTCCTCTCTCCAGGTCTGAACCAGACAAAGTCCCAGACGAAATTAATGCAGACAGCTGCAAGACAGCTGGGCTCCAAGTCTCCGATGATGTGAGAAAAGAAAGACAAACAGCATGATTTTGATTTAAAGAAAGCTTCTGTTTTCAGTAATGTGCCCAGTAAAATAACATGTCACTTACCTTTAAAGCCATGTTTTAAGCTGTGCTAGTGGAACAGATTGGCCCTGACAGTCTATGAGTCTCATGGTCAGTAAGTCAGTACTCTAAACTTTGATCCAAACAAATATTTCTACAGGATGAATGACTGAATTACTTACTGTCAACATTTTGTACAGATATTTCAGGTCCCCAGAAGACAAAGCCAAAAGATTGCAGTGATCTCCTGACTTTTTCTGTAGCGCCACCTTGAGGTTGAAATGTGATGTCTTGAGGACGTCTGGAGTTTTTGTTATCACATTTGGAATATGTACTTCATCTATTTTGCACAGACAATGAATTCCAATGGCTTTTTGGATACTGGATGTTTTTTTTACCACCACTGTAAAGTAAAGTCATTTTCTGCATGTCAACAGGTAAGACAAGTAGGAGGCCCCTGAAGGCTCAAAAACTTAAAACAAAGCAGTTTCAGAAAACCTCCCTAAGGGGCCCCACCTGACAGCACTCACTCCCGCTGCACTGTTATGCATCACATTATTGCAGTGAAAACCAGAGTTTGTCAATGAACGTAAACAAAGAAAATGAAGATGAATTATACGTCTATAGGAGACACATAGCCACATACAGTGATGGGGATATATGATGGTTGGAGGGCCCCCAAAAGGATTTTTGCCCAGGGCCTCCATCAGACTCTAGTATCACTACTGGACTTGTGATTGTTTTCCATGCAAATTTCAAAAAGGTGGCAATGATAAAAACTGACAGGGAAAAACCTGCACCTTTCTGTATGGCACAAATACAATTTTTACTTGTTGTAGTCACAAATACTGTAATAATAGAAGAGCACAACACAGACGGGAGGAAACAATTTGTGTTTCGATGTGTTTTTTAACTTAATTTAATTTGACCATGCTAGTCGTATTTTGTTATCATTCTATTGATGCAATGATGTAGTCTCACAACTGTACAATGTTACAAGTTGTGTGCATATTTCAATGTAAAAATTGAATACATGAAAAGGGCAATAGTAAACATCCCCATGCTTGGACGGCTCCATGTGGCTTTAATGTGAGGTTTGCTGAGAAGACAACCACACCATGTCTTCATTCCTCTCCAGATCTCCCGCCGATCCTCCTGTGCCAGACATCCTGCCCAGCCGGAGAGGGGAGAGTTGTACCGGTTTGGGTTCAGAGCCTCTACTGTTGAGCCTTAATATCACTCAGTGCCCGGGCCATAAACTCAGTTTAATGTGAATCATGTGCTGATTTAACAGTACAACGATCAGTTATGGAGGAAGTAAACAGCGCAGCAGGTGAACATCAGTAGACACATAAAGAGGTGCTGTCCAGTCAAAACAACCTGCAAAGACATACCAACTGCTGAGACACAATGAAAGAATTCTGTACAGGAAAAAACAAGTGTATTTTTCCACTGATACTATGTGATTTTCACTTGTTTGTCCCTTTCAGCACTCAACGACCACAAATAACACCGAAAAGAAGACACACATGGACAAACACTCCACACACCCCAGGCTATGTTTCCCTCCCTAACACACTTTCAGTCCCCTCCTCTCTCTGACAGTTAACTGTATAAATATCCCACTCGCAGCATTGCTGGGATTCAGACACCGGCTTGCCCTGACCAAAGGAACTCAGAGAAACAAGCCAACATCAGAAAGAAACATCTAGAATCAGGCGGAGACTGTATCTACTGCAGAGAGAAACAAATAAAGAGAACATTTTTCCAAACTAAAGGATCATAACTTACTTTGACCCTCCAATATGTGGCTCAAGGTTTTTCTCTTGTGTGTTTCCTGCTTTACCCTGTCCACCTTCAGCCAGACCCAAGATCGAGCCTCCCTCCATCGCTCCAATGATCGAGCCGGGCGCTGCCAGTACACCTTCACCGTAGCCAGCCCAGAAGAGTCCAGCTGCTCTGGAAACAACATGAAACCAGAAGTGGACGGAGTTTTGTCCCGACTAACCCTGCTGGAGGCTCTGGTCAGCCGCTTGATAGCAGGAGAGGACGGAGGTGCAGGAACAGGGGTCGGAACAACTGAAGAAGGTCTTCAAGAAGCTTTCACACAAGTTACAGGGGAAAGAAACCAGCTGCAGCAGGATAAGGACCAGCTGAACAGGCAAGTCCAGGAGCTGCAGAAGAGGCTCGAGGAGCTGAGTGCAGAGGCTGAGAGTCTGAGGCACAAACCCTGCCAGCAGACACACATGTCAGGGGGGAATCCACGTGAAAACAGACCTGCAAGTGGTACGTACATCATCGTGTGAAAAGGGAAAAACCTGCACAATATAAAGTTTAGTTAACAGACCTCTGCACCTGAAAGAGAAGCGATTTCTTTGGGTCGTGTAAAAGGTTTTCCTTTACAGATGGTGACAGGTAAACAAACAAAAAAAATCCAAACGTTTTGCAAGTTATGGCTCGTTATTATTTAAGCTTTTTTTGTTTGTTTCTTGTTTTTTAAAGGATTTTTCACTTTGTTGACTTTGATTATGAAAAGCCGAGTCAGACAGCAGTAAAGCTGTCCAATGCAGAGTGAGCGGTTTGGAATTTACAACACGGACTCTTCTTTTACGACTTTGTCAGTCAAGCATGTCCGTTTATGTGAGCGTGATCATTTTCAGGAGAGCAAAAGCATTTTTATAGATGTAAATAAATCAGAAACTTCGACTTCTTGTGTTTAGATAGTGGCTACCTTTAACTTTTATGTCAGACTGCAATCATTTGGACGTGCTAAAATAACAGTCATGTTAACATGAGTATTTGGCTTTATTTTACATTCTTTAATGTAGTTCTCCTTTACTGTGTCATTCAGACCCTGCATTTGATACTGGGAATGGTTCCTACCAAGAGATGAAGGCTGAGATAACAGAGGTTCCAGCGTCCCATCTCATTCCTGAGGGAAACTTCACAGGTAACTCGATTTTGTGGTTGCTCAAGTCATCCTAGTCATCGCCTTAGAAATCACTGCAAATATGTGATAATAGTTAGATCACAAGACTGTGATATCATTTTTTCAATGATATCACGGTCTTGTTTTTTCTTTATTTCCCTTCAGTTTTTTGATGTGTATGTAGCTGCCCTCAAAATATGTAACAAATGACATTTTACTTTGTTTCTTTTTGCAGGTTGTGGCGAACTGCAGTCAGTGGGAGACCCTGTGATGCACAGAAAGGCTGACAGCATCACAGGAAAATACGGAGTGTGGCTGCAGGATCCGGAGCCACAAGGTGAGCTCTACACCAACAAGACTGCTTGGCGTATCGATGCGGTGGGCAAAGATGTCCGCCAGCTCTTTGCATATGAAGACATGGATCAGTTCTCCCGAGGATTTCCCATGAAGGTCCTGGTCCTGCCTGAGCCTGTGGAGAGCACAGGGGCAACCATGTACCGAGGATCCCTCTACTACCAGCGCAGGCGCAGTCGTACTCTGATCCGATACGATCTGACCTCAGAGAAACAGGCATCACGATCAGACTTGCCTCATGCCGGCTTTCATGGTCAGTACCCATACTCCTGGGGTGGCTACACAGACATCGACCTGGCAGCAGATGAGCAAGGCTTGTGGGCGATCTACAGTACCAGCAAGGCAAAGGGTGCAATTGTGATTTCCGAGCTGGACCCAGAGAGTCTTGAGGTAAAGAGAAGCTGGGAGACTAACATAAGGAAGAGCACAGTGGCCAATGCTTTTATGGTATGCGGTCGTCTGTACACAGTGGCCAGCTACACTGCGGCCAACACCACCATCAACTATGTGTTTGACACAGCTACCGGAGAGGGGCGAGCTGTAGCCGTCCCCTTCAAGAACAAGTACCGGTACAATAGCATGGTAGACTATAACCACGCCCAGAGGAAGCTGCACGCCTGGGACAACTTCCACATGGTCACCTATGACATCAGACTGGGGCGGGCCAATCAGAGCAGAAGCTAAAGAGGACACAGACAAAGAGATAATGCTGTTAAAGGACTGTGAATAAGATGTATACTCATTTGCATACACAGAGATTATATCAAGCCGCGGTGTTTTAATTGTACTTTCATCTTTAAATTCTATTTTTCTATTACTATCATCTAGCAACTGAAATAAAGTCATAACAGTTGCATTAGCTTTAAATGAGCACTTACAGATTTTGGTGATAATAACAAATTGTAGTCGTGATTTAAATTGGAAATATTTGTGCTACTTGTTTATAGAAGTTAATGTTATTTATGTTTTCAATAAAAACAGTTTAAAAGGATGAACCTGTTTTTCTTTCATACATTTATTTTTGCAATTTAGTTATCAGTGATCAGTTATTAATGATGAACAGCGTATTTATGCTGGCTCTTAGTGCAAGTAGTGTATCTTTATGTTGTATTTTTGCATATCATTTAACTTATTTATGTACTCGTACTATGAATGGAGGCTTAAAAATGTGACTGTACAGTAGGCTAGCTGGCAAACAAGAGTAGCTTACATATTGCCATATTTGTGTGTTTAGCTTACCTGCATTAGGATTTATTCAAACTTGCAGAAAGCAAGGCAGCTTCTCCGTTATGGCTCCTGAACATCTTGAAATGTAAGGACATTTACCAAACCAAGCAACGCGACTCAGCATGAAACCTTCAACTATTACAAATGTTACAGATGGTAACAGTTTAAACGCTATCTTTTCTGATGTTAACTACACACCTGGGCTCGATAAGGTCGTTACCCTGAAGAACACTAATTAATGAGGCTATTAATTATCATAGGAACAGTCTCTGACTGGTGGGAGGACCTTCAAAGAGTAGCCTACCATTGAAACAGATAACCGTGGATACATTCATTTGACTTTAAAGTTAAAAATTAAAGATTCTTCTTCTTCTTATTATTATTATTATTATTATTATTTTTATCATTTTCTGGATAGAAATTGTATTATGTGATTTTCTTGGTGGTTGATTAGCCTATGCTAACTTTCAGCTATAGAGCTTTGACAACTGATAACACATCTAAATATTATAAGCCTAGCTCTAGTTACTATATTTTGTTGTTAAAAACTTGCTTTTAAATGAAATAATCCACTTCCAAGTTTGGTTTGACTATGAGAAGTACCTAAAGCAGGACACAGACCCAGTAGTCTGCATCAGGATCCATACATCTTGGACTTGCTACATCCTTGTGATGCACTGCCCTCTGTAGACAGCTGTTCATATCTGCATATTGAATACCTTATATGACATTTTACTTATAGGCCACCGCAAAATATGTTTTCTACTCCTGTTTCCCAGTTCAAAAGCAAGGTCTGAAAACAATGTTGGCGCATTCATTGTTTTCTTTTTTTTTTGTACAAAGTAAGGTGCAATTTAATGAGTTAACAGGAGGCCTAACACCTGCCTCAGCTCCAACTCTCAATAATTAGGTTCTCTGAAAGTTAGGCTGAGACAGGATTTCCAGCATGGCGGCTGCTGCCTATTTAACTTCCAGAGTCCCTGCAGTAACAGATGGGACACGGCCCTCTCGCTTTGACCATTAATATTTGCATTCTATTTATACAACTCTTTAAATGATACACACAATTCAACTTTTGTTACAGCATTGTGAGAACAATTCTGTTTTCCATCAAGAAAAAGAAAAGAAGACAAAAAGATGCTTATAAACTGACACATTTAACAAAATTAAATCGTATTGAAGTAACTCTTATATAATCTAAAAAATGATAAAGTTCACTGTTAATCACAGAAGAGAACTTCTGTTTTACACACTCACACTTACATACACACACACAAACATTTCCATTAAATCTAGTGTTTCCAATCTGCCATCCAGAGTCCGCTGTAAGCCCTGTTGAGTCTCTCTCTTACTCCGATAAGCATGAGGTCCTGCACACAGTCCCATGTCACCCACAACCTCTCCACCAGACTGTACTGGCAGTACCCCATAGCCAGGCCAAAGCTCACATCTGTCACATACTGTCGGGCAAGCAGCAGTCGAGACAGGCAAACCAGAGCGGCCCAACCCATGACGAGGACCCGCATGGAGGCTTCATCCACCAGCTGAGCAAGGAGGAAGCGGGCGCACATGGCTGCCCGTGTGGCATGGCCAGAGGGGAAGGAGTAACGCTCCACAAAGAAGGTGGAGAATATTTCTGAGCGGTTCTGTGCTGGCCTGCGACGTTGAATCACAGTCTTTACAACTCTGACCAAAAGCAGGTCCAGCAGCAGAGCTGTGAGAGGGGGAGAAGAGTGAACAAAAAATATATTGGTTTATGTTTGTATATCGGGATAACAACGTAAAATTTCAAAAAGGGAATAAACTCAACTTTATTTGTACAGCACTATACACACAACATTCAAATTATTGGACAGTGCAGATAAAAAAAACATAAACAAAGCAACAGCAAAATAATAAGAAACAATTTGAGTCCAGTTTAGCACAAGACTAACAGGGTGTTGCAATTTGTTTTGCTTGATGGGTTATTGAACATTAAAAGCAATTGAGTACAAGTATGTTTTAAGGCGGGTTTTGGTTGGAGGTAGAGTTCCGCAGTTTTGGTCCTGCAATGTAGAAGGCACGATCACCATTGCACTTTGTCCTTGATGTGGGAATTGACAGAGGGTTTTGTGAAGATGACCTAAGATCTCTTACCGGCTGATATGGAGACAGGAGTTCAGAGAGGTTAGCAGGGACGAGACCATTTAATGCCTTAAACACAGTCAGAAGTATTCTAAAATCAAATCTTAGTTTGACCGGTAGCCAACGTGATGAGGTAAGCACTGGAGTCATGTGGTCTCTCCTTTTTGACCGTAAGGACTCTGGCTGCTAATTTTCTCTATGAGCTGAAGACGGGATAGACATGAGTGAGATAAACCAAAATAAAGTGAATTACAGTAATTGATGCGGGGTAGATCTGTGTCTCATCAGCGTAACAGTGGTAAGATATATTGTATTTTAGAAAAATGTTGCCAAGTGGGAGTAAGTAAATGGAAAGAGGACTGGACCAAGTATGCAGTCTTGGAGAAGACCAAAGGGGATGATGGCAGAGGAAGATGAAAAGTTACCGATGGAAACACTGAGAGATCTGTTGGAGAAGTAGGACGAAAACCAGTTTAAAGCAGTACCAGAGACCCCAACTCATTTGTGTAGTCTCTGGATGAGAACTGAATGGTCAGGTTGGATCTAACAATAGGAGTACAGAACATTTACCAGTCTGCAGCTAGAAGCAAGTCGTTTGTGATTCTGAGAAGCTCACATGCAAACTATTTTTCTTATAGCAATTTCCTTTGATTGTAATGAATTCAAAGGTACAAACCATAAACTGTTTCTTCTTTATCTTCTGAATTCAGTAATGTTACTAAGAATTATTTAGTCATGCTTTAAAGTGGTGCATACAGGTAAATGTATCTTGTCTAATAAGATTACTTGTTCGTAGCTGTCTGTAATTGCTCAGACACCCTTAATAAAAGGTCTACAAGTACAGCTCTCAGGGCACAAGTATCTAGTGTTGATTTCAAGTAAAGATCTGTTGTAAGCAAAAAAAAAAAAAAAACAGCCTGATCTGGTGCCTGTGATTTGATAAGAATGCAGATAGAAATGGTTGTTTTGGATTGGAAAACAACATGACTTTCCAGATGTTGTATTAGCCATCACCTGCAGATACAAGATATTGATATGTCGAAAGGCTTATAACTTTTTTGTAAAGCATAACTCTATGATTTGCATTTCACAACCTATAAACATTAATTGTGTCAGGCATATCATTAAGTGTGACGGTCATATTTGGTTATTGTTGAGGTCTTCAAAGTGTTTCATTTATCAGACCTACAGTCCATAAACCAAAGACTTATTTATAAAAGCAGAGTTATGATTGAGATTTGTTTTTGTTAAAAGACAACCATGATAAAACATTTTAATGAATTGAAAAACTAACAATGCCCCACAGAATTAAATATCTGAATAGAAATGAAATGCATTGGCCACATTAGGCTCTTATTGTTCAAGACATAAGAAGGGTTATACCCTTTTCCCACATTACAGAGGCGTCCTATGATCGTATGCCAAAATAGTTCCTCTACTCAACCAAAACACCATACACTGGACTTTAACAAAGGCACCTGATCTTTAAACTATCAGTCAGTACAGTAGTGTCCAGTTTGCTAATTAAACATCAGCCGTCTCGCGTGCATGCCTGTCAGTGACCACAGCTGCTGTCAGCTGCTGCTCAAAGTAGAAAACTTTCCATGGCTGCGCTGTTGCTTCTCTCACGTGGACCAACAAATACCCTGCAGCTCTATATATTTATAATTTCACACTAGGATGGACAGGTTCGACTTTGGCCTGTATTACTGGGGTTGTGGCGAGAAGAAAAACACTTGTTAACTGCCACACACTTTACTTTAATGTTGACATAGCCGTGCGTAATTACGCATCAGCGTTGCGCACAAGTATTGTGATAAATATGAAGTAGTCGCAGAGCAGAAATCTGAATAATAAGTAAGTTTATATTATAGCACATAAGGAGTAATTTACAATTAAAGTTTATTTTTTCAACTCTCCATTGCAGCTTTGGAGAATACAGTGCAATGAAGAAATGCATTAAATGTTGTCAAGGCTTAATTTCTTATATCAAAATGTGTGTTGTTGTTTTTTTTTCAATTGAATCTGTTGTCAGGGGTGGATTTTAATTGTGTGTATTGGGTGAATATTAAGACTAATTGTTAATTCATAATTATATTGCAGGTATCCAAACTAGTGCCCTATACACTCACCCAGGGCTAAATTCAGCATGATCTCCTGCTCCTTCACACTCTCTCCCCGCAACAGAGTGTACACAGTGCCGATGATCCAGGGGATGACATGTCCGGAGAACTCAACCAGGCGCACCAGGGGTCGTATGCCGCCCCACGAAGCCTCCTCACATGCGCACACCCCGAGCAGCTTGGACAGCCACAGGTCTATCGCCAGCAGGAAACGAAGAGCTATTGTGAATATCGGTTGGTTAAGGCTAACGTTTAAGTCTTCAGGGGAAAAGTAAGGGCAGCTGGAGCCCCGGCGACGGACATGACACTCAGATGATGCACGATTTCCACACAGAGATCCACGGGAACTATTCCGTCTGGAAGTGGGCGAGGACATTTTCGTTTGTCAGAGTGTGAGTAAACTTTTCCCACTTCTTTTTCGACCAACTTTGACGTACAAACCCTGTAACCCGCAGCACTCAGAAGCACAACATCCTGCAAACTGTGGAGTCAACGTGCAAGGGGTTAAAATGTCACTAATTTAGACCTGGACCGCTTTGGTCACGTGGCTACATCATCCTTCCCCATTATCATGTAATTAAACCTTGAACAGCGGTGACTTCCTAATTTCGCTTCAAAATTAATGTGTGAATCACGCCTGCCCAAAGACATTCTCCAAACATATACATATTGAATTAGAAGTGATGAAAAAAAAAAGTGATAGAAAAAATGGTAGAATTGGAAGTGTTACAGTGCTGACTTAAAAAAAAATTCAAATCTTGGCAGGAAACCGGACAGGAGGCGTGCGTGGAAATTAGGAAACTTTTAGGACTGCGCAATTTAAGCAAAACGGAACCTGAACGCACAATGTTGAACATATTTCTAAGTGTCTGAAATCTGCTGTTGTGTAGCCTTCTGAGAGGGGAAGGTCCCGCCCACTTTCCATCGTTTGCTGTCTGTCATCACCTCTGCTGCTGCACACGCGGAACTCCACGCGCGTATTGAACATGCCTGGACTGCTGCTCGGGGATTTATTTCCTGATTTTGAGGCAGAGACAACCTTTGGACAAATCAAATTCCATGAATTTCTCGGAGATTCGTGAGTATGGTTCTTAGTTTAGCTGTCTCATTCAATTGCGCGTCAAGATCCTCAATACGGATTGACAGTCTGCGTGTAGTTCCTGTCCCTTTTTTTTTAACCTTTTTTTTTTTTTTACTTTTCCTGTCGACCTTTGTTTAATTAAAGTAACTGAAACACTTAAATCGTATTTAGTATCATAAAACTTTCACACAAATATGTTACATTTTGGTCTCAAAGTGAATAAAATTGTTTTTTTTTTATCTATATATGACGCACAAATTAATGTGCCCAGGCCGTTATTTTGAATTCAGATCTCTTAAATACCATGAGATAAATCAAAAGCATCAGTCAGCAGTGAAGGTCAGAGGTTAAACTTAAAATCTCCAACAATATTGATGGTGCACAATCAAACTGCTGACTTGGTGAAAAAGTCAGCAGTTTGCCCTGTTTTGATTTTAAAATTTGAGTGACAAAGAGGTCACTTCCTGTCAGATTGCGGTCAGCTGAATAGTTCAGTCTCAGTCTACAATATCAGCAAATAAAAGTCATAAAACCACAACAGAGATTGTGAGATTAAATTTCTATCAATCTGATTCTAAATTTGGAGATTGCACTCAGATTGAAACCTGAGATTGTTTCTCCTGATCCAGACATGGCACAATAATCTCTGTTTTATTATAGGTGGGGAATCCTGTTCTCCCACCCCAGAGACTACACTCCCGTCTGCACCACGGAGCTGGGCCGCGCTGCAAGGCTGAGCAGTGAGTTCATTAAACGCAATGTGAAATTGATCGCCCTGTCCATCGATGACCTGGAGGATCATCACGGCTGGACCAAGGTGTGACACCTGCAGCTGTCGGATTTCTGAGATCACATCTTGAGTAACACACACATATCTCATCAGTAAAATGATTTGAACAGCTTTTACTTAAACGTAGAGCTTTGTTTAAGGTTTGTTTAATGTTTAAAGGAGGGGTCGTGAAATAAGGGAATCCACATAAACATTTCAGCCCTTGTCTGTTTAACTGATCAGTAGTGAGCTTCCTCTTTCAGTGAACACAGAGGAAGCACAAAGTTTTACAAGCAATAAGAAGTTTAGACTATTTTTAACATCTAAACAAGACCAATATAACCCCTCTTTGAAACGTGAAACAGTACTTTTATCATTAGGCTATTTTGTAGCAGGTACGAGGCCCCTGGATAAGGCTTTACTGTTGAATGTCATGATGTAAGTCTAACCGGAAATGAGTGAGTTACAGTCACAGAAGGAGGTTTTGAATCAGACTGAAACTCATACTGAGGCCTCTTTATGATCATCAGGCACTAATGAGACCATTAGCAGCAAGCATGATCTTTTTTTTACAGTAGTTTTTATCAATGACTATAATCGGCAGGTTGCCAGACAAGGCCGCTTGCATTTTTCACAGCAAGAAATAAACATCAAGTGAGATTTTCCATTGGAAAACCCGAGCTACGCGAGTACAGAACAAAAATCCGATAAGCGGTACTAATGTGTCTGCAGTGAGCTTTAACACGCTGCGTATCTCAACCAACAAAAGGAACCACTTCATTTACTCATTTTGTTCTATTTTATTCTCAATCTTTTAGTCACTTCTGCCGTGTGTTCTGGACGACTTTGCTTCTTTCTTTTTTTTAATCATAAAAACACAATAGTGCACTGGTTCTGTTGAAAGCATGGCTTGTGTCTCTGTAATAACTAGGACATCCTGGCCTACAACTGTGAGGAGTCAGGGTGCAGCTCTCTGCCCTTTCCCATCATCACGGACAGTCAACGGGAGCTGGCAGTCGCCCTCGGCATGCTGGACCCCGACGAGAAGGACAAAGATGGCATGCCACTCACCGCCCGCTGTGTGAGTCTACACAGCCACAACCCAATGTCTGACTTTGCAGGATTACTCGTGAAAATGTGACATTTTTCTGTCGTAATGCTGACGGAGACTGTATTTTAACCTAATCTGGCTCCATCTGTCTGTTTCTGTGTGAAGGTGTTCATCATCGGCCCTGACAAGAAGCTCAAACTGTCGCTTCTTTACCCGGCCACCACAGGACGCAACTTTGATGAAATCCTGCGGGTGGTGGACTCCCTCCAGCTCACGGCGGAGAAACGAGTGGCGACACCTGCTGACTGGAAGGTATGTCAAAGTGCTGACAAGTTTGTGATTGAACCAGTGATGGAGCTGTTAGGAATAACCTTGTTTCTTTCTTTTGTCTCTGTGTCCCTTCAGCCTGGAGACTGTGTGATGGTGCCACCCAGCATGTCTGAGGAGGAGGCAGCCTCTCTGTTCCCAGAGGGCGTATACAGTAAAGCTCTGCCCTCTGGGAAGAAGTACCTCCGCTACACACCCCAGCCAACATCACTTCTATCAAACCAACAATTACCTTTCACAGACTGAACCTTATTATGGACCTGGATGACCGTCATCGTCTCTATCAGGAAGATAAACGAATCGAGAATCCCAGGGATAAATGAGTCTTATAAAATACATACGAGTTCAGGTTAAAGTAAGATCTACTAAATTAGATGAGTTCCAGTGTACAAGAAAAAAAGATATTTTGGCTTTTTTATAAAAAGTTTTATTGTGATGTTTAAAGATAAGAGATTATGGCTGCAGTAGTTTCTATAACAGTGATACATATGGACAGACACACCCTGCATACACCGCCTTCCCTCCCACCCTCACACCCACTGATGCTGTGTACGTGTTTGTGTTAAGGGTCATTTTGTTTCTATGCATCCATTCTGTGCCTCCATCTGTAGACATAGCATGGAAGTTGTGTTTTGTTATGCCCCCCCCCCCCCCATTCCTACCCTTTCTTTTTTCCTTTTCTGATGTCAGGGAAGAAACAAGTGTCAGCACGATACGTGTCGCAGCAGACCAGTGCCCTCCCTGCACAAACTCTGTCATCTTTCAATCAATCAATCAATCAAAGGATGGATGGATTGATTGATACTGTCAGGTTAAAAATCCCTGGTAGTAATGAATCAAGCATTTCTTTGATCTTTCCATTTAAACCTCGAATGACCGGAAAAAAAAAACATGACGGCATCCCTGGATTTGCATTTTATGGACAGGGAAGCAGTTTAGTAGTCACACCTTTAACAGATGAACAGAATTTATTATGGTAACCTTACTTTAGTTTAGCGATGCCATGCTGGTTGATTTCACTGAAAGTGTTGCGAATTAAAAGCACAAACACTGTAAAGGTTGAGATTTTAATATAAGGATTCCTCCTCTGGACGTTAAAAACATTATTAAGGTAGATGTTCCTATTAGTTTTTGAATTAATAATGTTTAGCAATGAGCCATTGACTTGTTTTTTTTTCCCTTCTTCCCATTTTCTCCACCCTCCTTCTTGCCCCCCTCTCAGCCTGTTTTTAAGGTTGCTGTTAATTCAGCTGTGTAGGCTTTAGCGTTCCTCCTCACCGGGTCAGTAGCATCAGGGAAGGGCTTATCGACTTTGATCCTGGCAGCAGGCTCCTCTCTGAGAACAGCGGACAGGAGAGTGTAAGGACAGAGGAGGCCGTGCAAACAGGAAGTGGAAGATTACGATGAAATGCATTGACAAAAGAACAAAGGAGAGCTTGTTTAAAAATGAATGAGTGTCACTGTTGAGTTAAAACACACTGAATTATAAATCAAAACCTATAAGGGTGGAGTGGCGGCGGACGGCACGAGCACATTGTATCATTTGAATCATTTATTCAGACAGATTTAAAGAGGATGGTACTTGGCGCTCTTTCACTTTGGGGCAGATCACCTCCAACATTTGCTTCTTTTTTGGGAGGTTAGAAGAGCCACGGGAAGTTTAAACGGCTCTTCTCCATGAATGTCTGTTCTGTTCCAACAGCCAGGTGGTGAGAAATCTGCCATGTTGAGAACAAACCAAACCCCTGCACAAATACTGTGATTCTTCGGTTTATTGAACCATTATTTTAAAACCTCCTGAGAAACATCTGGTAAAGCAGTGAAGACTCCTGCTTGTGTGGATTCGTCATCACCATTACGTCAGAGGGAGTCACTCCCTGCTCGGCCTTCTCCCACCACTAGTGTCATCTCTGGTTCATGAGGGTCTGATACTCCCTCTGGTGGGCGAAGAGTCGCAGGAACACCTTGTACTTTTTGTCGTAGAAACTGGAACAAAGAAAGTACAAATCAAATTAGATGCAGATTGAATACTGCATTTTCAGTTGTTATTGGGTTAGACATCCAGCTAGGACTTTCATGATACATTTTAACTTGAGAGTTTTTTGTCCGTCTTGAATAAAATGAAACGTTTAACAGACACGTACAGTGCCTATACATCACACAGATGACTAAATGAATGAACCATCATAGATGTTATTATTACCATCTCTCTGTCTCACCTTTGGAGTTCATGGTCAGGATGAACAACTTTACCCACTTTGGCCATTTTTCCCATCGCCTCCTATGGCAGAAATACAAAAGACAAACATCACTTAATAAATGATGTTATGCACCTTCAGTTTGAGGCCTGACCCAGTTAGTAGTATTCACACAAGCCAGCAAGTGCAGTGGTTTGAGTGTGCCTCAGTTTAGGACTAACGCGGTGCTCTGCTGTCTAAACCTACTAAATCCAGCCGGTGGTCTGAGTGCAGCTCAGAGGATCAGACACAACAACTGCCTGTCGTACTCACGGCTGAACATGGATTGACAGGTGCAGCCTAGTCCAAACAATAACGTCTTTATTTTTAGAATATCTGGCTTAAAGGCTCGCCGTCCTCTTGTGTTCTGAGTTCCGAGATCGAGACACCAAAGGATGATGGCTTGACCTACGAAAACATTAATCATCACTTCTTATCTTAAACACATAGCGGGCAAATCTGCTCAGTGACTGAGGCAACAACAACAACAAGAGAAGCCATGCACTGGATACTTTGTGAAATGGTTCCACCCAGCAGATGGAGGCATTGAGTCAGCAGTCAGGAGCTCTGCGCTGCACGCAACCTTTAAGATGATTTTACACTTGACAAAAATGTCATTATAATCTGCTTTTTTTTTTTTCTTTAATTGGGCACACGTGATATTTAACTTTAAGTTCAGTATACTTTTCATTAGAATTCTTCAGAAAAGAATCTCTGGCTCAAATTAAGCCTGCGTTATTGTTTGGTTTGTAAGAGGTGGATTAGGGACGGTCATATGAAAGACGCTGTCCAGTTGGTGTCAAATGTTTTAAAAAGTATTTAATATAAACACATTAAAATGTAATGACCACTTGATTGAAGCCCGGCCCCAGCATGCTCCAATCTTGACATGAGCTGCAACACTTTAAGACTTGATTTGTACTTTACATGGCGATGTTGTTCAGGCACATATCATCTGTTGTTCAGCATTATCTTTTGTATGATAACCTTATCAGTTGTTTCATACTGTTGGGAGCAAATCTGCTAAACTCAGCAGGAACAAAGCAGTGCATTCAGAAGTGCAAAACAACATACAGCATCTTCTCCTCTCAATTAACAGCACAAGGAAACTGTTTTGTACTCTTTTTTTCCACTCGCATAAAATTGCAAATGTAATTTCACACTCTGACCATTTCTGATGTTTGTGTGCTTCTGTTGGAGCGTTCTTCAAAGAGGGTTACTTATTAGGCGAGGTTTTTGAGACCGTTTAAACTAATGAAATATGTTGGAGGGTCGGTGAGTTTGGGGTTTCCGAGGTCTTCTCACTTTGTTTAATCACAAGTAGTGTGACCCATGATTGACGACAGTGGCACTCATACAATAGGTGAACACTTGGACAGCTCTAATCAAACACAAAAATCTTTACTGTATGAAGCAGCCTGTAAAAGGCCTCTAGTATGATCTTAGATCACGTGTGTCTGTGTCACTCCACCTGTATCGTTCTGTAGTCTTTAGATGCACATGCACCCAGCACTGCTGCTCCTATTAACACGGCCTCCTGCTGGTCAGGCAAAACCACAGGCAACCCTGAAAAACACAATGATGAAAAAAAATTGGAACTGGCATCATGGGAAATATAGTCTTTTCAACAAAATGTTTGTTGCTGAATCAATTTGTAGGAAACCTTTAAAAGTTTAAGATAACAACAATAACAATAAGATACAATAAGATGGAAACTGCCTTTGGACGAGCTCATGCTAAGCCCAGTTGTCCCGTACCGTGCTGAAGCGCGATTGCCCCTCCTCGCCATTCCCCGCACAGCACACCTCTTCCAGCGGTGTCTGAGCCTTTAAGGCACACTTCTACTTGGCAATCCATACCCAAGCTCATTTGACACCCAAAGTCCAGTTCGTTTGACATGGGTGAGTGAGTACACTTGCATGTCGAGGTTACATGACGAGGTGTGCTTTGGCACGGCTCAGATGCTCACGCACAAGCACCGAAACACAACGTGGACATGAATCAAAACCAGGAGTGTAAGAGAGCTGTAACTGACCCAAACCACTCAAAATAAGCCACCCAGTCAGAAAAGTTGCAGATACTGTCACTGTCATACAGTCTATGACACAGTGGAAATTTTAAGGTGGAGTGCTTCATCTTAGTCAGTGCATGCTTTGACGTCGGCAATCAATCTTACTGTAAATGTCAAAATGATAACAAAGCATTGTGTTTGTTTTTTATCATCTCTCTTGGATAAGAGACACTTTAGTGACGGCTGGATCTTGAAGCGCTCAAATTAAGAATAGTGTACACATTTAAAACAGATAATGCAAACTGTAAATAATGTATTTCCTCACTCTGAGAAAAAAAGTCCTGTTTCAGTTTCGCTTCGGCAGCACTGAAAGTATGGTGAGGACGTATGTATGGGGGGAACCGTGATCAGGCCTGGTTAGTCCTGGAGTTGTGAGCTCAGGCTAGCAGGGGACAAGGGAGTGGGGGGAAATCATGGTTCAGCACGATAAGGGTCATAGTGTGAGGACGTCTTTAGTGTTTTATACCTGTAGCATTGGCGTGAATCTGTACAAAAAGAGAATTTTTGCTCAACCCGCCACACAGGAAGAGGGTTCGGATGTCATGTCCGGCTTCTTTCATGGACTCCAGAATATGAAGGGTACCGAGCTGAAACCCGAGAGCACACATGGGGAATTAAGTTACACTTAAAAAAACACAACACCTCCCTTTCCTATGGGGTAGCGCTATTTGTTTTCGTCCCAAAACCGTCACAGTATGGATGTCAATGAAAGCAGTCATACAACAAATACGTCAGAACCGAGTAACGCACGTCTGTATCCATGTGGCAGTAATGTTTGTCATTGTTTGCTAAACCCTATCGAACAATGAACGCAGAAGAAGAAGCGAAAAAGAACAAGAAGGGGTATAAAGAAGACACAGCAGAGCGAGAACAAAGACCCGTCTGCTTTTTTTAAACCAGTCGTTTTTTGGGATACTTTGGTTTCACGGTTCAGTTTGTTATTGGAAACACATGCTAACGAACTTTAAAGACTGGCGTGCAGGAACACTGGTTTAGCACGAATGAATGACTGTATGCACTGTTCACTAACAACAGATGGATGGCTCTCCTGTACCACTTAGAGCAATGTCACAGTGACCGCACACTTCTTCAACTCAGAGTGATCGCCATTCACCTTTAAAGGTCACATATCAAACTTTAACACGTTTTTCAAGAATATGTGTCCTTAGCCTGTCTACAACGAGCCACGTATTTTGTTTCAATTAGAGAAGCCTGAATTATGCATTGCTGCTGTCTTCCTGTTGTAACAAACTGGTATCAGTATGTACTGTATGTATATCTCTCTTTCCTTCTATTTGTTAGGGCTCATTGATTGTGTATTTCTTCTTCTCTTACTTTATCAGCTGTATCAAGACATTATTCAGTTTGGGATCAATAAAGCCAGTAAGTCTGTCTGTGTTCCCATAACCGAGGTACGAATTACACCGCTTCTTCCTTTCTACTTTAAGGTTCTGTTTTGTTGCATTAGGGATACATATCACGCAGCTGACTCACAGCAAGGGCCTGTACAGTTGCCAAATAGAGGAGGGCTAAGTCATCCAGGGTTTGAGAAAGCGGCAGTCCAATCACCTGCAAAACAGCAATGAGTCATTAAAGTGTTAGAATAATTAAATTATTAGAGGGATGCATTCACTGACAAAGTGATTGGTAAAGAAATGCTGTCACTGAGAGTCCGGCATCTCAAACATCGAGCAGGGATTCAGTCTAAACAATACTCAGCAGCTCTCTGCTCGCTGGCTTCCTGTATCCTGGAGCTATGGATAAAGCCTGGAAACCTCTACCGACTCAGTGAACACACAAATCATTTCACTGGCTTCAAGTGTTGTTTGCCCTGACAGTCGTGATTCTTCTGAGAAGTTCATATCATTTGTCGCCATTGCTATGACACCAAACATTCAAGATATCTCAGCAAAAATAAAACTCCGATGTTTTGTTGAACATTGAGATTTGACCCGGGGCGTGACTGTGGCACTGTGTCAAGTTAGCGGCAATATCTAACTGTGAGCTGATGGCGTTGTGATTTATTTTCTTTCTTTTTAATAAAAATCTTTGGAAGGAGAGTTTATTTATTCTGAGACTGTGATGACCACACTGACAGCACTCTGATGGTTGGTGCTTCAGACAGGAGGAGATTGGTGAAGCTGACAGAGTGACGGCAAAACAGCTCGCCTGAGAGTGTTTAGAAAAAAATCTCATTAAACATGTTGTCTCATGTCTACTCTCTACGTGCACAACAACTTTACTTTATATTTAAAGAAGGTGTGGTTAAACTTTAAAAAAAATCTGTTTCCAACCAAGTCTCCATTCAGCTTTTCTCCTCACTGTACCGAGCACAGAAGACATTAAATCAATCCCCTTCTTGATGTCTCAACCAAGGAATGTGCTTTTTTTCCAAAACTATGAATACATTAAAGGTCACATATTATACTTATTTTCAATCACTTTAAATTAGTCTCAGAGCTCCCCAAAACGTGTTTGTGAAGTTTCTTGTTGTAAATCAACTTTGTTTTAAAGTGTATAATCATGCCTATAAACCTCTGTATTTCAGCTCTGCTCAGAACAGACTGTTTCTGTGTCTGTAGCTTTTAATGCAAATAAACAACAACAGCCGTTCTGAGCGGGGATGTTGCACGGGCATCATGCACTGTCCTTTAAGGCAGACTCAGAGGGCTGAGCAAACACCTTGCTGTGGGAGTGCCACCCACCTGGAGGAGAGGTTTGTGATGTCACAAAGGAAAGATCTCCAGACGGTGTACACTTTCTGAAAAGTGTAGCAGGGAAAAGACGGAGTGGATGGACTTTACTCATAATTTGGGGAGTTTGTGGACAGACTAGGGACACAAGTAGTGTAAGAAAACCATGGTAAAGTGTATTTGCATAATATGTGACCTTTAATTTGTAAAAACTCAAAAAAAAAAGTTTGTTCATTTCACATTCTTTTTTTATCTGCTGCTCATTGGTTTTCCTTAATTAAGCGAAATAATGAGGTTAAAACGTCTCCTTGACAACCACTGTTCGTCTGCGGCTCAGTGTGTCTAATAAACTTGCACGGGTCCAAAATATTGAATGTCTTTAGACACAGGAAGCTTTCGCTCATGTTCCCTCACCATGCCCTTCAGCGTGGGGTCAGCCAGGGGCGACCTGTTCCCATGAAAGTCAGGCCACACATGAAGACTGGAGCCCAGCAGGTCAACAGCAGAAGGAGAGTTAGCCATTAAACTGAGGTGGCTGTTCAGGTAGCTGTAGATGTTTTCACCAGCGGAGGGACATCTGGGAATAAAATAACAGGAAACGAATAAGAGAGCTCAGTTTGATCAATTTCAGGAGACCAGGTCCAGAGAATACCAGTTTGTCAAGATGACATTTCAGGTCTTTTCATAGCAGTGAAAGGACAGGTCTGGATTTAAAAAAAAAAAAAATGTCTTGAATACTAAACAAAGAATACAAAATGGCTGCCTTTGCAGCATCGATGAATAGTTAAGAAATAAAACTAAAATGAAAGCCTACAACACAGATCCTCTAATCTTCACAAAGCCATGTGAACATGAGCAAACATCAGGGATAAAAGCTGTGTTGAAGTTACAATATTAAACTCATCAGCTGACCTCTGCCGAGCCTGTTCCTGGAGCTGCGTGTACGCGGCGTGGCCCTTCACAATGTGCTCGATCTGAGGGAGGAGACAATTTTAAAAGAGAGGATTACACACACAAAAAAACAGCTGATGACATGAAGGCTTGTCACGCTCCAACTGTTACTTATTACATTATATTCCATTTTTCAAAAGACTTTTTTTTCTCATGTGAAGTGACTGCAGTTTAAAAGGAGCTTACAAATAAAACTCATTAAAATAATAACTACAGTGATGAGAAAAGTCTGAAATCCTTACATCTGAAAAGACAGAAACTAACTTCATGAATCGTCCAGCTGCTAAATGAAACGAAACATTTTAACAAAAGTATTTAATGATGTTCTTGTTTGTTTAGGTTGTCTTTTTATTGAGATTTTGTGAGTTAGTTGGTATATAATCTGTTATTTTCGTTGGATAATTCAAAAATTAATTATTATATAAAAAATAAATATTTCAATGAAGCTAATATGTTCTGTTTTTTTTGATACAGAATAAAAAGGTACTGTAGTGCTGCAGGGTCAAGGTTTCCCTTTTCCTCAGATGTAAGGACACAAGTTTTTACGGTTAGTTTAAAAAAGTGATGATCATTCTAATCTAGAGTTATTAAAATGTGTGAAAATGAGCTCAGTATAGTTTTATTCTATACTGTGCAGTCCTACGTAAGTCTTTCTGTATTTATACCAGATTGCCGACTCTATCCACTGTCCTGTCTCTAAAATAGGAGGCACGGAAAGCCCCAAAAAGAAACCTAAAACCCTTAAAAAAATCTTTTAAACAATCTTTCCATGTGACTCTGCTGAATTATATTTAAACCAGATGATGAAACATCATTTGTATATATGCAAACAAATCTGGTTTGTTTGTATCACCAAAATAAAGGTCAGAGCAGACATGTAAAGCCTGTCTGGATGCAGTCACAGATGGATTATATCTCCAAATTCTTCCTGTATTTACAGTTTTCTATTCTTGAGGATTAAAGTGGGTAAATTAAATCATAACCAAAGTTTGTAAGTAGACTGACCAGCCTTCCCGTAGCGCTCTGTCCTCCCTCATTGAGCCACATGCCGGGCACCATGGCAGACAGGCAGGGCCCCCACACCCCGGGCACGAACACAGGCTGCTCACTGATCTGATGCACATGAAGGTGAAACATTTCCTGCCTGTTCAAAATCACGCTAACGATTTCTTCACATCAATTAAAACATAAATGGCGCTTGAGTAAAACGAAGCGGCGTCCAAAAAGCGTAATGTGACGCCAATTTGATTCACAGTCGGTTACTGCTGTTGACCTGTGAGGACAGGAACTTTTCAGTCTTCATAAAATTAAAAAAATAAATAAAAAAGTATCTGTAAAAATGACTTATCACAGGCAAGAACTCACAGTGGCCACAAAGATGATTTAATAGACTCCAGCCCTGCGTTTTAGTTTTACATCCCCTCAGAGTCTCTTAAAATGCTGTGCCTGTGTGTGATGCATCAGGGCAGATTTTGAGTTAGTCATGCTGTGGCTGACCTGGAAATATGTGTCAGTGTCATCAAAATCCTGATGAATTATACGACATGGCATGCTAATAACATGGTGTTTTATTGAGAACACATTTCGCTAATGATGTTTACAGGTGAAAGTTGGTAATCCAGAACCAGTCAAACACTCACCGCCATGTGACAGGTTGACGTCCCACAGATCATGGCCATGCGTGAGCTGATTGGCTGGTCCTCACAGGGTAACTGAAAGCCTGTTACATCTGCACCGATCACACCTGGACACACATTTTAATCACATTGTAATTCATCATGCCTTTTTTTCTGTGTGTTTTGGAGAGATGTAAAATGTCATGAATACTTTTTGGTGTTCCACAAATGCAGAGCTGTCAGACCTCCTGTGAGAGGCGGGTCAGGGACAAATCACAATGATTAGCAGATCAAAAGCTTTACATCGTTTTGAAGCGCTCCTCTCACCCTCACATGTGCAGCGACACTAAATGCTGGAATATTGTTTGTCAAGCTGGTTTGAGTTTGAGGTGGACGGTTCAGGGACAAGGGGCGTACATCACCGTGACATGCACAGCAACTAAAAAGTGCAGAGTGTTTTAACCTCTGACTGATACAACAATGTGTGATCGGCAGAGGTCGCAGCCTCGAGTCAGAGGGCAGGGTTCGTGCACAGTTTATCTCGCAGAACAAAACCAGATGGGTTTGCGTTTTCTGAAGCAGAAAAAAAAAAAGCTCTTCTACAAGCCTTGTGGCCGGCAGATACAGTACAGAGGAGCGACAATTAGCTAGTTTTAAATCAGCCAATTGTGAGTCTCTTGTTGTTGTGCTTTTTAAAAAAGTTTTAGTGCGCTCTTACATCATGAAACAGGACCGCCATTTAGAATGAGACTCTGTCTGAATGAGATAACCCGTACACTTAAAAAAAAAACAGATAGAAATCAAAATCAGTGACCTCCCTCCTCAGGTGTACGCCTAAGGTCAATACTCCTTCATGCTCAACAAACTAAAACCTACAAGCAGGAATGTCATGAATTCATTTTAAATATTGACATTCCCCTGAGATTTAAATCCACTGTTTGGTTAGCCTCACCTTGACTACCAAAACAAATATGCTACACTTAGTATATGTGAAAGAAAAAAATATATATATGGAGGGAGGGGGGGATGTTTGGGTCATAAAATGAATTCTCTATTTTATGACTGTTTTCTGTTTTTCCACAGTTAGGGGTTTGGATCTACACTTGACCAAAAAGTTAAAAAAAAAAAAATCCTCTGCCTCCCTTCTCCTTGATGATTTGATTTGCTTTCCTGAAGTGCTTTCACACTTGCACAAAACTCGTCAAGGTCAGCTGCTTTTTCACTCGGATTTTCCTCTTGACTTTTTCCTGCCCGCCCCCTCGTAAATGTTCAAAGTGAAGTTGAGATGAGCTGATGTGTAATGCGTTCGCCAGCATGTTCTTCCACATTCTTTTGTTCATATTGTGATTGTGTCAAACTCAAAGTAGCACTGATACAGTGGACTCTGCTGCAAGCTTCGTTTTACTTCACGTCTTGCCTCCTGCTTTGAGGTGCAAGTCAGGAAATTTCGGACGCAGTCTAAATGAGTTCCATCCATTATGGGAACAAAAGGCTACATTTACAAAAAACTCTGTTCTTTTAAAGCTACTGAGACCTGCAAATGAAAAATTCAGATTTAGTTCAATAAACATGTTTTGGGTTTTATACCGAGGCCTCCTGCATGAGCATCGATGAGAGAAGCCCCAACTGCTGTTCCTGGCTCTAAACCCAAATCTGCTGCTGCCTCCTGAGTTAGGCCGTCTCCCAACGGGCACCCTGGAGGACATGTCACACTGCCTGGATAACAGATAATTTTTTTTTTTTAAAAACAGTATGTGACATGTTTGAGAAATCATGGCGTGCAAACCCTGTCATTGACTCTGCAGCTTTCTCACAATTTGTTGAATATTTCCCCAAAAATGGTTTTGTACCTATTCTGGAAAAGTTGTTTTCCAGGAGATCCTTGAGTCCTATGCTTGTCCAAAAAGTAGAATCCCATCCTTCTGGAGGACAGTACGTCCATTTACACACAAGAGTACATAAAGACCTGTTAAATATTGCAAAATGGCATAAATGTCACACATTTTAGGACAGATGCATATGGGGTCACACACAACCTGGTGACGGCCACAACATTACAAACCATTACATTACAAAATTCATTTCTAAGTACCCTACCCGCTATAAAGGATTATAGTGGGTAAGGAATAAAATGGAAAAAAAAAACAAAAAAACAAAAAAACAACAGCCATCTGTTTGGATAACCTTTAACACAATCCCTGTGATCATCATCCATCAAAGCTCACCGTGTCAACGAGCCTGTTGCCTTCCATGATAAAAAGTCTGGAAGATCGAAGAAGTGGGCGGCTTTGTTCCAGCAACTTTCTCTTAGATTCTGCAGGAAAGACCAGAGAAATCCAATCTAAATGACGCCTGATCACAGAGCGACAACAGCACAGAAATGCTCTGCTGAAACACACTGACAAAAGAAAGATTTATGTTTAGAAGCTTCGATCTAACCGATGCCTCCAGAGGAAAAGGTGGGTAAAGCTTGAAAGCTTCCCCAACAAAGGAAGGCACATGCTGACCAGTCAATACAGAGAGTGAAATCTAAACATATTGAGATCAGTGGCCCTGTGGTGACCTCGCTCACCTCTCACCTCTTTAAGCCAGAGCAGCTTTGGAGGTTGCATCTCTGGTGACATGACCCCTCCCACCCTGCTCAGGACCCTGTGGTCGGTGTTTGTGATACGAGCAGCCTGCTCTTCAGCGCGGTGGTCCATCCACATCACCACGTTTCTTTGTCCATCACCTGGGGAAGTCAGGTGAGAGAAAGATCAGTTCAGAGGAACGTAAACAAAACGAAGCAAACAGCTAATGTTGCGTATAATAATCTGAGTTCTGATTGTGTGAGATTAAATTTGGCCAGGAGCAGGAAAGGATAAATCAAGCTGTGTTGGTATTCATGAAGTTCTAAGCAGCATAGGTGGTTTTACTTGAGTTTCTGGTTCCTGACCCCTGCGCTCACCTTATTTAAACATGAATCTACTATCTCCAGGGGTTCTGCTCTGTAGCTGACCCTGACCTCTGGCTTTGCAGTGAAGAAGGGAATTCAACCTTAAGAGATCAATGGAGTATCCTATTACATTAGACCTACACAAGTTTTCAGGCAAACCCCACAAGTAACATGTTTCATTCCAAATAGATCCAAGAGATCAATTTAAAAATAATTTAAAAAAAGGTAAATTGACTATTCAATTGTCTTGAAAACTTTTTCTGATGTAAAAAAAAATAAAATAAACAGAGCGATATGTTAAGAACATAGTTGAGGCAACAAAATGCTTCGTTTACCATCCTGATTGACTGGGACAGGCTGGAAGCTTTGGTCCAAAACCACAAGAGAGCAGGTAGCATCAAAGCCGATCCCTCGTACCCGACTCCTCTCTACACTGCGTGTTATTCTCTGTGACAAACACAAAATAAAGTCTGAACAGATCTCATGCAGCCAATTATGTGTGAACAGTGTGTGAGATGTTTATGGATATAGAAATATCCTCTAAAAGCTGAATACATGGCTAAAAGAAAGATGCAGGGTTCATGTTTTAAATGATAGCTGAAAAAAATAAATGACAGAATAGTTCACTTTAACTATAAGTTGATGCAGTTAGACAAAAGTAATGGCTTTTTACAGTCTATTGCCCCGTTATTGTAGTGTCAGACACATCAGAAAAACGAGGGTCTGAGTTGTAACATGAACACTTGCTCAAGTCGGAATAACAACTCGGAAACTCGGAAAATAATTAGGTGTCCGACTTCCCGACCCGACGTCAGAATGGTCATCAACAGAAGGGCAAAATATATGTTGTTAATGTTAACATACTTTTTATCGATTTAAGCATGCACACACATTTTGCTCAAATATCAGTTTAAACGGAAGCATTTCACTGATCTTCTTCGTAGCATCAACACTTTTTTGGGCGGTTGTTACATCCTTCTGACTTTTCGAACTGAAATCACATGAACACACAAAGAAACGACTTCCCAACTCGGAAACTTGGACCAACCAAGCAGCACATGAACGCAGCATTATAGGCTCATGCATGCATGGGAGACAGGGAGGCCTGATCGGTTCATTAAATTGGCACCTTGTGACCAAGTTTTTACATACTTACAACTGCTACAGGTGCTTCATTCCTTTTTTCAGAGCACATGAGATATTAATGTCTGTCAGGACCTCAAGACAATTTCAACCAAAATCATCAAAAGTGTATCTGGAGAAAACAACCCTGCCTTTAATGACATAACTGTTTGAGCATGAGCCAAAAAGTAACAGATGAAAAGTTTAAATATTGATCTAACTTATAGCTAAAAGTACTATCAATGGAAATATGTAAGTAAGTGTTCGATAAACAGATTAAACAGATGTAAAATAAGGGATAAACAGTTGTCTTAGTTAGCCACAAGTTTTGGGCTTGTGATGTTTCAAATATTAGCCAGAGACAAAGTGTAAATAGTTGAACTATTAGGTGTTAATGGATAACCGTCTCAAAGATACTGTCCCTGCTGCTGCTGCCACTCTTTGGTGGAGGAGAGCCAGAAACATGAGTGAGGTCAGAAGTTTATCTGACAGGAAACCAGACAGGAGGAGGTCAGTGTACCTTAACAACTATGCACACTGTTTCCCAGATCTCGGTGGAGGACTGGACATAGTGGGCAGACTGAGGCTCCCAGATGCTGATGGGCTCCTCTGCAGTGGCCTTCAGCAGACCTGTCCTGGTCACCAGTGCTGCCCTCACACTGGCAGTGCCCACGTCCACTCCAACATAATAAACCTCTGCCATGAGGAGGAGAGGGGCTGATGAAGAGGAGGAGGGGGGAGACCACAGCTTGATTATTAACCACGATGCACTGGCATTGTCGATATTTGATATACTCTTACACAATTTACAAACGGATGTGAACGCATGTTCATTGTCTTCCTGCCAGTGATTTCTAATTTATCTCTTCGGACATCTAAATCTTTCACAACTTCAGATGATAACGCTGAAACCATGACACTCATACGGAGATCGACACGACAATAACAATAATAACAATTCAACTACAAGTAAAAAATACAAGCAAGCATATACAACAAATGTGCGACTGCTACAACATTACCTCAGAATTTACCAGTGGATAAAATCTCAGCACTTAAAACATCCCCCTTTGAGTTTCTGAACGTCTAAGGTTTTGCAGTTGTGACTGCTACGGGACGCGAAAGTGGACAAAAGGTGCAAAGTCGATTTTCTCTGCTGAGCTGTACAAAGTTCGAACTTAAAACAAACATTATAAAAAGCCCTGCATCAAGGGTATAGTCTGTTTTAAAATGTCAGTGTTTTACTGCAAAGTCATCAGGCAATGGAAAAAAATCCTTAATAGTATTAACTTCGCAACTATGATAGAAACTAATCACATAGTTGTGCTCATTAGTTTACATAACCTGGAAGAATTTGTGATTTGTTGGTTTTCTGAGAATATCAATGATGGTACAAAAACTGTTTGATACTTTTTGAGCAAACACAACTGTTTGATAATAAATGGCTTTATCCAATCACTAACCATGAGTGAAATAAATATTTTTGTATTATCATTTATATTCTCTGAAAAATTACCAACAAAAATCTAAAATTCTGCCAGGGTATGTAAACTTATGGGCACAATTGTATACTGTCAATTTCTCTGGAACCCTGTCAACGAACATGTTGTTTTATGGTTCAGACAGTGAGATTGTTAGAAAGATTGTTAGAAAGCTTCCTGGAGTGAAAATGAGGTTGTTGTGCATTGGCCCAAAAGCCCCCACATTGCCAGTGTATAAGATGACATGTTTAATTTTTGACTATTCTATAAAGAACAAAAGCTTGAGAAATCTTTTGCATCTTTTATCTGAATGTAAACTGTGAGCCCCCATCGAGACAATCATCTCTCCCTTGTGAACATGTCCTATCCTCTCCAATGTAAACTTAGTTATGTTTAAAAAACCTTGTAACTTAATAAAAAAGGCTCAGGATTTATGACTTATGCAGGCACTTTGTCAACTGGTTATTATTCAGAAAATCTATCAAAATCCAAACCAGACATGTGTTATGGGCTTTCAGACCCCTTTGAGGCCTAAAGGCAGTTGAAATATCTACTTTAAGGATTTGTCCAGTCTCAAATGGGACTTGAATATTTGAGACACTAGCAAATCTGTTATTAATACTTTATTGTTCTATCTAAAGAATTTAATGCAGCTGATATTTGGACTAACCCTAGGAGGACAAAAGCATGTCTCCACCCCCTGAAAAAAAGATAAATAAAAGTCTATAGGACACAGGAAAAACTAAATGGAACAGAGCCATTGTTATTGTTATCAGGTAGACCACCACTTTTTTTCTTTTAGGACACATCAAAAAGACAGTAAATTTGTGCATTTTGTAAGACTTACAGACTTTAAGTATACGGCAATACACAATGATGAATGAAAGTGATGGCTGGAGACAATTGAGAGGTCAGACTTTCTGCTCCGCATCCTGCAACGTCCCCTAACTCTATTGTTTTCTTCTTAGAGGAGATCTGCAGCTGTCTAAAGGAAGTGCTGCTGGCTGTGATCAGTATGTTTAGATCAGGAATGATCAGCAGAGATGAGCAGAGAAAAACCAAGCAGCAGGACAGGAAGAAACAGATGGTGTTCAACAAACACTGAACGCACAGCGTTTGAAATCTCATCTGTGTCTCTCTCTCTCTCAGTGCTTGTGTGTGTGTGTGTGTGTGTGTGTGTGTGTGTGTGTGTGTATGGCCCGCGTCTGTATCCAATCAAACTTTGTTCTATTGAAACATCCACATATGAAGTCTCCCTCTATGTTTTGCTATCATGGAAGGGGGTTTGTCCCACCTCTGTACAACAAAAGCATTCATGTTGGTAGGCAGGCAGGCAGGCAGGACGAGCTCCTGATTAGAAAACTTCATGCTGTGGAAACAGCTGGCCTGTGCAGGGAGGAGGAAGGCGTTGTTATCTAAAAGCGACCCCGTCAGGCCAGCAGAGGGGAAAAGCTGACAGAGAAACAGGAAGAACGGCAGGGGCACAGCAGTTGAATAGGAAAGTACTCCTCAATGGGGCTAAACACAGGTGAACTGAGGGTTCAGCAAGTTATTGTTGGATTACAAGCTGGTGTATTATGTTATAAGTGAAGAGGAAGAAGAAGTATGGAGCTGAGGCCTCGTTTGCCTTCATTCCACAGTGGTAAAAGACACAAATGTTTGTAAGGAATTCACAGGGCTGGATTTCCACTTCAGGGTGTCAAATACTTCCAAATGGGTGTTGCACGACGTGTTAGGAAGACAACATTTCATCTCAAGAGTGTTGACCTCAAGCAGCTCTGGTTCTCCCAGGCTGTCTAGGGCTGTTAACTTATTTATAGTTGGCTTGAGGAGAACATGTTGAATAATACAATGGGGGAGGCCAGACAGGCTGGACTGCAGCTGTACAAAGCCTTCAATCATTAGAGCGGCTTTACATTTACCGACCAGGCCTGTGTCAATGAACTACAGAATGAATTTGAAATATATGGTGTATATTTTCTGAAAGTTTATTGTGCACTGTTTCCACTCATGACTTGGCCAAGTCAGAAGCCTGACTGCCTCTTAACTTGAAGGGCTATGATCTAAATGGGTATATTTATATTCATGTCATTATTCGTCAATGAGTTACCTTGGCTTTAAGATATCTGCTCAAATAAGATGTGCTTAACATGTCCTTAGTACATCATAAAACTAGTTTAAAATTCTGAATTACAGATTTACTGTCAGCAGTTGGCTGATTATGAAAAGAGAGAATTTATTAATCCCAACAGTATATTACAACTAGACAATTCCAGCAGAAATTGTGAGGGTGGTTGCCGTCTGTGTACGTGTTTCTGAGTTATACTGCAGTAAAACTGTTTAACTGTAGTCAGCTAACAGCTAAGACAGAACTTTGTCCCAATGCTATGGTCCCACTCAAATGATGATGTCATCACTCTATCTGTGAACACCTGCTGCTCACTGATTGGTTGACATTCAGCTTTGATCTGCCAGAGTGCCAGAACATTCTATCAATGTATTTGAATGGGCTTACCACTGCTCGCAAAACCTCAAATATCTTAAAAACTAAACATGGTATCACCAATCTGTTTGGACTGTGAGCGACAGCACAAATAGGCACACGTTTTGATATATTTTATGTGTATTTAACATTCAGACTGGGACCACAGTGGCGATTTTAAAACATGAGTGAAAATTGTGAAATTCTGGACATCACTAGAGTGAGAGCCCAATGTGTGTGTATGTGGTGCGTGACTGTCAAACAAATTCCTCCCCTGGGAGACTGAAACATTTTATGTTTTTACTTTTTGCTTTATGAGTGAGGGGACACTAAGAGCTTTATTTTGATGTATTTTGTTTATATATGTGAGCAACAATGACTTCAGGATGGCGATTTACAAATATGCTTCCAAAACTGAAGTTTTTGGCAGTTACACTCTAGGATTTCAAATTTTGCCATTCATTTTCAATGGGGCAATTTTTTGTCGTTTAAACTCGATTTGTGTCCACACCGTGTGTCCGAGGTTTCCACAAAGTAATAGCACACTTTTTGGGGCCGAGCCGGTCGTTTTGATACCTTTCTTGTGTGTGTGGCGCAAACGCTGTGGGAGGAGTAGCGCGGCCCGTTTTTAGGATATAATAATAATAATATTAACAATTGTAGTAGTGTGGTTTGCCTTTCAGGCAACCACCCTAATAATTGTCGGTAATGTTACCCACAAGCAATTATTCATTGAAAGCACGTTCATATTAAAATATGGGGAGCTATAAATAATTTAATTGCTTTGAATTTGAACAATTTATTGGAAACTGCAATAGAGCTGGCTTTAACATTAAGCAATCAATATGTCGTGCTTATTATTCTTAAGAAAAACATTAATTTATGTAATTGATTATATGACCTTTAAAGATCACAGGTTTGTATTCAGTCAGACACTGTATGTATGCGTAATGTGTGGGTTTTTACTTGTGTCTGTAAATTAACAAATCAGCTACTGTACTTGCAGGCCTATGTAGCTGTATTTAAAGGCTACTGGTTACTTATTTAGATTGGGATGAATCAAAAACCGCAGACATATTTGGTGTTTTTCATACATTACTATCAAATTGAACATATTCTCTGCAGAAACCTGAGAAAAGCACTTTTAAAATGTGCTTGGTTAGCATTAGTTCTCTTTGAGATGTGGTGTTCTTCACAACAAAAGAGCTGGCACAGGTATGACCTCATTTTCATCTTGAACCCGTTAAATGTATTAATCAACCAAAAAAAAGGACTCTATATCAATATAAATGCACCAAAGTGTTCACATTAGTATTGTTTTATTATAGCCTATATAAATCAATTATTTAAATGAAGTATCTTAGTGTGACTATGTATTTACATTTACATGATTGGCTATTAGACATAAACCAACTGTTTTATAACATCATCTTGTGGATTTTGATTGGCTGCTGTGGGCTAATCAATACAACCTTAAAAAACCAATGTGGGTCAGCACTTTCTTAAGGATGGGTAACTAATAATTGAGCGGGTAACTAAATATTCAAAAACACTACGTAATCCCAGAGTACATTGCTCCACTGTCTGCATTACCTAATCCCATAAACCATCGCGGGGGGCGGGGATATGGCTCGTTGTCAGAGCAACCTGCATGTCATTAGACAAACCCCCGCCCACGAAATCATCTCCAGCCAATCAGAGGTCGTAGAAATGACATCATTGTTATTTTCAGTGGAGCAGCAGCTTAGAGGTGGATAAAGTTCGTCTCCACGTTGGAAGTGATAGAAAGTATTATCCTGTTCAGGCTGTGTTTGTAGTTTTTTATAAGGAGAAGAGGAAATCAAAGACACCTCGAGTGTGGAAACAGTGAGATTTTTAAGAAGGTGGGAAGTTGCGTTGTTTGTTTATTATCGCGAGGTTCGCAGGAAGAGAAAAGTTTTCTCGGGACGCGAAGTTGTCAAGTGAGTTGAACTTCAACAATAGGCGGACTCGATCACAAGACAGTCGGGAGATAAAGAGTCACAGGACGAATGTAAACAGGCGACACTTTGGACACTTTTTTTTATTTAATGAAAAAGGGCGATAAAAACTTTATGTCCAAAAAAATGGAAGCGACCTTCTACGAAGAAGCGGTGAACGCCTCAAACTCCCAACATGACGGGACGGTGGCGGTCTACGGCTTCAACCCCAAAACCCTCAAACAGAGCATGACTCTAAACCTCAACGACCCCAAGAACTTCAAACCCCAGCTGAGCGCCAAGGCACTGGACATCCTCACGTCCCCTGACGTGGGGCTGCTGAAGCTGGCCTCGCCGGAGCTGGAGAGACTCATCATCCAGTCTTGCAGCGGACTCACGACCCCCACCCCGACCCAGTTCGTGTGTCCCAAGAACATTACGGACGAGCAGGAGGGGTTCGCGGAAGGGTTCGTGAGGGCTCTGGCTGAGCTCCACTACCACCAGCAGCCCCCAGCCGTGAACCCTGACGCGCAGACCGGGGCGAGCAGCAGCATGGCATCGGGATCTGCCGCGTCCGAGAGCGGCGGGATCCCCTACAGCTGCACGGTGCGCTCGGACCCGCCCGAGTATACAAACTTGGGCTCTTACAACCGGGCTATAGGCTCTGCGTCTGCACCTGCCAGCGAGAGGCAGCCGCCCATCAGCTACCCATCCGCCCCACAGCCGTCCCACAGCCACATGGACCACCAGCTCGCGGCTGCGCAGCACTCGCGGCTCCACGCGCTTAAAGAAGAGCCACAGATAGTCCCCGAAATGTCCGGAGATACCCCACCATTGTCCCCCATCGACATGGAGAACCAGGAGCGCATCAAAGCAGAGAGGAAGCGCATGAGGAACAGGGTGGCCGCGTCTAAATGCCGGAAAAGGAAATTGGAGAGGATCTCCCGGCTGGAGGACAGGGTCAAAAACCTGAAGAACCAAAACACTGAGTTAGTTTCCTCCGCCAATGTGCTACGGGACGAGCTGGCTCTGCTCAAGCAAAAGGTCATGGACCACGTTAACAGCGGCTGCCAGCTCATTTTGACGCAGCAGCTCCAAGCTTTCTAGACTGAAAGGGTGGGTGGGGGAAAACAAGGGACGTTTCTTTGGGGACCAAATGCAGCTGAAAGCGAGGCCGTTCAGCCATATAATTTCATTTTTTTCCCACAATATTATCCACCAAGACTGTGTCCACTAAGCTTGTAGAGGGCTACGATGGAGAGGGGATTCATTGGTCAACATAAAGGACTTTCACCACCAAACTTAGGAAAAGGACGCTCATGGGGAACATCTGCTCCCTCTAGTGTTGCATTTGGGGACATCTCTGACATTTTTGACTTTAAGTTTTTATTTAAAACTAAAATGTCAAGCGTGTATTAAGTCAAGAAAGAATATTTGAAATGTCTCAGAATTTAAAGCTGTTTTAAATGTATTACATTTCATGCAGTCCTTTTAGACAGCCAGTTGATGGGATCAAATTGCATCGGGCATAAACTGTGAACGAGGCCCTCTATTTCAAGCTGCATAGACTTGAGTCGAGCACTGAGTCCCACCAGCGACTTTACCGTTTGTACAGAGCAACACTAACAATGTAAAATAAAAAAAAATAAAAAACCATGTTTAACACCTTTAAGCAAAAACTCTTTTAGGTGTGTGTAGCGTTTACTGAAAAAAAACAACGACCCTGCCTTATTTTCTTAACCCCTTTGTTCATATGAGTTTATGATAAGACCCAAAATAACACTTTGTAATAATATTTGTACGCTGTATTTTGAGCACTTCAGAAATGTAAATATGACGAAATAAAATGTTGGAAACGCAGTTATGTGTGTGTAGTTTTCTAAATACTTAATGCAGCCTCACTGTTCTGTAACCTAAAGTGTTTTGTTATTAAAGGAACTGGGGCGGACGGGATATTGAGTCACCAGTGCGGTGTGGGACGCCTGTAATGGCTGGTGACTATACGCGGCTGCTGATTGGTCGGTGAGTTGTCGGAAGTTAGCCGCAGACAGCCATATATGGAAAGGGGTCCTAAGAGTGCCCTGGGACGGTGGTGTGTGAGAGGGAGTGACTCACCGTCCTCCCACTGCAGCTGGTAACACCTACAAGAAATCTAAAAGGGCATTAGCAAATCTCTTCATTATCTGTAGGGAACTGTTCGGGGAAAAGAGTAACATGCAAACTATTTTATTAAGCGATTCAAGTACCTTACACCGTCTGCGATACGTGTTTTATACATACACTGGTTTTATATCAATTCGACGATGTGTTGACTATGCGTGTATTAAGTCTCCTGTTTGGCATTGAACAAATGCAACCATGCATATCATTGTGGCCATAAAATGTAAGTTACATTTAAATTATCTTTAACTGGAAGGAGTAGTGCATTTCGTTTGAAGAATAAATTCATTCAGCTAGTAACCATGTACAAAAATACTTTATTTTTTGAAATGTTAGTTTTATAATTTACAAACAAGGTTAGTTTAAAAAAAAAAAAAAAGAAAAATTAACAAATCTACAAATTTCCTCCTAAACTGAATTCTGTGGGACACAATTGGCAAACAAATCTTCACTGATGTACAAACACTGTGGACCTCCAACACTGACAGATGACTTGATAAACTTTCACCAGCGCCAGTGACTGTTCGAGGAATGCGTTGGACACAGTTTAGAGGTATGTTCATGAGGGGCTTGATGCAGCTGTTCCACAGATTTTAAAGACCAACACACCCACAGTAAAATGACAGGTGCTTTCACTTAGTGCTTCATTAGACTTATCTTCAGATCCAGTGTGGACAGCAGTTTGATTGAAAATCGTGCTGCATCTGTAAAGACTGGACTAATACAGTCTTAATCAACATATTTTGTGCTTTGAGTGAGAAGACGTCACAAAGACTCTCCATGACATTACAGCTGTGGTCACATACCTACGCTCCATTTGAAGAATTACGTCAGAGAAACCTTTAGTATGACCTGACAAATATAGGTATCATTTATTATGTAAGAAATATGAGGATGTCTGACTACATGCTCCTTCCATTTTGATTATGAAAGCCAGCTTGCTTTTTTTGGGCTATTCTGACCCACAACCTGCGGCGCAGTGAAGGATTATGGGTCAGACTGACTTGAAAACGCACTGAGTGAGCAGGAAAGAGTGCACAGACAACTGTTAATGTCAGAAAAATAACCAACAGCAGCAAACAAATAGATCTACCAATGGAACTTAAACATCCCAGTAGACTTTTGCTTAAATCCTGCAATAAATACAACTCTGCACGTTTCAATCAAATCGCAGAATACGTCTTCAATGGATTCTTCTTTACAGTATTTAAATGTGATACTGCGTAACACCACAGATGGAGCAGGATGGTCACAAAGTAATGTTTTCAATACAGCACGCCGAGTACTTAGTAAGTCGGGTAGCTGCCGTGTGTACCAAAGAAGGAAGGAAGTCAGCTAGAAAACATGAATACACCCCTGTCTAACACTTCAGGCTCTTAAGAATGCTTTAGTCTAACCTGACACCTCAATAGTTTCCAGGGTCTTCCTAATGTTTTCGAACAGTGGTGGTGCAAATGGACGTAGTTGTTGATATAGCCTCACTTTAGAACACTTTTCATATTTATAATGAAGCTCCAAATGATGATTAGATAAATGCCAAAACGGCTGGAGGAACAAAGAAAAATAATGCAGCCAGGGAGACATTTTGCCATCTATTGGCTGAAGCTAACGGCTCACTTTGTGTCCTCTGCCCAACTGTTCTCTTTCATCTCGCTCCACTTATGTTTATCTTTTTTATACAACGTGGAGCGGATTTTCCCCTATTATAGAATTCATTGTTTTATGTGTGATATCCACATCCCACATCCAGTCGTGTGTTGGTGGTCCTTAGCTGACGAGGACGCTGTCTTTGGCAGCGAGGCGCTGGCGGTGTGCATGGTCCTGCTCCAACTCTTCATGGCTGGGGTACCAGAGCCTTGCGAGGATGCGTTCCATGTTCAGAGCGTACATGGTGTGGGAGGGCATCACTTTGTGGTGAACCTACATCAGAAAAGTAATTCACAAAGACATTAAGGCAAATACACACTGAACTGTTCAAGTCAGGACAGGTCGTCACCATCAGAGCTGCTACAGGAAGCAAACTCACTGAGAAGGAAAAAAAAAGAAGAAGTCAAAGCCGAGTGTATGAAAAAACAAACTCCACACAAAAAGTTTCAAAATAATAAATCATGACAACAAACAAATGCTCAGTGTTTGTGGATGAAAGTTAGAGTTTTAGGTGTATCCACCAACAACGTTGAATATCTTTGTATATATTTATGTAGTTAAATTACCCTCATCCCTCAATACTTTTAAACTAAGACTAAAAGCTTTCCTGCTAAATCAAGACTAATGACTAACCTAATAGTTTCTTTCCAGCATAGTTGTCTTTGGATCATCATCTCCTTATATGCTCATACACTTATTCACTTAAATACATTTATTTTACATTTACATACACAACCATGTTTTTATATATTATTTATTTTATAAGTGTGTGCTATTAAAATGGCACTTGCATTGCTTTCTTTTTTGTTTTCTCTGACAGTTTTATCTTCTGAAATTTCTCTGTTTCTCGGGGAGGTCCTTTTTTAAGCCCATATAGGGTTTTTTTAACCTCTCCTGCACTTACTATTCTTGTTAAATGTTTTTTTTATGTATCCGTCTTTTCTTGGTGCAAATAAATCAATAAAATAAAAACGCCTTTTACAAGGAGTGTATAAACAAGTTCATCAAATGTCAATACTGAAGCACAATGCAGTTAATCAAGTCACGCTCGTGAGAACCACAGGACCCCTTTATTGTTTTAAATCTGTTTGGTTTTTTTTAACCACATGAAATGTCAAAAAATAATCCATAGTTTCATTTTGAGCGCTCCTACATTTTAAAGTGTTGGACATATAGGGAGAGAGAGAGAGAGATCTCCGGGATAACTTGCCATGCCTGCAGCCACAGTGACCAGATAAGTAAGAGAAAACTGACGGCTGGAAAGGTTGCTTGTGACAACGTGGAACTAACATGAGCACAACTTTCTTACCTGTAAAGCTTCCAGAAGATCAAACATGCTGATTGGAGGGAGGGGTGCAGGAAGCATATCTGCAGAACAAGCGAGTAAGTGAACAGCTTGTTGCTCGGCCTCATCGGGTGACACCTGAGGAGGTGGGCCGGCAGGGAGGGAAGCGCTGGGAGGAGGACTGAAAGTAAAAGTTTAATCAATATGACGTGAAAGTGTCATCAGTATCACTACTTCCCTCTAAATATATTACTGTAAACAACTGTACATGTTATTATATTGAGAAACAAGACTAGCAACTCTGAATAACGGGCATTAGCTAAAGAGAGCAGATGCACTTGTTCCTACCATTCAGTAGCACTGTGGTACGCAGCCAGGCTGTTCTTCAGATAAGGCCGCGGCGTGACATCATTGCCAAAGGCATACGGGAAATGACCATCTCGTAAGCGATAGGCCTTCCTCCTCATGATTACAGCAGTCAGAACGTCTTTAAGGTGATGCTGAAATAAATCAGAGCAGGAAGTAAAACGGAGCTCGATCTCCGGAGTGAACTCAGCTGTCAGTCAGAACTAACGCTGACGTTGGCAACTTGTGAAAACTGAGCACGAGTACTCGGAGCAGCAGGTTAAACATGTGGAGGGGCAGAGCAAGGTGCAGGAAAAGTTCAGGAGAGTGTCTGGGCAGATGACTTCTTTGTTTTCTCCTGTAGTAGACTCAGAGCGCTCACTGATTGGCAGAGGACAACGAAGAATAGCAGTTGCACAATAACCTGCAGGGGTTTTAGTGAAGGGTTCAAAGTCAATCTCTGAATTCATTTTTAACTTCTGTATGGAGGCTGCTAATACATTCTGAAGAACACTGCATTTGGTTGTAAAATGTTTCATTTAAAAAGTGAATTCCACAATGAAGAATGCATTTCTGTCGTCCTTTAAAAGGTGATATGCTGATATGACAGATCAAATCTGAAGCAAAATGAATAATGGATGCTAGTTTCCAGAAGAATGCATTCAACGTTTGTGGGCGGCTACGATTCAGTGGTAGGGTCGGTTGTCTTTCAACTGGAAGGTCGGTGGTTCGATTCCCAGCTCCTGCAGCCACATTTCCAATGTATGTAAATAATGTAATTGCTCCCGCTGCATTTCAGTGACGTATAAATATGGTGTTAAAGCAATTTGAGTTGTCTATAGTGCTAGAAAAGTGCTGGACAAGCTTAAGTTCATTTACCAGCTGCTTTGTTGTCTTTTTTTTTATGCAGTACACGTTTAAAGGCAGGGCAGCACTGTTTGTGCGTGCACGTGTGTCTGCGTGAAATGCAGAAACTCAATGTGAATTTACAGATTTTACTCCGTCGTGGAATCAATATAAACGAACAAAGACATGATGGCGGCTGAGCTTCATTACAGCACATTTGTGAATAAATGGTTGGAAAGGGCTTCTGAGTGATGGATCTCTAAAAATGTGTTTAAATAGGTTTGTCATTTGTGGAAGTATCAAATCAACTATCAACTTTAACATTCACTTATTGGGTAATCTATCTCATCGTATGAAGTGAAGTGAGAAGAATGCATCAAAAGTGCTATTATCACACAGTCCCTTGAACCAATTCTCTAAAAGGGTGCATCTTATTCCATACAGGGGAGACAAAGGGTCGTTTGTAATGTGAGGTGTAGGCTAACAGAGTCGACTCGACACACTGCTGCTGGAGGACTGTGTAAACAAACCTCAACGGCATGGATCATGGTGCTGACAGAGTCGTCTGTGATGTTATCCAGACCCAGCTCAAAGGCCGTCACCATCATGCGAGCCTCCAGCTGACCCCGTGTGGGCAGCAGCAGAGTGTGGGCACTGAGACGCAGCTCCTCCTCCTCACCAACTCCTCCTCCCCCTCCTCCACCACCCATTTCTCGAGGGCTGAAAGGCTGGGCTGCGCTCAGAGGGTTCTGAGGCTGAAAACGATGCTGAGGGACCAAACAAGATGTACAATCACTTATTCCAACATCAGGTCATTAAGTAGATCCCACTGATCTTTAAAGAATCATCAGCCAGCCGTTATTTGGAAATCTAAATAACAATGTCAGGAGGCTGTGAAATACCCAGTAAGAACAAAGAGTGAGTACTTACATCGAATTTCTGTCTGGAGGAACATTTTTTCTTTCCTTTTGGTTTGCCAGGCTTTGAAGCAGAGCCACCTTGCCACTGTAGTGAACCAGTGCCCTCTAGTGGACAGCAAAAGAACACACAATAACTTACCATTTAAAAAAAAAGTTCCCTTTTGTCATGTTATACACTTTTAACATCCATAGGAGGTGGAACTTTTGATCAAAATATCCAAAAATTGCCCAAAAATAATTATAGTGAAATTCTTTTAATGCTTGAGTTGACTGTGTCCTTTCTCTGCAAAGTCTCTGAAACGTACACTTCATGATACGTTAAATAATAACAAACATAACAAACAAGCAAAGTTTAAAAATAAATAAACGCCTCTACCACTGAGCCACAAACGTTTATCATTTTACTTCAGATGTGATCTATCATATGAGTGTTTTCTACACAGACAGAGGAAATTCATTTAAAGGCAGGGCGCCAGTAGTCTGGTGGTTAATGCGCACAACCCATATGTGGAAGCTGTGGCCAGTTTCTGACCTGTAGCCTCTCTCTCTCGACTCTCGCCCCTCAACTAGTTCTAAATAAAAGGCATAAAAAGCTCACAAATAAATATTTGCATTCTGTTTCAACGAATACAAAGTAATTCATAGAAACATACCTGGTGTTGAGACAATGATCTGGCAGCGTGTGAGAATGGCCAGCAGAAAATCATTGTGAACATGGACTGTAGAGAAAGAAGGAGGGAAATAGAAAATAAGAGACTTTTTCAGATAGACAATCTAAAAAACAATAAAAACAAAAGGCAATATGTTGACACAAACGACAAGGTTTCCTGTTGTGATTTATGGTTAAATGTAATAAAAGTGTACAGAATTAAGGCATGTGATGATGAGAGCTAGGGGAGAATTCAATAAATACAGAAAATAAATACATACTGTCTGAAAACAAAGGAATATTTAATAACTATACCTTTAGTTCTGTATACATACCATACCACAGAAAACACAAGGAAAAAAAACACAAACCATGATCCTGTGCCAACAGACGACGTGCCTCAACGTCAAACTCCTCCTTACTGATCTTCTGTTTGAACCACAGCTTTAGGTTAGCCCAGTAACTGCATGGAGAGACAACAGAAACACAAGATCAAACCCAGAGGTCTCCAACAGCTTTTCAGTAGTTTGTCTGTAGTTTGACTGCCTGTGTTAAAAATAGAAAGAAGAATAATTTGATCTTCATCTTCCCACTATTCATACATTAAGCCCATAAAAACAAAAGTGAAGTAGAAATGTGTTCTTGGACATTGATGTGAATTATCATTAACTTAGCTCACTATGTGGCTCAATGTCCATGTTTGTTTCTTGGACCTTGATGTGAAGTGAAGATTATTCATAATCATTGGCTTATTGCAGTTTCACATCTTTTCAAACATTAACTTGATTCAGCTGATGTGTGCTGTGTGAATAAATACAAGCCATGTGATGAAAGCAGCTCTTGAGCACACTTTCCTTTTTGCAAAGTAGCTCTCAGAGGAGGAGAGCCCTGATCAACACTGAGGACTAATAACAAGCATTTACCAAGGTAACTATACTTCTTTTATCTCCCCTCCCGAGTAAACATATCAAGGCAGAACTAAAGCACAAACATAGACTTATTGTTGACTTATTATTGTTGTTGGATCAAACGCGTCCTAATAGCAAGCTGCTAGTTTGCACATTGCGAGCTAATGGCTTTAACATACTCGTGTCAGACCAAAAAGAAATAAGGTAAATAAATCAACACAAAACCCAGAGCAAGCCAACTTTTAACAGTTTACTTACTGCTTGACATTATCACCGATAGCATCAGTCAGATTTTTCTTTGCAACCTCAAGCTCACTAGCATTAGCAGCCATCGCGTTCATAACTGGGACCCGTCTGCGACGTCATCATCCGGCGACATAGAGATTTTTTCCCCCCTCGTTTTGTCAATAAACTTTATTGCGTTAAAACATGTTTTCATCGACGCCTATATAAATTGAAATGAATCCATATCAAGAAAATAATATTATTTATCTCTTCCCAACAATACGTTTGTAATGATTGGTTAAATACTTTTTCTTTAGCTGTAGGAGGTTGAGGTAAAAAAAAAAAAAAAAAAGACAACGTCCTTTCACTGGTAGTAAAACCTCTCACCACTAAGAGGTAGGCTTTAGTAAGATATAAATCCTGCAAAGCCCAGACCACCATCATGGTGCAAAGAAGCTAAGTTAAAAAAGGATCTAAACTATTTGAGGTTTGTCATGCTTTATAAAAACGTCAACACACATCTCGGTAGTAAGGTCATGACTCATTTAATACCAAACAATGCACGTTAACATGTTCATGTTTCATGTGTGTTAAATGTCAAATTCAGAGATTTAACACACATTTAACAGCCCCCCCCCCCCAATAAAATAAATAGAATTGGTATTATGATGTGATCTTCATGTAGCCTGAACTAAATTTCCTTGAATTGAATTTCCCTCAGATCAATAAAGTATCTATCTATCTATCTATCTATCTTTTTTTTTTTTTTTTTGAGTTCCCAACGACTTCTCTGAAAAGCTGAATAGTTGGTCTCTCCGCTTCAGAAATCCCAGTTTTAGTGATCCAGATCTTCTTCCAACACAAAACCAACTGCCAGGCTCTGAGTTGTTGAAAGCTTTCATTAAAACCAAAACAAAAAATCAAATCCAATTTTAACCACTGAAATTCCTACTTCATTTAAACGTCATTTACATCTGCAGTTACTTTAAAGTGCAACATAGGGCTTGAGAGTTTGGGCAACATATTTCCTGTTTAGTCATTTAAAGCTAAAGCAGGTCCTGGACTTTGTTTTGTCATTGGTTTTGCCTCTGTTTAGCTTGATGCGTTTTGTCCTAAATATAATCCCCCATTAAGACCTGGAGTCCGTCCACTTATGGCGTTTGAATTGTTGGTGCTTTTTTGTTATGCTGAAAGTGGAATGAAAAGATCTTATCTCAATCTCATGTAAGTATATATTTTAGAGCTGACAGGCAGCTAGAAGTTTAAAGACTTAATGTCGATGCTTAATGTTTGAAACATCTTATAGCTAACTACAATTTCCTCCTAGCATCAAACTGTCTGTAAAAATACCAAAAGACAACCTCCGAGAGAAAATGAAGCAAAGTGGAGGTGCAAAAAAGAAACTGCAGTTCCTTGAGTGTCCACTTGAGGTTAGCTCCAAATAACCCTGAAGTCCCATACACACCCCATATTGAAATGTATGTTTCAACTAAATCATCATACAATGTATGGGCGTGATTTTTTTTAACATCCCCATGTTTTGATTTTATAAAGTATAAACGTTATGCATAATTAGGGGCAAGACATACTGTAAGCTTCTGGAGCACTTTGTCAGGACGCTTAAGGCCAGCTTAGTTCTAGCTCTTTGCTTGTTGTGGGGTTGACAAAATGTTTTATATAGTCAAATTTCCAATACGGCAACCGCTATGGCTTTCCAAGCAGCTGTCCAGAAACTAAAGTGTGACATCACACAGATTTTGTGCATTATTATTTACAGTCTGCCATGACAAAACAGAATTGAAAACTAAAATATAAGGCTTACGTTAGCATAAAGTCTAAATCAGAGCTCACTCAAAGTTTCACCTCTTGAACTGATAATATAACATTTTCAGTGTAAAGTCATGACATTTACAAACCAGAGAGGAGGATTGTATCTTTATTGCACTTTTTTTTAAAAGAGAGAAAATCTATTGTTAGCTGCTTTATTAGTTAAAGGCATGACTTGATGGTTATGCTAAAAATGTTAATTTTAATTAATTTTCCACTGGCCTGAATTAAAAATTTCTGTGGTTCTTTCTGTTCTCCTTGGTGACTCTTTGGCTCCTGCCTCTCTTGAGCAGGTTTAGACTGGGAGGCCCTTTTGTTTTTCACTGTTTTAACTACAGTGTAAAAACAGTGGAGTAGTCAGGGTGATCACTCCTTTGGCTCTAGCCCCCCAGGCGGTCATGGAGCCTTAAACAGAGTCAGACCTCCGTGACTCACATCATTTATCACAATAAGTGAAACCGTACATCCAGAATAATACACTTAATAGTCATACTGTAGACAGTTAGTGGGACCTCTGGTTCTGTGACTAATGCTGACTCTTCACTCTTCTGAGGTCAGACGTCTTCTTAGATCCACATGATAAGGGGTTTGAAAGGTTTGAGTCGAGAACAAACAATCTTTCCATGTCAGGCACAAGAACAATGAAAACCATCTGAGTCTTTGGCCTCTAATAGATATATTTAACAGAATAAATATCTGGGGAAAACTCAAGAGGCACACTTTGAATGGCTCCAGTTTTCCCTTTGTTTGTTATCTTTGTGTTTCAATCGGTGCTTAAGTTGACCTCTTTCTGCCACGGAAAGAAACTCATTAAAGTAAATCTCATTTTCACTATCCCAGCACTCGCTTTTGTCTCACAGCTAAAGGAAATCTCCACTGTATGTTTAAGAATTTTAAACTGCAGCTGTCTACAGCTCTGTGAGTCTCCACAGATCTTTGCAAATGATCATCCATCTTAAACAAGCGTCTGTTAAGCTTTAAATCAAAAGGGCACTTAGGAACAGACTTAGTTATGGGGTTGTTGAACTGTCGTGGATGGGGCAAAGTTAGTCATGGTGCTTATTTTCAAAGAAAACAGTTCCACATCCTGTCTGTTGATTTGCTGCTTGACACCAACTGAGCTTTTGAGGGCTAATGAGTCACTCTCACGGACTCTCCGCCAACGGCAGATGTCTTTCAGCAAACATCCGTGCAGCCAGCAATTCTTCCATAAACCTTCCGAGCCTCTGTGCCATTTTGGTGGTATAAGTTCTAGACAGAGAAGCTTAACACGTTCACAAAAAGGGCTTTCACCTCTTTAACCTTCAGCGTTTCTCAGAGGACCACACTGCAGCAGCAATCAACCATCCCCAGTCTGTTGGTAGTCAGGTATTCAGTGTTGTACAGACCTGAATGTGGTCCCCTTACCAGAGCCAAGGATGTCACCTTTTCTGTTCCAACCTCTAACTGTGCAGGAGTTTGGTTTCTGTGGAATGAACATGCCCCACGAGGCGGTTTAAAATGTGAGGGTTCAGTGTGTGGTGGGCTGAGCTGTTGGAAGACTTCAGCTAGAGCCTCTATGGTGACAGAGCCTTTCACACTGGCACTCTGTGGCATCATATTTCAGAGGCCCCATTTGGTTAAAAAACAGGTATGATTAAATAGGTGTTCAATGAATTTCGACCTTTCAATGGGGTGACCGTGTTTTCAAACCCCCAAATTTTGGCCCATTACGTGAACAACACAATGGGCGCAACAAGATTTCAATGGCTGTTTTGCATCCTGTTTGCCTGTGAGTCAGTTGTTAGCAGCCTTGAGAATGACAATGATTAATTTACAAACCCGATATCTGTTATCTCTAATGAATTATTGATCTGTAGTACATTGTGGGTGTGTGACAAATGCTGATAAGCTTATTTGCTCTCTTTACAAGGGTGAGAGTTAATTATCCGTAGCCTACTAGTTTTTGTCTCTATTCCAAAATATGAAGCCAGTAAACCTTTACAATTACTTTTCGCCAATGTTTGAAAACCACTCGTAACTTTACTGATCAAAAGGTCATTTTCTGTACAAACGTTCAACAACAAACAAGTCGAGGAATTGGGGGGGGCTCCAGTATTTGTTTGACTTACTGTACGTTCAAATGTCAGTAGTTCAGCATGTATAGGCTAAATTCCTGTATTACCTAAATGTGTCATTTTTATCTTTTTGTTATATGGATAAAAAAACCAGGATATAATTTTAAAAACATACTTAAATGTAATCTTGGGGCTTTTTGAATTCCTGTGTGGCTGCGTATGCTTCTAGTCTTTATGCTTATGTGAGGATAATGTTAGCATAAACACACAATAAAGTGTGTGTGTGTGTGTGTGTGTGTGTGTGTGTGTGTGTGTGTGTGTGTGTGTGTGTGTGTGTGTGTGTGTGTGTGTGTGTGTGTGTGTGTGTGTGTGTGTGTGTGTGTGTGTGTGTGTGTGTGTGTGTGTGTGTGTGTGTGAAAAGCAGTAGCATCATGGTACTGGCTGTTTTTACTTAAAAATAGCTATAACAACTAAAAATATAAAAATGGATCCTTTCAAACAAACAAGGTATCTAATTTAGTTTCAATAAAACTCTATTTATAAAAGATCCTACCCTAAGAAAACAGAAGAGAAAACAGAAGTAACCTACTGTCATATGTAACAAATTAACGTTCAAGGGTATTCTTTGTGCTTTGTTCCACACCACATTCAAAAAGACAAGAGTGGAAAAAACATGTAGCTCAGATCGTGAACCACACTTCAATTGATGACTATTCCCTTAGTAGAGATTTGTGGTCACATGAAACAGGATGTCTCTGTAATGTATTCTTCTGTGTCCAAGTCACTTTTTTTCATGCCAAAATAAAGGACATTTAGCTTAACTCTTGTTTCTGTCAAACTCAACGTTGCTTCATTATTTGGGCTGGAAATGTTCTTTGGCATCACTATCCAAAACAACTTACAGTGTCAGCTTTACTCCTCATGACTCATATCCACAAGACAAATGATGAATGTGCATGTAACTAAAGACAAAGAAATAACAAGTTATGCACTAATTGTGAATTAGTAAACAGTGTAAGTCAGGACATGAAAGGAGCTCCTTCAAATTTGAATAAACAAGATGGTATGACTCCTGATGTGACCCTAAATGTCCCTTTATTTATTGACTTTGCAATATTGGTTCTTGCGTAATATTGTTCTGCCAAGTTCTGTTACTCAGTGGTTTCAGCTTTTACTGCTGTTTTTTTAACATTGCAGTGCTGTTTTTATTAGAGCTGCTATTTTACATGTTCATAAACATGTTTTCATGTCCAGCTGGGTTTGACCGGTATCCTGGTTTTGTGTTTAGTTTCTTTATAAAGTTTCCTAAAGACATGGGTGTGAGGGGCATTGTGGTCAATAAAAAAAGAGAAGGAGAGACTATTTTTGTCTCGGAGACTAAAGCCTGCTGGTTGTAGTGTTGTTGTTCAAAGCTTACCCACCACATGAATCCCTCGCCCCCCATGTTCCCCCTCTCCTCTGGGAGGGTTTCCCCACAAAGACGTTTCTCTCCCTCCATACTTACGATTAAAGAGTGCAGGCATGCTTGACTTTTTCAATGAAAGATGTTTTTCCAAAAAACATACAGTTTCAGCACTTTTAATGTGGAAAGAATGTAAATTTCTATGTATTGAAAAGGAAGAGGCGGGGAAAATAATTTGGAAATTTGGACAAATTCCATCTGAGTTCATCCCTCCCTCCTCTTCTCTCTCCACCCTGGCGTCCAGCAATGTGTTTCTCGTTGTCCTTTTCTAACTCTCAACACGCTCTGTCGGCATTTTTGTCGTGCTTGAAAACCACTCACACAATTTTTTTTACAACTCAACAATGCTTGTTTTTCACAGAATCATACTCAAATTTAATCAACAGCAAAATGAGCAAAACATATAACAGCAATTTCCATCCGTGCAGGCACACTGTGAGAATGATTGTCACATATACAGTGGAGGAAATTAGGTCTACTTTCTGTAGGATCATTTACTGTTCCCTCAGGACACCTGGTCCTTTTCAATGTTATGATAAGTTAATTATACACATAAATTATGGTTTCTGGTCATCTGCATTTGCACAAAAGTACTTAACCATATACTATAAAGGTCATATATGTGGCAGAAGAAGAAGAAAATCAGTACTGTACCTTCAACTCCTCCTTGTTTTTTTACTCAATTCTGGAGGTGGATATATTGTTTAAATAAAGCTATATTGGTATTAATTACATTCATTTTTCAGCCTCCAGGAAGGACAAAAAGTTAAATATAGAATAGTTGTTTCCCGCCCAAAAGCGTATCTTATAGTAAGAAAGAGCTTCTTATAGATTCTTTGATGGTAAAGCTTCTTTATGAAATGCCAACAATGAAGTTGTATTAAGATGTGATGTCTCCTCTCTGTAGTGTTACCATGTATAAGTCTCTGATTAGAAAGACATGTTGCATTATTTAGCTGCAAGATTTTGGTCATTATTCTTATTTCCCTTCATTACACGTTTTCGGTGGTTAAAATATACCCTAAATCTCTCTGATATTAAGATCCACAGAGAACAATCTTCACATAGAGTCTTTGTTGTTTACATGAGGCAATTCAAGTCAGTATTAGAGGTTATTAAGGTTCATGTTTGAGCTGGCCCTCATAGCTCTTCATGAGACCAGTCTGGTGTACAGGATCTCCTCAGTCTATGGGCCTGATCATCATACGAACAGCCTTCATGGAGTAGAAGCCTCCACCATAGTCTGCCCAGAACATCCCATCTTGAAATTTGCTGCGGTAGACTCCTCCGGTGTACCAGACACCGTTTAGGTTGGCCTGGCCACAAGCGTTGTACCACCAGCCTCCTTTATGGAAATGGGCACAGTTTCCTGTTGTGTGATAGACAGGAAGGGTGATTAATGCAAATACATCAACAGATTTGTAGCTTTGTTCAGAGAACATCACCGTACCAACAGAAAATGTTGCATCTAAAATTATTCAATGATGATTTTTAAGTCTCTGGAAAAGTAAACTCATGTTATCATCATTGCTGTGTCCAATACAACATATTCTCCTACTATACCAAATATGTCTTCACATTGAGTATGTAGTGCTCACATATTCATAGTATGCAATTTTAAATATGTGATTATTTCCCAGATGTGAACTCGATTGGCTATAATTTTCAAATATGATACAGAAGCTCACACTTTATACTCAACTGTCCCTGCTATTCAGACAATCCAATGGTGGTCAAATTGTGTTATAGGGCTCAACACCAGTGCTACTTTGGTGCCATTGTCCACTATAGCTTGGATTGGAAAACATGACTGATGAAGTCCTCTGATGAGAAGAGGACATGAGTTAGTAAGATGCTAATAGTAAACCTACCGTCACATCGAGTTTGTTTGAGCTTATACTGTTTGAGTATGTTGTACGGCAACCATTTGTGTGACATTGTGTCATCGTGCACTTTTTTATGTTTAATCTATAAGATGTAATCACACATTTTTATACCAGTGACATAAAGATGACATTTTCTCATTAAAGAACACATGTATTTAAAACTGACAGCTGTTTGTCACACATTGTTTGATATCTTTTTGGTTACAGCTAGCGGAGGCAATATTGAACACTTTATAAGCTTCCGTTTGGTCAACCAGTATTTGTTTAGAACAATTGAATTATCCGCTTCAGAGGGCATCGATGTCAGTCTTTACAATGGTCTGTCTTCAATACACTACAGTAGCTTGGAAAAAGATCCATTTTAGATATTTGTTCATATTTTAATTTTCTACTAGACTGAGGTGTGTCATAGAAGAGGAGTGTCTTGTTTTGGAGTGGACCAATAAAAAAGAATTGTGTTCTTGTGTACAGTTTTCCTTTAAAGAATGTGAAAACCTTAAACATAATATCTGAAGACTTCTAAGCTCTCAGGTAGGACCTTATAATTCCAAGCTCATAATAATGACATCATGTTTATGATCCTGGTTTTGAGGCTTTTATGAGATACAAGAATCCTGATAGTCCTTATTTCTCTGTTTATGGCCAGGAAAGCTGCATATTTCTGAATATTTCCATGCTGTTATGTCTATATAAATAAAACACATACCATTTTAACATAAAAAAACATGTAACCAGAACCCTCCATAAAGAAAATTTTAGATCCAGAATGAGGATACTTGTCTGGGAGGCTTATCATTTCAACAAAAAATGAGCCTTATAGCAGCCCCATGCTCATATACCTGTGAAGCCATCCTTGTCTCGATCTAGAGTGGTGAACTGTTTGCCATTGTGGCTGCTGAGGGAGTCCCCGGCATTGCCCTGGTAGGTGCCGAGGCGTAGACGGAAACCTTCACTTTCAGGCTCCAGATGGAAGCTGCTGTACTGAGCATAGACCTTTTTGTCCATCCAGTCCTCAAGCTCCACCAACAGCTTGTAGTCCCCCTGCCTCCCCAGTTTGTATATACCTTCCAGACCGAGCCAGTACTCTCCGTCTATGTTGCCAAAGCCACTCTGAGTCAAAGGAAGATAAAAGGGACAGTTATGGAAAGAATAAGGATAACAATACACGTTGTTGAGTCTAAGGAGTTTGGAAAGACAATAATTGTTCAGCAACATAAACCATGTTTTGCATGAGTCTGCAGGATTGTGACAGAATAAATGAGAACGTCTCTTTTTGGTTAGGTTTCAGCCAGGGTCAAGATGCATTCACAAAACTTCAAAAGAAAAAACAAACTGTGACAAAAGAATGCCTCACTGCTTTTGAAATGACGACAAACGACATGTTGTTGAGTTCATGCAGGAAAATAAGCATCCGTCTTCTGATTCTGGTTTCTCGCTTAAACCTCACAGATCTCTTGGATCAGGGCTGATGGCGGAACTGGCCTGGTCCCTTAGTGTTGAATAACCGCGAGCAATCTAATGTACGTCTGGCATGAGTGTCCAGAACACTTCACTTGGTTGAGGTTTGTGATTGTGGATAAGCCGTGTGAGCCAGCATATGATGAATGATGTAGGGTTTCAGCCATGGCCTCGTCTCTGCAGCATGTGGTGGCTTTGTTGGAGAGCGCAGAGGCAAATCAATGTTGAAGAGAGCAATTTAGCTTCTAGTTACACATGCACAAACCTGGCCGGCTGAATGGAAACCCAGATCGCATAGGCTGCCAGCAGTGATATATACTCCATCTCACTCTCACAGAGCTTTGATGAGAGGCTCTATATGGTGTGGTATAGTAAGCCAACCAGCCATCCATCCAGGAAGGCGCTGTAGTAGCAGCAGTTTTGGAAAGAAATGCCCTTAGATTGAGCTGTGGAACATACCTTCCTAGTGGGGCATCTAATTTTTCATAATGGGAATCTCAAACCAAATGACCTTCAGAAAGAGTGCTGCTGACAGGGTGTTATATTTTATAGTAAGTGAAAACACAAGGATTGCAGACATGGAAAGTGCAGAGTGAGACTCAAGAGAAAGTGAGGTTCAACTAATTAAGTGATATAACAATATCTCTTTTGACCCTGGGTGAAATGTTCTTTGTGTCTCAGGAGAGGAGAGAGAAAAATAAGACAGACATCGCAAGACAAGTGGCTTTATCTTCACCTTGTAGTTTTCCCAGTTCCTAAAGAAGTTGACAGATCCGTCTCTCCTGCTTTGGATGACGGTCCAGCCTCCATTGTCGATATCCTGCTCACACCAGACCTGCATTGGCCTCTCTGCTTCATCTGGTTTGATCAGATACATGCCGCTGGTGATCTGGCCAGCTTCCTGTGCATCGAAACAATCTCTGAACGGGCCTGAAGGAAATAAAAAATAAGAGAGGCAGAAAGACCTTAGGAAACGGGACAGTAGAAAGTATTTGTTTAAAGTTTGCGTAAGATATATTGGAGGGCAGGAGTACTTCATCTGACTTTATTTGTTTTGTATTGTCCATTAAAAATCAAACAGTGAATGACTGTATGACATCATTCAGTGACTGAATGAGTTTTAGCCACTTTTTGTTTCCAGCACAGAGACAATAATGTGACTACAACAAATTTTACATAAAAGACACTGTTGTCACAGACTGAAAAAGCAGGAAAACAAACGAGTAACAAATATTATACAAGAAGACTGAGTAGGCTGAGGGAATACACATTTATCTTGGTCCAAGCCAAAATGTTGTCTTTGAAAAAAGCCTACACAAGAAAATGCATTGGTTTTAATGGTAGATTGGTAGACACCAAATGTTAGTTGGTAAAAAAAGGGTAATGGTATGTATACTATATACTCTATACTATATACCTCCATTCAATATGCCTATATCTCTCTGTATTTAAACACATCTTAACTATTTAGATGTTTGTGCAGCATGGGTTTTAAGATACAGGAGAGAGGTAAAGTTATATTTACTCAGCTTGGTATGCTATGATTTGCTTTAGGCTACCTTAGCTGCAGCTTGAACACTTCAGTGGCAAAGTTGGCATAGAAATGATTGTAGTTCCTCCAAGTCTAAACAAAAGTCTGAATATGGAGTTAATTAAGCATTGACTTAAGATGTAGTCACTGTGATTTTGCTCGGGCAGTCTTAGCCACTTCTGTTGCCAAGGGACTGAGACAGTAACTTATATGAAATTACCCCAACAACCTCACTGTCTGAGAGCTTCATAAGAAGGGGGAAAACAGTAAACAGAACCATTCCAGACAAGCAGAGTAATTCAAAACCCTTTTATGTATTTCAGCAAAGATGTTTACAATGTCTTTCAAAAACAGCAGCAGATACAGGAACAAATTACGTCAGTACAGCAAGAAATAACTTGTTTTTATTTGAGGTAAAACAACAAAAAAAGTTAACCCGCCATATGTGTGACCAGCATCTGCTTTTTGTCAAGGTAATTCAACATTCCCATTACATGTTTTTTAATTAAAACCACATGGAGTTGTGCGTTTACTTTAAGGTGGAGTAACCCCCTCTGGGCTAATAATCAAAATAATGTAAAGGAAGCCCATTCACTACATGAAGTGTACCAAAAGTGCCTCTACTTTGTGGTTTGCGGTAGACTATCATGGCTGCCCGGTTTTGTCTGCATCTCACATGCAATGGAAAAGTCTTGTGAAGGATCATTTTCATATACAGCCGCACTGAAATCCTACACACTTTGTTATTCTTGGGCAAGGGCGATCTAAATGTGTCAGGAATTTCTGTTGATGAGCAAAATCGCACTGGTTCAGTCTTTCTTTGCTTTGCTTTGAGTCCCTTGACTCGGTTGAGACGTTACAGCATTTTTATTTCCATTCTGGTTTGTGCTGTTTTTGTTGAGCGATGAGCAGAGTTCCAGCTGAGTTTGCAGAACCTTAACCTTTGAAAATAACTCCACTGGCCCACCTGCAGCTGTTTTATAACTCAGTGATTATTATTTTGTTATGGTTGGCCTGAAAAGTCCTGACTGCCATATATTTAACCATGAAAGCTAAGGAATTTTTTAACTAGGTCAATAAAGAGATGCATGAAAATAACTGAGTAGATGGATGAAGGGATGGATGATCAGTTGTGAAGTCAGTCCACAACTGCAGTTGGGGGTTACATTTCTCAATGGTTAATTAATAATTAGAGTGCCATTACATTTTATATACAAAGTTGAATGCCTATATGGCGACCAATGACTTTATCTACAGGACCAACACACATTTGAGTGAAGCATCTCAACACTTATTGGATGGGTTCCCAGTTCATGACTCAGTGTGAATAAATTGTGACTCCGGTGAGCTTCTGGATATTCATCTGGCACTATCATTGTATAAAATGATAAGTTGTCTGCTTTGCTTGTTTTGGTTTTAAAATGTATTGTTTGAACATCTAATGATACATAAAAATATGTCATATTAATCGTTTTAATTAACTTTGCGTATGGGAAGAATGTTAGCTTGCTAATGGTAGCATACTTCAGAACTCTGTATAGTTAAGACAAAGTATAGCTTCACTAAGTCACAAAAATGACTTTAAACTTTTAATATCAAACAAACAAACAATACTTAAAAAGAAGTCAATACTTTTTTAGGACTGCTTTAGCCATAAATATACATTTGCACCAGATGGCTGTTCTCGAGCAATCTGAATTGCTCAAGGTCTCTACTGCTAAAAAACAAGATTTTGTTCTTGCTGGTGTAGTGCTCTCTCATGATGGACTAATGTTGGGTTTCTCTAAATGATTTAACAAAGAGTACAGTTTAGTCTTGAATTACTAATATAGATGTAAAATGTTATTTTTGTGGATGGAAGGATCGGCGATCCAACCGTATGACTCACCTTCAGTGCTGAAGTTTCTCTGCAATGGTTTCTGAACTTCCAGGGTGCCACCGGTTGGTGATGGCCCTGATCGAGAGCCCCTTTCGCGAGCAAATCTTTGTGTATTGTCTCTCTGGATCTCATTGGTGAAACGTGGCACATTAACAGGTATGTTCTCAGGCACCACCTGCACCATTGGAGGTAAGACGGGTGGCTGCTCATGCCTCTGGTTATACACCTGCATACAACGCTCCTCTAATGCCCCAATCAGCACTGACTGGTTGTTCACTACAGCAGACAGGGCAGCATATTTGGCCTCCAATTCCCTGTACCTGGAGGCCAACCGGAGTGACTCCGATGTTGCATTGAGGATGCGTGTCTCCAGCTGTGCTAGCTCCAGTGAGTTGTCCCTCTTCCTGATGATCTCGTGTAGAAGCTGCATGTAGAGTTGAGTCACTCTGGAGTTCATGTTCCTGCTCTCTTTCCTCAATAGCTTCATCTCATTCACCATGTTGCCGTCCACATCCACCACCAGCTTCAGATTCTCCATCTCTCGACGCTGCTTTGACAGGAGGTCACGCACTCCAGCTACATCCAGACGTGTCACTCGGTCCTTGTCCACTGAATAACCACGGGCAGCGCAGATGGGTCCTGTGATCTTCTGCTCAGGGACTAGAAAGGTGTAAGAGCACTTCTTGTTTTCTCCATTAGCTTCTGGAGCCCTTCGTATCCGAGAGAGGAGGGGGTGCTTGGTGAAGGCTTGGCTCCAGAGAGAAAGACCAAAGAGAATAAATAGACTCCATGCTCCAGGTCCCATGGTTACTCCTATTTTTATCAGTCAACACGCTTAAGATCTATAGAAAAGAAATGAGAAGTTTAGATCATTAAAGTTTGTGTTATCATATGTATACACTTGTTTTATTACATTTATTAGAAAGACCAAAAGCCATAATGTACAAGTCTACAATTAGTCAATTCTAATCTCTGGCAGGTTTTTCATACTCAACTTTGGGTCCATTAGTTCTTACTTAAAGGGATACTTCACCCATTTGCATGAAGCTGTGTATCATTAGAAACATGGTAGTAGTGTTGAATGGTCATGAATCCAGCCCTCATTTTGCCCTGAGACGAGAAAAATATGTTTTTCTTTGCTTGAAAGTTTTCTTCATGTGATGCAATATGACGCTTTTTGAATCACATGAAGAAAACTTTCAAGCAAAGAAAAACACATTTTTCTCGTCTCAGGGTAAAATGAGAGTTGGATTCATGACCATTCAACACAACTACCATGTTACTAATGATACACAGCTTCATGCAAATGGGTGAAGTATCCCTTTAAGGTCCCTATGAGGTTCATAATTGTATTTCCTTACACTTGGGCTCTTGGGATGTAAATAGCTAAAGAGGATGGTAAAAGTGAAATATTTGATGTCATAAGGTGATTACTACTTTTTATTACTACTTTTGTCTACTGTAACATGCGGTTGGGAACCGGAGGGTCTGTCGAGGGGCTTTTTTTTTTTTTTGTACTTTACTTGAGCAAGGCACCGAACCCCTACCTGCTCAGGGGGCACTCAGTGGGGGCTGCTGCTGCACTCTGACACCTCTTCATAAATTCATGTCCACAGGTCCTGCTTGTGCATGTGTGTGATTCAGGCTTGTGTGTGAGAAGCATGTCTCTAAAATAACAGAGTGTGAACCTGAATTTCCCCCTCAGGGATTAATTAAGTATTCGTAAAGTATATATAATTTAAAAAAAACTGAGCTGGGAAACTTTCCAAAATTGAAATCAGACATTCAGAGATGCAGCAGGGTCATTGGTCCTTTACTGTTACTGCAGAGAGACACTGCAAAGACTGTGCGTCTGAAGGGACATAATAGCATGCGATTAGTCGTGATTAAAAAAAATATTAGTGCCTTAATTTCAGACCTTGATCAATTGCAGTCAATTAGTTAATACAAACATACCTAGTTAGCATGTTAATCTATGGCAACTAAAATGGTAACAATACCTGCAATACAGCTGCATGCATGTATGTAGCCTTTAATGATGATACAAAAGCACAGCTAATTTCCTAAACAACTGCACATCTATAAACAATACTGAAAGATAGGATGATTATCCATTTGTTGATGACTATATTCATCAAACGAATTATATATTATTTAATGGGACGCACTGACAGAACAAGGTCAGAATTGACTAAAATCAATGCACAGTTTCTATGTTTTTCACAACAAAGGCACAAGTGAAATGCTTTATCTTATAGTTATTTTTTTTAGGGATTTTTGAATTAACTGTACTGTTGATATTAAAAAACTTAGCCCTGACAACACAAACAATAATTGTTAGGATCAAGTCATTGTTGGATACAACCCTTTTTTTGGCCTCAACACTAATAAAATACAGAAAATCACTAGGCTTAGTTTTTAATTTGGGGCCAAGTACTTACAAAGAAGTTTGCAACTCATTTTGTACTTTTTGTCCAATTTCCTACCAGATGTTTTCCATTCCCCACTCTAATCTGATATAATCCAACAAAAGCACTGGGCATGCAAATCCTACATTTTGCATGGTGAGAGGGCTTCCAGTCAAGAATCAACACAAGAGTCCTGCTTCGTGCTGATGTAAACGAGCATGGAAATTTGAAGTGAAAGCTAGCAGACTATGGAAGAAGCACAGCTGGAATCACATTGAGTGCAGCTCTTGGCAAGATGCACTTTCTTGTACGCCTGTGGTGGAGTAAGTGGTGGAGCTGTGCCACCCGCCCACCACAAATCTGTTATCATAACTTAAACAGTATTTTCAATACATTCCCTCATGGCTTCTCTTTCATTATGGCCCATGTCTGTATCAGGTGTCTGGGTGTGTATGAGAGTGAGGGGGGGTTGTTTTTCATATTTTTGTGGATCTCCTTGCTCAGACCTTCCATGAACCTCCCCTATAGTGTTTCAGTGGACCTGCCCTGGCACGTGTGGAGAATTAACCTCCAAAAACCTCGGAGTCTGACCAAAAATTGAAAAATATTTGGTACAATTGAGTTAATGTTGCCATGGATTGCACTGGAAATGTCCTTTTAAGGAATAGCATAACTAAGCTTTTGTTGGCTGGTTGCGTGAGACTTCTGTTCTCCAAAGAGTCTGATTCTGCCTCTTCAAATGAAGTTCATTTTCTTGCCTCTGTTCACAAGTGCTTGCTCATGCTGATTGAATGTTGGGTTCCCTTTAATCATAATACAAAGAGAAAGAAGAAGGACCTGCATCATGTGAATTGTCCTGGGTAATTTGGCACTATTTGCGTAATAATTTATTGTGTTATTCATTAATTATAAAGAAGGTGTACAACTGTATGTCAGTAATGAGAAATATGGTAAAAAAAAAAAAAATCAGGCAGAATTAATCCAGAATTAATCCTTGGTTCTTCTGACTCATTCTAACATGTGACATTTCTGCCTTGCTGGTATGAGGAGAAAAAGGTTTCGTTTTTGGGGGGAGCAGAAGGGGAGCAGGATTCCCTTATTTATGAGTAATGTTCTCTAGACTCTATTTTTGGAAAGGAAGCTTAGCATTTGATCTTATTGGTTTTGACAGCAAAACCAGTGGAATGGAGGGGGGGGGGGGGGGGGGGGGGGGGGGGTTGGTGATGTTCGAAAATGCATGCTAAGTGAAGGTCCCTCCTTGTACATTCAATAGCCAGGCTTGGATGGAGAAGTGGAGATAGACGGGAGCCAACCTGAGGCTGATTTTGGCAGCTGGGCCAAATCCAACCAGAAGGCAGTCTGCTGTATGTGGCCAAGGAGGCTGAGTAACCTTCATCTAACACTTCAGCACACAATATGATCGAATGCACATAGGAGCTCATCAAAACAAATCTGCAGAGGACTTTAACAAATGGCAATGAAGCAAAGATAAATGAGTCCAATACAGAGACAGCAGAGGCACTGAGTCATTCCTGTGGTCTCGTCTTGATGTTTAGTTGCACTGAAGAGTCTGCTGATAGGATCCAAGAGCATTACCTAAACTCAAACTGCTGCTGAAGCACAGTAGTATCCCTCTCTTGTTGTCAAAGACAAATAGTCTGAAGAGAAATATAAACTATTATGGTTTTCATTGTTTCTTGAAGAAAAATGACTTCTTGACAATAAAAAAAAAAAGACTTGAGCCAACTTTAGTGCTTAATAACTGGCTTGGAAGTTCAGCAGCAGAGAAAATGCCTTGAAGCCTTTTATTTAAGAGTCAGCAGTTTGTTTTGTTTCAGATTATAAACCATCTGAGGGCAAAGACAAACTTAACGCGCTTTAAGGAAAATGGGCCATGTGTCAGAGCTCAGGAACACCTTGGCACTGTCTGTCTGTTATTATTACCAAGAAAGGACTTTTCACTGTCTTTCCTTAATCACAGGTCATCCCCCTTCAATACTTTCATCTCAGCTATTTGGCCCGTCTGCAAGTCTCCAGCCACACAATATGAATCTCACAGGGCCCGGTCTGACAGGAGTGACAGTGTTTACACAGAGGCTTCTCAGCCACGGCTGTGAATCTCATCGGCAGTTTTTGCAGCCAGGTTCCTCTCCGTCGTTCACACCCGGCTGGTCTTCATCAAGTCAACCACAGCAGCTATGTTTTTTTTTCTTACTGACAAAAAAGAGTATTTTCCTCTTTTACTTACTCAGAGCCAGATCTGACCAGATCCAGCCACTCCATTTAGATTAATTCAGTCCTTGGTACCAGACAGGTCAAACTTTGCGGTGGCAGATTTTCCCATCCAATGAGGAACAGGAGGACACTGCCAATGGCCCAGTAACTTTAAGTGTTGAGATCTTTCTGTCTGCTGGTATGCTCCTCTTTAAGAGATTTTATTTGGCATATAAACCCTCGAAAAGGTTATCCCAGGGAATACAGATGCTTTCCTTATTTTCTCTCCAACTTTATTTCAACAATATGGTACAAAAATAAAATGAATTGGAAAGCAACTTTCTTGCGGCTTTTGCTCCTGGTCAGCAGATTTTTCGGGACTGTACCAATTAGCCAATCATTTTTTTAATGGTGCCACTGATGATTTCTGTCTTCTGAGGGGAGGATATGATTCATGACCCAGTTTGTACAGGGAATGGACAGGGGGTTTACACCACATGGATATATGAATCAATTTAAGTTCAGTTAAGTCGTTCCATGGTTCTTTCAAGGACACATGGATGTCTAGAGGACTCCACTTCTACAAAGAATTTAAATCAAACATCATTGTTCTTTGTCTGTGTAGTCTCTCAGTCATCCAAGTCATAGTAATTCAAAACTTGATAAACAAAAAAAAAAGACAAGCAAATGGACTTGGTTAAAGGTTTTAAATACCGAATTATACCAGGTTTAACCAAGTCCAGTTTGGGGTCTTGAAAGTCCTTCAACCAAGTCAAGTTGCCTTTTAAATCAAATGTTGACAGTTATTCTTGAAATTGCAACTTTCCATTCAGTAAATGTTAACTTTCAGCACTTCAAAGACCTTTATAAGTAAAACACAAAAACAATTGTCAGATTAAACTTCTTACCTGTGTAGTGAGTTCAGTCAGTGGTCCAGGAGGTGCAGGTATAAGTCCCAGTTTGGTGCCTCAGTTGTGTTTCATACACAGATTTACACTCTCCATTCTCCTCCTCTCATTCCAAGTCTCCCTCAGCCGCTGCTCTCCTTGAGAATGAAGGCCAGCGTGCAGCTATGGCACAAGCAAAACCCCGTCCACTAAGAGAACAGCAGAGGGTGGTCTAAACACACAGAGAGAGGAAGGTTGATAGTGAGAGTTTTGCAGCAGAGGGAATGCTTGGCCCTGCCTTCCTTGCCTGATGTTGTGTAAAGTCAAGAAACACAAAAGAGACTCCTCCTTTTCGAGAATCCTTTATTTTCCCAAAAAGTCAGAGGGAGATCAGATTGGCTGAGGGTCATCAAGAGTTTGGAGGACACTCAAAATCAGTCAAGCTGTAATCATTTCACTCTCCTCAGGTTTTTTTTGTTTTTTTTAAGTGGTTTTGCTTCCCACCGGCTATTTGTCGCTTAGATTTGCAAAGATTGCTGACATCCGAATAAACACTCCTTTTTCTTCTCCCCTCACAAACTTCTGTCAGTTTCATTTAGGACAAAAATTCCTTATAGTTGGCTTATTCTTCATCATAAAGCTGTTTCCCATCCGTTTAAATCTAATGACTGAATGAATCTGGTGATTCCAGCTCAAGCATAATAATGAGAGATTTGTTTTGAGTGTGCGCACTACTCCTGCGTTTGCTCCAAATATGGGATATGTGTGTCTCTTGCGGCTGTCCAAAAGCTATTGGCAGCTGTGTTTATTTGGTTATGAGGACAATAAGCAGAGGGGTTTAGCAGACAAAAAGAACACCCCTCAGCTAAATGTTTTGGATGGAGGAGGAAGCACAGGCTTTGATGCATGGGGAATCTCTGCGTGGGGAGAAATAACTCAGTATGTGGGAGGACTATTTACTTATAAGCACTGGAGGCAGGGCACTGATAATGTGGGTGTGAATGTGTGTGTGTGTGTGTGTGTGTGTGTGTGTGTGTGTGCGTGTGTGTGTGTGTGTGTGTGTGTGTGTGTGTGTGTGCGTGTGTGTGTGTGTGTGTGTGTGTGTGTGTGTGTGTGTGTGTGTGTGTGTGTGTGTGTGAGAGAGAGACATGTACACGTATGAGAACATGTGTTTGTGTGGAGAGTGTGTCTCCTAGGTGGTCGGTTGTTTATAATGGTCATGCAATTTAAATAAATTATGTATGGAAGAACATGTGTAGAGGAAGCTGTCCCTGAAAGAAGCTATCAAAATACATTATGTGCTAATTCAAACCATGCCTGGATATCGTTATCTGGATATGTAGCACATTAAACAAGCCCTGCTATTGTGTTAGGGTTTCCTAACATGTGGGTTGGGCTCAAAATGCCAAGGGCATCACAATTCTAAGGCCAATATGCATTTCACACAAAAATGTTGTTTTCTTCTGACAATTTTTAAATTTGATGATTTTACTTTTTGTTGTGGAATACTAATAATAAACAATGTTTATGGTAAAACGCAAAATATAATCACTCATTAGCACTTCCATTTTAATAGGACTTGTTTCCTAATAGGATAGGGAATGCTTTATTTCGACCCTGATTTGGACTGTATAACCTTCCACTTGCTAAGGCCTTTTGCACTTGTTTCATGTAGATATGAGGGGCCTTTTTTGTTGTTGTTTTTTTGCCCCCTGTCTTTGAAAGGTCAAACCTAGATCTTTAAGGATGGTATTTTCCATTGTAATGTTTCTGAGACGTTTGGGGATTAGAAATAAGGACCTAGGCTATTTATTTTAGTGGGTTACTGAAATGGCAGGCTTTCTCATTGAATAATTGTTAAATCCAGCTCATAGTCAGCCCCTCCTTGTGGCTATTATGGTTTATTACCACCTCGATCACACAGGTGCACTTTTATATTAGATAAGTCAATCTATAGAAGAACAAGCACATGCATACGGTGTAATGTTTTACAGCAAACATAGGTAGATCAGTGTTAACTGAATAAACTCGCAAACAGACCATCCAATCACAGACAGTAAACATAGTTAGTGACGTCACGTTAACTGACCAATCGGATGCGCTTATCTCGTGACAGTTGATACCATTAGTTGCAGAAGCAACTGAAAATCAAAGCAGTAGATTTGTTGTTTTTCTTTGACTAAATGATAAGAAACGGATTTAAAGTAATAACGTATTTTAGTTAAAAAAAAAAAAAAAGATCAGCTGAACAACGTGCTTCTTTCCCCTCCCCCCCATTTTCGTTTTTTTTGACGTCTGTTTACTTTTCAAGCGTGCCATGGTGAGTTTATCTCCTTCCCTCTCTGTAGTCTTTTGAATTGTAGGCTTCTGGTGTTTTAACTTTCATGAACTTTGTGTGTCATTGACAAACGCATTAGTATACAAACAGCGATGAAGAAGCAACTGCTCTTGTCCAGTTTGCCCTACAGAGCAGGAGGATTAGGTGATTTAAACGAGCTTTACTTGTGTGCAGTCACTCATTTGTTGAGGATAAAATTAGCCTCCTACAGTGTGACAGATCCTGTGTCTGCTGAGCCCCTGAAGAGGAAGCCTTCCAGACAACTGTCAGGGCTTAAATGTGCTTTTAATGCAGTTATCAAAACACAAATAAAAAACAGCCAAAATACATGTGAAGATTGTAATGCATAATTAAGTTTACAAGTTTATTTTACATGGACAATGCACCAAGCACATTTTGTGCCAGGTCTGCATGCATGCCCTTTTACATCTCACTGGTCGCTTTCCTCTGAATCTAACTCTGTGACCTGTTGTTGTTTTTTTAAACTTGTACTAACATCTCGACACTTTACTCTCTGCTGTTCTTCGTTTCTAACTCTGTGATTGTATTCTAACCTGTACTAACACCCTTGACACTTATTCTTCTTTGACACTTAATTCTTTGTTGATTGGTTAAATGTTTTATGTTTTAGTATTTGTTATTTGCTGCTCTGTGTGCCCTTGAATTGCCCCCCCGGGGACAAATAAAGTTTTTTTGAATTGAATTAAATTGAAAAGGTCTGTGGTTCCTGAATCATGTGGGAAGACAAATAGGCTCAGGTTCAGATGATCTGTTTGGTAAATTACTCAAAGATTAGGTTTTAACATACTCTTTTCAAGTCATCACATTTATGAACCATCAGCTAATCCTGAAGATTAGTTTTTTCCCCAAAAGCCTTTTGTTTAACTTTATTGATTTAAAGTTATTTTGCAAAGATTGTCCATTCATTAAAAAGGATCTACCCTTTCAAGTGACAAGCTGCTAAATTAAGCATTACTTTGCAGGTCCCTTGATTACCTATTGATTTTATTTTTTGCAGGATGAGACTGAGGGCCCTGGGGCCCTGAGTGACCTCTGCCTGGCTCAGGTGTGCCGCAGCCTGGACGCTCTGTGCAGAAGGCGAGCAGATGGCTCTATGTGCCTCATCTGGGCCCCACTCTTCCCACAGGAGATGGCTGATCAGTTACTGCAAAATATGGCTGCTAAAGGTAGGCTGGGGGGAAGATAAAACCTCAAAAACATACATCCTACCTTAATATCAATAAGTAACGCCTTTCTTAAAAGGAGTGAATTCAAACTCTTTCTGAGCTTATTGTTTTTGGATGTTTGTTCATACGGTATGGGACTGGGCTTCCTTTAGCCTGTTTATAGTTTCACTCTGAGGCTCACACATGTTTTTATACACGTGAATCCTTAACTCGCAAACCGTTAGCCGTGTCACCACTTGGGGGAAGAGAGCCCTCTCAGGGACGTTGTTAGTCGAGGCAAATTGTTGGAGTTTAATTCAAAGAGATGACAAAGTGCAACATCTAAAGTGCTAACTACTCTCAAAGTAACGTATATGTTTTAGTGAATGTGGGCAAAAGAGGGATGCTTAATGACAGATCGTGACCATTGTTTAGGGTTTTTTGCAAGCTCACAGCCCTGTATAAACACAGGTAGCTCTATCATCCTTAAATAACCCTATCATCATATGACATAATAGTCCTCAGTGTGCTATGCCAGGCGAAGATGATTTGAAAAGTCGCTTCCACAAGTACAAATTCGGCTAAACCGAGGCTACATTTTCCAACCACGTGTCCCTGTTTTCTTTTTTCTCCAAGGAATACTGAATGACACAACTGTTGGCATTTTCCGAAACTCAAAAGAGCTCCGTCTTCGCCGAGCTTTTATCCGCTTCTGTTCAGTGTCTGCAGAAGCTTTTCGTCTGACCCTCTGCCCTCACCGGCTCCAGGAACTTGACGCCTCATGGGTCTCCGGTGGTCTCACTGGAGCTAATATAGTTTCAAGTCTGGCCTCAAACCCCGAGTGCAGATCCAGCCTGCAGAGGCTGACCCTCTGTGGACTACATCTGGACTGGGAGTCTCTGGGGGAGGATGAACATGTTGGTTTCAGCTCTCTGCGGGGCTTGAGGACAGTCAACCTTGCCAACACGGACCTGAAGGATGCCGCCTTTGAGGATATCTGCGCTCTCCCTCAGCTGGAGAGTCTGGACGTCTCTTGTAGTTTAGTAACACAGCTTACTGCTCTCCTTATTTGCAAGAACACCCTGAAATCTTTTATTGCACACAAGCTGCGGCTGCTGGTCACGTCGCCCGCCAGGTCGCTGTCCATCCTCAGCCAGCTTCATGCACTCAGGCATCTGGACTTTTCAGATGATCATTTAACTGTGGATGTCAGTGACGGGAGGGATGAAACAGTTAGGCAGCTGCTTGAGGGGAGTCCCCAGGTCCTTCCGTCCCTTGTCTCTCTTGATATCTCAGGACGGAGGAAAGTCATGGAACCGGCAATCAGGGCATTTGTGCAGGCCAGGAGTGGATTGGTCTTCTTGGGCCTGTTAGCCACTGGGGCTAGTTCCTGTGACATCCTTTCCTCACAGAAGAACCTCAAAGTAAGTATACAGCGTTGGCATTCTGGTTGATGTTTGTGACATGTCACAACACCGGAAAATGTTTCGCGAAGAGATGAAAGCTAGACTCTGGCGCATGTTTCCCATTTGTGTTTTACTTGAGGCTGTTTGTGTAAATGCTGAAAATGCTTGCTGCATTTCCTGTCTGTCTAAGTGCTGATGCGCTGTGTGTGTTCAGGTAACCGGAGAGGCTAACGAGAACCAGGTGTGTGAGGCCCTGAGACGCTACAGAGAGCGAGAGTGTTTCATCCGAGAGGCCCTCGTCAATCTCCACAATCTAATCACTGACATCGACAAACCACGGCCAGATATGCTTCAGGTAATATGGTGAACGATGTCTTTAAACATTATTCTCAAAGGATAATTGCAACTAATTACAACACATCTTCATTTGTTTTGACCCACAAAGAGAGTAACTGCTCAGATTTGTCCATAACGTAAGGATTCAGAACAGATTGTGTCATTTGGATTCAGGGTTAAACTGACACTTCAGTATTTTACTGTTGTTCTTGTGATGGTTTCCCCTCTGGACCTTTGTTTCTTCATTGTCACTACATGCACTTGTCTTAGCCATTTGATATATAGTTTATGGACAATAAATATAAGGTAATAATGTAATATAAGGTGGACTATCTATTAAATAAATACCATGTTTCCAAGCCACCAGAATTATAGTTCAATAATTACACTGTACCCCTGTGACTGACTGAAATGGACAGTGATGCCTCTATAAAAGCTACAAAAGCAGAACATCAGGATAAAGATTGACCCTTTCCATATAGCTCATTTTTAATACCCAAAGTCACTCAAATATTCACAGACTACTATGTTTAATTTGTACATTTTTCCACAGCTAATATTCACAGTAGCTGTTTTCAAATAATACATGGCTATTCTCCTGACCTTGCTGTTCAGATGTGCACCTTACAGACAGGAGGTGGTTGTGGTGGTGGTGGGTGTGTTTTGGGGGGGGGTCTCTTGAGGTAAGACGTGACGTAAAAAAAGCAATGCTGTTAAAGCAACAATGTCCGCTATAAACTTCTTAAATGAGATTATCTGCCTTTATGTCAATGCTATGTGTTGCAACATCCACAAAAGAGCCGAGAACAACATACTGGTGAACAGAAAACATAGCGCAGCCGTTTAATGACGCGCACGCCTACACAGAGATTGTAGTGGTCTCTATCCACCGTTGGCTCGAGGTGAATTCTCCGGAGAATATCCTGCTGTGTTTTCAGCTCCCTCGGAGAAGCAATCAGCAACAATCACAAAAAAAACAAACACTTTCCTGTTCGGAGTCACATGACTGTATCAGTTGTTGTTCCTGTAGTTGGTGCTAAATGGGATGCAGAGCCACCCCACCTCCCTGCATGTCCACCTGGTGGCGACAGCGTGTGTGTTCAACCTGACCACTCAGGACCTGGCTGAGGCCATGCCTGTCAGCCTGATCAGCTGCACTGCCACCCAGCTGCTGCACTCCATGAAGACCTTCCCCCATCACCAACAGGTCAGTGGGTACACTCGGTGTATCTGATTACAGATCCATAATGACATCATGGAGCTCCACAGCAAAATGGGAGGACTCTGACCTCCTACAACGTAACCCTTATTTGCTGCATTTGGTTGTTCCCAATCCGAAGCTCCCATTCTTCCACTTTCACACAATATTTTCTGTTATTTTGAAATACCTTATAATGTTGCCTGATACTGTATTTTCTTAAACAGATGTTTCTTAAATACAAACTTTTTTTCATTCCTCCAGGTGCAAAAGAACTGTCTGCTAGCATTGTGCAGTGAATACATCCTCCAGGATGTCCCTTTTGACAAGTAACTAATCCTACTTCTATTATAAAATAATGCATGAGCCCTCTGCAAAGCAGTAGCCAAGATAATCAGTGCACACAGAGTGACATTACAATGTTTTTTCCAACAAATTGTGACCCAGCTAAAATACATTCAGTCTTGAAATCTAAATTCCAAAAGAAATAGCTCCCCCAGATGTGAAATTGCAGACCTGAAGCTGGATTTCTCAAAGCCTGTCTGTACATCTCTGGTATATTTTTGTAATACTGTGCTCCTCATGTCCGCGCTGTGATCATGGTTCAGGTATTTATCCGCCACGCTGGTGATTAACTGGCTGAGCAGCCTCGAGGACCCGACCCTCCAGAGGATGGCTGTGGCTGTCATCTCCATTCTGGTGGCCAAGGTCAAGACTCTGCTCACTTACTGTGCATTAGTGCGCTGAAGGGAAAATAGCATAACACCTGTTAGTCCAAACTGTTAAGAGCCTTCATGCCTCCGTCCCCTCCTGTGCTCCTGTGACACTAGTCTTAGCAGCTAGTCATGCAGTCCAGATAAGTAGGGCGATAAAATTCAGTTTGACATTTTGGAAAATGTGCAGGATTCAAAGGCGCTCTCATGTATGTGTTTTGTATTGTAGTTGTCCACAGAGGAGACAGCTAAGCTGGCAAAAGACGTCTTCATTATGAAGGTATTTTTACATTTTATTTTTTTTAGAGCATTTCATTGCAAAATTACACAACATCCCTGGATTAGCACTAAATATGCATGAGTGTATTTCTAGTTCTCCCTTTGTCTTCCTCCCCAGCTTTATATTTCCATTACCTTCTCACTCTGTGTTCTCATTCACTCGCTGTCTTTGTCACCTCATTTCTCAAGCACTCGCCCTTCTCAGTTTACGGAATCACTATCTCTATTTCACTCTTTGTTTATGCAATCAGGCTTCTCTTTCTTCCTAACATATTTCCACTTATTGTATGTCTGGCTCCTCTTATTGATATGTAAACAATTTGATCCACTACTGCCAAAGGACGTTTATTTTTTATTCATTTTTTCCCCTTTCTCTCCATCATTCCTCTGCTCTCTCATGTGTGTATCACAGCAGCTGCTGGCGATCGTGCAGCAGAAAGCCATGGTGGGAGTGGTGGACTCCACTCTGAAGTTTGCCCTTAGTGCTCTTTGGAACCTGACTGATGAGATGCCCACTGCTTCTCGCAATTTCATCGAGTGCCAGGGCCTGGAGCTGTACGAGGAGGTTCTGGAGGTAGATGTCCAGGAATAATATCACACTGATAAATACTTTAAAAGAGAACAGAGGGTCACAGACATTGTTCCTGTCTTTTTTTTAATTTATTTTTTTTTCGTTGCAGTCCTACTACACTGAACCTTCAATTCAGCAGAAAGTGCTCGGACTCCTGGTGGGTTCCCTGTGTGTGTTTTTTTAAGGTTCAGCCTGTTCTTGTTTGCTTGATCTCACTTAAACCCATTTTCCTTTGGCAATCCTTCCAACAGTCAGGCTGCGACATCATAAATCTAAATCTGATAAGCGTTTTGACAAATATTTTCATTTTCCCCTCAAGCCTTCCTAAATGTTTAACCAATAGGAATCAAATTTAATCCATCTGCAGGCGATCTGACGTAAGACAGTCCCTGTTTCCCCATTGGCAGTATCATCTTTCTGCCAAGTTACATTCAACATTATTATTGCTGTCATCACTGCTGTCATCTTCCTGGCTGTTTTGTAGAATAACATAGCAGAGGTGGACGAGTTAAAGTCTGACCTGATGGAGGAGGAGTTGCTGGAGCACATCCTCAGCCTGCTGCAGGACTCCCAGGTGGAGTTGGGGGTCCGCTACTTTGCAGGAGGGATCCTGGCACACCTCGTCTCCAGACCTGAGGCCTGGACCCTGGATGATGAGCTTCGTTGCACAGTACTGCGGCAGCTGGTGTGTGTGCGCGCGCGTGCGTGAAGCAGTTTAAGGAAAGTTGAATTTATGTTTGGCTCTTTTAAATGCTTCTTTCTTTCTTTGCAGCATGCATCCATAATGACATGGACCCAACTGAATAGAGAGATGGTCTCTTACAGGTGAAGCAAACAGAAACGTTGGCAAAATTTTAAAGAAAGCTTAAGTTATTTCAAATGCATTCATCCTCCCTGTTCAAAAAAAATCCAACCATTCAAATTGATCTTATCTGATCGAGAAAAAAACCTACATTTTCTCTTTAGAGTCTTAACAGAGTTGTTGCTCATTTTATATATAACAACTGAATAGTTTGAATTTGAAACACCATGTAGATTTATCACAGTTTTACCTGGATATAATATATTTTTTGTTGAACTACTGAGGTGCCAGGATTGCTAATAAGCATATTATTTGTCTGGTAGACAAACAAAAGACATTAAAAAAAGTTCTTATTCTAGTTCCTTTTTTGCTTCCTCATGTTCCTCATTACAGGTCATTCAGTCCGTTTCTTCGATTGCTGCAGACCTGTCAGCCCTCAGGCGTGCAGCTGTGGGCAGTCTGGGCCATACATCTGGTCTGCAGTCAAAACAGTAAGACCCACACACAGACCACCAGAGATACTGGGAGTAGATTTGACATAAGAAAACACACATCCCGCACTTTAAGGGGCCAGCAAATTTAGATACGTTTGTCACAAAAAACTTTGTGTGTATTACAACACTATCTGTTACTATAAGTTTTTTTTTATATACATGTAGTTCTTGTATAATTCTGTTGTCATCATTTTACATTCCTGACAAATATTAAATATTATTATATGCAGTGTTAAACACATACATACAAGCTTTCCTGGAGTATTCATGAGCAGGTGGATCAAAGTATATAAGCCTTCCTTCCTCCCCCGTGTTCTTATCACGTCTTCTCTCTATCCTCTAGCTTCACATTACAGGAGCATGCTGGAGCAGGAGGGCGTGACTGAACTTCTGAAGGCTTTGGCTGCACACTCCGACACACACAGTGACATTAAAGTGCTCTCAAACAGCATCCTTCATATGGTAGAGCAGCACCTAAGCCATACAGGCCCTAACACAAGCACATCGTGCCCTGAAAGTCACGACAGCGGGGACTGATTTACTGTATTTGAGTTAAGTCTGAAACACGATATTGAGTAACAGACAGTTTATTGATCCTCTTGCAATTAAAGGTTGATACAATTAACAATTTACTGTATATGTTGTATAGGAAGTACAAACTTGAACTGTTTACTTGAATTTCCCTCGGGATCAATAAAGTATCTATCTATCTATCTATCTATCTATCTAGAAATCCTTTAGAAACAGATGGAAAGATATTTTTGTCAAACTAATGTTTCTGTGCAATCTGTAAATGTTTGACCTTTTCATATCATACTTAATAAACTGAAGCGTCTGTATAAATGTTGCATAGAACCACAACCTGTCACTAGAGGGTGCTTTGGTTCTGTAGCTGCAGGGCTGTTCAACCCTACAGATCCGATGTGTAAAATGTTCGATAATTTTATGTTTAGATTAGAGATCATTCATAATAAGCAGGATACCACAGCAATTTGTATCTGCTTGGGTTATCTGTCTGTACCTGCAGTCCATGGTCTGTACTGAGGGCTTCATTATAAATCAGTCATGCTCTAAAATAAGTCATCTCTCCTCTCCCTCAGATGTTGAATTCATTATATTTTATGTAACACAGCTGGAAGACAGAACTGCTCGTAGGCATCCTCAGTCTATTCTAAATTGGTCTATTAATAATTCCTTTTGAAAAGTGGATTAACAACCTCACATGAATATTTGAGTTCTACTGACACATTCAACTTTTAAGTGTCATATCCCCTTAATTCACATATTTAAACCCCCTGAATGAATTCAAAGGGTTCTGACAGGATATGGCTTTGCACGCTTGTGGGAGCTACAGAATAAACCTTACAAAAGAGCTGTGTAAACTGATCCAGGGTCAGCATTTAACGACTGCTTCAACCCCTAAACACATTTTACACTGTGGGGTTAAAGGTCAAGTGCTCTATAGTGAGCATGGTCTGATGCTACCGTGAGAAGTTCAAGAGAAGTGTGGGAAGATTCTACCGCTTTGCAGAGGCTGTAGGTCATCCAACAGCCTGCATGGTTAATTTCTACTAGTGTTGGTTGTGCGTGTGTGTGTGTGGAAAACTAGAGCATGCAAGGAGGTAAGATGAACAAAAGAGCCAAAGGGTAATGGTGGTGTACATCGCTATAATCAGGTGTTGAGTTTCAGTTTTTGGGTCAATGAGTTTATCAATATTATAGTGATATGTGAACCGGAGGCAAACAATGAATTGAAGTCAAAGAAACAACAGGGAAAATAAAGAGGGTTAGAACTTGAAGAGCAACTTTACATTTTGCTTGTTTTCTCTTGCTCGGGGCAGACAATGTGCAGTTAGCTAGCCACTAGTTAGCTTAAGTTTAACACAAAGCCTAAACAGGGAAAAGGGCTAGCTCCAACCAAAGGTAACAAAATTCACCTACCAGCACCACAAAAGCCCACTCATTAACATCAATTATTTTTACAAAAAAAAATAAGTAGGCTATTATAAACACCATTTGAATAGTAATGTGCCAGAAAATGTTGGCCACAATCTATTACAGTCTACTCTATACATTAAGGTTTAAAAAAAAAAAAAAAAAAAGACTTAATCAAGTAGCTGGAGCTAGCAGTATGTTAGCTTTGCCTAACATTACTGATTGTAATTAGATGGGGAGAAAGTTAGCATATCCTTGTTAAAAGATTAAATTAAACTGTAAGCACTCCTAAAACTAAAAATGTAATTGTTGAATCTAAACAAAGCAAAAACTATAAAAATCCAAATCTCAGGTTGTCCACATTGGGAAAGTTCGCTTGTTATGGTGAAAGCTTCCTTGAATGTCATGAATCAAATCATAATATATTTGTTTAAATATCAAAACACAAAGTCAACTTTTGTTGTTTTACAGAAGACTCTGAGAAGTCACTGCTTTTGACCAAGCAAAAGTAGGTTTATGTGGCATCACACTGCGCTAAAATGCAAATTGCACTTTTTCCTGTATGGAACAAAAGAGAGATGTATTTTGGTGGGTTTCAGGGGTGCTGGTTGGATTAATCCTCCTCACCCAGTCAATAAAACATGTTTAGGTCTTTATACTGCAGAATGATGCTTCAAATTTGCAACTCTCGTGTAGAGTTTAAATGATAAGTTCACTTTCCTTATCTACACTGCTATGAAAAGTAATAATAGGAGCCCTGGCAGAGACTGAAATACAGATGTCTTAGGAAAATTGACATGTAAAAATAGTATTTATGGTTAAAAATATCTTTAGACAAGATAAAATAGCGTAGGAAGAATAAAGAAAAGGCATGTTGGAGATAAGATTGGAGTTGTGCAAAAATACCCCAGACCAATTTGCCAATGGCCTGTCTCAGTAGGAAATATAATTATGCTGCTTTTGAGTTGGAGCTTATTCTGAAATAAGCATGTTGTTATCTCACTTCTGCAGGCATAGCCACTGGATTAACATAATTTGGAATCGTGTCTGGGCACCAAGAATACACTAGCACACAATGCAGCTCATTTCCAGCAGTGATTGTGTTTGCATGTGCTTGGTCACTTGGTCTTTTTGCAATGCACATGTGTTTCTGCAGCTATGACTGTGAGCTAAAAATGTGTAGACAATAAAGCTGACATGCATTTCTTACTTTTGACGCTAATTAGACACTAGTTTAACCTCAAAATACATAACCAGAGAGCACAAGGAGGGTACAAGTGGATTCAAAGAGCATGAAGAGGTCAGACAAGACAAAGAAAAAAAAAACACTTCTCCAGGCAGAAGTATGACGCACAAACGACACACCAACTCCTCTCAAATGACCTTTTTATTGCTGGGAAGGATACAGAGTTGTCAGGCCCCTGAGCCTTTGTGCAGACATGTAATAGCAGTAGGACCAACCTCATCTCTGCCAAGTAAATGCAGGGGCTTCCTATTAACAACAAATTGATATCCACATTGCAGAGGAGGGCTAAGTACCAATATCATGTCTAATACAAAACATACAATATGTAACCTAAGATTGAACACAATAATTTCATAGAGTTAAAGTAAATCCCAGCAGACAAACAAATCTCTGATAATGATGAAGAAAATGAAAAAGAAAAGAATAAATCATTCTTGGCCTGGAATGAGAACCAGACATTTTGCTCATTTCTGTCCATCTGTTTGTGCATCAGTGTGATCAAAAAGAGGAATAAAGGAAATCATTTGAGCAAAAGAAAGTGCAAAACTCTTTTTACACTTTGTATGTTTACAACTGTAAGCTTAGATATATATTTCACTTAATATAAGTTGCAGCAGTACCTTTTTTTCTGTAGTTCAGCAGTACAGGCGGTTAAGTTTGGGAGAGTTTTTTTGTTGTTGCTGTCATATATACGGCAGTGATCAATGATGTAATTTTGGTGAAATAACTGAAAATATGCCTCCAGTTCCCAAGCAGCAACATTCTGGAAATATCGTCATTTCCAACTTTGTTGCAATTCATTCCACTGCGCTGCGAATAAAGGGTTTTCTTCCAGTTTAGCGTGTCTTTGTGTATGAGTGAGGGTATTTGTAAGTAGATGTGTCAGAGGGCTATTACAGTCGGTTAGAGCCGTTCTTACTTCATGCCACATCTACCATCTGCAGGCATTTTGCAGTGGTCAGTTAGTCTTCAGCTCAGTGGATGCACACAATGGTGCAAAGAACACGAGTTACACCACCAGAGGCAGGAACAGGCCCGCAGGAGCCTCTGCATGCAGTCGCTGTCTGAGATGCATTTCTTCATCTATTCACTGAGCTGATTTTGAGTCACAGCTGTGCTATTGATGTGACCACAGCCCGCTGAGTGCATCTCTGTCCTGAAGCACCTCCTGAAAACTATACCTCAGCTTGAAAGACGAATAGATACACGAATAAAAGACACCACCATCCTTAAGCACACAAATATCTAAATGAATACCACCAAGTATCAAATTTAAGAAACAAAAGGGGAAAAAAAGTATATTTGCTTCGTTGACAAAAAAAAAAGTAGTTACAGCCACTAGCATGTTAGCTTAGCTCAGCTTAGTTCAGCTTTGTTAAGCTTAACAAAGCATAAAGTGAACCTATGTCCAAACACAAAAAGTACATGTTTTAAATCTGAAACACAAAATGAAAGGTATAAAGTAGTGCCTACATGAGATGGACACTACTTTTGTTTCAGTGTTGACATTATAAAATAATAGTAGGCTACTATACTTCTTTCAGGAAATGTGCTTTTTTTTTTCTTGTGGAGATTGTTGCCACCCTGTGTCTGTTCTCTAAAGCTACACCGATATAATGATAGCTTAGCTTAGCATAAAGAATGGAAGCCTAAGTCTGTCTTAAAAATGTAAATGGAAGCTATTGTTTTTTTAACCAACAAAACTAAATAAAATGTACAGCAAATGTATATGGTCAGATAAGACAAGAAAGAATTTATTGATACGCAAAGAATTTCCTCTTCTTTCTTATCCACATGAGTAGAACTGCCCAACTACCTGTTTGGAATTTGGGGATCTTACTAAAGGGTGCTTGTTTCCCCTCCTCAGTGGCCAGATTGTCTTTATGAGTGCCTTAGTGCGTTGTTTTCCGGGTATTTAAATAGCTCTTGATCGAAGAATAGTGAGGTATTTCCCACTATTACTACAAGTTTTTGTCTTCATACAGGTTGCAGGTAGAAAAAACAATGTAAAATGTAGTTTTTAGCGAGCTAAGAAACACTGTTTTTTTTCCTCTCCATTTGGGTAAGGTAAGACGAGGTGATTTTCCTGTCTTTATGTGAAGCTAAGCTAAAAGTTGGCTAGCGGTAGCTTTATATTTAAAAGCCGGGCAAGCATCTTATCAGTCATGTCAGATTTGTTCCGTGAAGAACACTAAGGTGCACATTTCGAAATATAACTCCTTTTAAATTTTAGATTGGGTTGTTTCGATGATGTGGGAAGATGCTGTTCTAGTTTTGTTTGAGTCAGTAACAAAAGAGGAGCTCTTCTTTTAAGCTTTCATACAGCACAATATACTCAGAGGTTATTCGTGTTGGAGTCGATGAGAGCGGGAGAACTGATGCTTTTGTCTCTGTGTGTCAGAGCACATGCATACATGTGCCTCTAAATATGGTCTGAGTTTGCAGTGTGGGGGTGTAAAAAGTGCATAATATTGGATTTCAGCTCATCCACTTAGTATGTTATTGAAGCTGGGCATATTCAGCTTCTGTAAAGTACCTCCAAGTGCCCACATGGAGCGAGAACTGTCAATACTGAGGGTTTTCAGAGCCTGGTGTTTGCTGGTGCTTTGCACAAGAATAGAAAGTATGTACATGGTTATTTAAAAAGAACAACAACTATTTTCTTATTTCACCTGTGTCACTGTGCTGACATGAATAAGGACAACAGACTGGCCTATTTTCAGGTTGCACCCTCACTATTGTCTGTGGCATCACATTGTATAGTGTTATATATCTGAAAAACCCTAAAAGACGTGCATTACGATATATATATTTACTGAAGGACCTCATGCAAATATAAAAACCTAAGCAATCAAAGCAACCAAAGACACAAATGTTCAGAGGCATCACATGTACAGTGTTCGGGTCATACTATTGGCATCCAGTGACATTTGCTGTGCCAGTCAGTATGTTTAAGTTGGCAGATCATATGATGAATGAGTGCAAATGAACACGAAGAGCCATTCCTGAGGGTCTCTTTTATATATATATATAGCTGCAGTCCATTAGTTTCTTTATAGCATATATATGCTATAAAGAAACTAATGGACTGCTCTATTTGAAATTTGAACTGCTTTGACTTATGTCAACATGACTCTCCATGTCAGAAGACGCACACGTGTGATAAATAACATTAATGATGCATGGGAGCGCGGCCCTGAAACCTGAACAACTAATTCAGTCATAAACATTATATTATTAATTACACCAGTGACTGTCTAAAAAAGGTCAGTAAGAATAAATGAATGACCGTTTAATAATACAGTTTGGTTCTGGTATTCAGAAAAAAGAAAGACTTTGTATTTTAAGGTTATTTTGGACAAGTAACAATATTGCAAGTGGAGTAAATGTGTGAACAAACACATCTCAGTAGTTTTGCAGATTATGTTACATAATGAGACTACACATTGTTCAGAGTCAGAGTGCAGATTAACTGCTCCAACATTATAATAATTGATTTGCTTTTCAACCTTATAGTCTGTCACTCATCGGACTGCCCAAGAATTAAATACTCATGTAGGTATAAAAACTATAGTGGTTGTTTATATTTTACACATTTTTAAAAACAGAAAAAGCAGAGTTCTCACTGAAAAAAAACTGCTCGGGTTTGTTCATGTGTCCCAGTAAACCACAACTGTGACAGTATGCTAATACAGTACTCTTTCAAAATCTACCTTGCGTAAAATAAAATCCTCATAGTATAAAATGATTGAAAAAACAGCAGGTCAGAGCACTGTAATCTTTCACGCCCCCCCTTCTCGGGTACCTCAGCTGTTCTTTTGGTTCAGACACAACTTCTTGTACGTGTACAGCATTAGGTTATTTCCTGCTTCTTTAAGTACATAACAGTCAATGCCAGTGGAGTGGTTAAGAGATATTTATTTTAATTCCTGAAACAAACTGACCCTAACCCTACCCTCTCTTATAGCTTCAAACTGTCGCCACAAAAGATTCATTAAATAAATGTAATAAAATTAAACCATACAAAGCATAAATAAAAAAGGATATTTTACTAAGTATGAAAAGTAAGAACATGAGCTTCTTAAATAACTACTCCCAAATGATTTTCTAGGATCTTACATACTGTATGTTTCTCTCTTTCTTTTTTATCAATAGCTCTCGAGGCTCGTCCACATCACATAAGGCTTCTTGGTGCATCAACAGTACATGCAGAAACAGCGAGGACACGGCATTCAAACCAACAGCGACAGGATGAAGTAGAAATAAATTATGGCACTCTTGTTTACTCGTCATCCTGCAGGGCTTCCTGCCAAAACAGTCCTCAGCAGCTGGCTCTCAGCTTCACAAATAGATCTTCAACATAAAACCCTGGACTGTGGCTTGTTTTTGGGCTAATAGGTGAGAGAGCTGAACCATCAGTAGATAACATGCAGCTGCATCCACTCTCGAGTGCACAAAGTGTTAACTCATACACCGACATGAATGCGTCTAAAATGTTCCTTTTATTCCTGTAAGCAGAATGAACACACTACTTTCACTTTTAATTGTGCATGTTGCCATCATGGAAGTCCACTGCTGAATGTTGTGTGTGCAAACAATGCTTTTTGTGAAGAATCTATAGATTTTCATCTTGGTTAGTAAGAAGGGTACGCATCAATTTAGTAAAATGATAAATACAAACAGAGTGCTAATTGATGCAAACTACTTTTGTTTATTGAGAAAAAAATAGAATTGGGTTTTGGTCTTTTGACTCATCTCTACAACTCTAATTTTAGTGAAAGACTTAACGGTAATGATGACGGTCTACCGGTCTACCTTTGCTCCCTGCTTATTTAAAACAGCAGCTCTGTCTGTGGCCTGAAGCATCAAAGTCTGATAATAGATATCATCATGCAGAGCTCTCCAGTCAAATTAGAAAAGAGAATGTGCAACGTTTGATGGACTCTTATAAGAGACAACAAGAGAGTAAGAATATTACATCATTAAAAGTTGGTAATATTTTCCAAATAATACTTGCCAAAAATAATCTCACATTCAATTCATTTTGAATGAGCAACAACCGCTTTGATTTTAGAGTATGTCTGAGTTTGTTGTCTGTTACTGCAGGACAGTGTTTCAAACGTATTCCTGTGGGGTAGTTAAAGTATATCTTAAATTACAAATCGCAGAACTGTCATGTTTATGCACCATTAGTACTTGGTTAGGATACGTTAATATGCTAGCTACTGCACATAAAAGGTATGTTACACAACTAATGAAACTAATGTTTTACATAGTGGCCTTTTGTCTACTTATAAAAAAAGTTCACTTCTTAAAAGGTACAGAGTTTAAAAAAAAAGTGGGAATCAAATTCTAGCATCCTAAAAGACAGTTGTGTTTGCTTTAGCTCACATTTGACTGACTCATACACTTTATCTGATACTTCAATGCCACATCAACATAAACAGCGGACAGTGTCGAGGAATGACACTGAAGTGGTACCTACGACATCAGATTTTGATCTGTTGAGCCACTTAGCAACATTAAGCCAAAGCAGCACCCTCCATTGTGGAAACATCAAGCCATTGCAGCAGACATACAAAAGATTGCAACTACATTTTTTTTTTTAAGACTCATCTGTTTTGATTATAATTTGGCGAAATGTTCAACCCTACCCCTTTGCCTGTTTCTAAATGGATCGGTAGTTAAGGTGGGATAGCGTTTCCATTGAATTGCTTCAAAACGTTCTGTTCAGAAATAAATAGGAGATGTCACTAAGAATTTGTAAGTGTTTTATGCAGTCAGCAGTGTCAACAACTTTCCACAAGGCTAGCGATTTAATTGTTTTCCGGTTTTATGCTAGATAAAGAGAGGGGCCTCAGGCTGCAGTTTCATATTTAACAAAGAAATTAAATTGGTATCAATCTCTGTCATTTAACTCCAGGCAACAAGGTCAATAGGTAGAACATTTGTGACACTTCTTGATATTTCTCTACAATGTGTAAATGGGACCATGAGCTAATCTTATTATGCTGTTAACCATTAAAATCATTCTCTGTTAGTTCGACCAATGGACAACTTGAGCTTGGGTAATCGCTTTCTTACTCACACTTTCTGACCTAATATCTGTCAGACTTAACAGAATGATAAACCATAAAGTGTCTGCATACATTATCAGTATTAACAAAGGGCTCGGGACCTTAACAATGGCAGCCCAAGTGTGTGGTACCTCACCTCAGCACACTTAAAGCACACTTTGAATCAGAGGACAGACATGCCTCGTCTCTGTTGAATCCTCCCCCTTCAGTGTTGAGCCTGTTACACAGACTCAGTGTGACAGGAGTGTGATTAGACTTCACAGACAGTCCTGGAAGTTGACAGGAGGCACTGTAGGAATCCATGACGTGCAGGGGGTGAATAAATCTTTCATACAGTATGTGATGTTTTCAAATTCCCATTGCCATGGTCACTCCTGTTACGTGAGATGCGGCCACTCTCGATGGTTTCCTCCTCGTCGTCCACGTCCAGCTGTTCATCTTTCCTCTTGATGTAGCGCTCATAGAGCACCATAATGACGCCCATCACCCAGGCCGACACTGTGCCAGCAGCAAAGATGACAAAGCCAATGACCACAAAGAAAAGATAGTCCCAGGAGCCCAGAGTCTGGTGACATAATGTCCGTAGCTGGAGGCCAACCTCGCCCAGACGACGACCCTGCATGTCAGCAGGTGAACCGCACACCGTCTGTCCCTCATCTGTCACACAAAAACAGCATAAAGGAGTCATGATTATTCAGAGGACAAAAGAACACTGGAGTACTGCTCAGCATGTTTGGGGATGAATGTCAAAGAAATTTGTCACTGAAAATGTTAACTCAACAAAAAAGCATTTCACATTTTTTGTCGTCATTAAATCTAGTCTGGTACTTTAGTTTTCTAAGTAAGTTTATAAATGCAAAGTACAAAACCAAAATCTTCAATGTTAATGCTGCAAATTTTCCCCAAATGCCCATAGTAAATTCATGAGTAATCAGTCTGAGTTGTAGTTGAGCCACAACATGGCTCTCTTGCTGTGTCTTAGTAGAGTTGGCCCTCAGTCAAAGGTTGATGGTTTTATCCACAGCTCTGCATTTCACATGTCCAAGTGCTCATGGACTAGACCCTAAACCCTAAGTTTCTCCAGAGGGCATTGACAGTGGTGTATGAACGTGCTTAGCAGCCTCTAATATTAATGTGTGTGTCATCTAAAAAACACTTGACTATAAGTGCTGTGGGATTGCATTCTGTTTCCTATTTTATAAGGTTTGACCAAAAACTCTTCTTACAGATAACATCTGCACCGTTAGTCCCATGGAGCAAGCACACTATGCAGAACTGAAAATGACTCAATAGTTAAAATGAAGAAAAAACATCCCATATGAATTTATTCAAAGTCTAATTCTTAAAAAGAGGTCTTTGGTTCACATTGACGGCAACAAGAACCCCTTCAAAACACGTTTTCAAGACACATAGGCCTTGTTCACATTGCACCTCCAAATCCTCCAAATCCTCATCCAGATTGTATGTGGTTTGATTTTTTGCCAGTATGAACACAAAAAGCCACATAAGATCCGATTTTTCCAAATCTGATTCAAACCACTTGAGCAGGTGGTTTCAAATCTGATTCCTTCGGATCCGACTCAATCTGAACGTCTCAGTCGCTTTAATGAGAGACCATCGACAATAATAACAATGACGTAGATCTGGTGGGCCGGAATTTAACTTCGGTCAGTGAAAGAAAACAGCAAGTATCAAAACAAATGTAGTAAAACAAGCCCATGGAAAGACTGGTCCATAAAATTGTTTTCATCAGAAATAATGACACTTCTCTGTCATCCATTTGGCTGTTGTTTTACCTGTTACCATAGAAACCAAAGTGGATCTGACCAAGTAATTATGGACAGGCAGGTCTGATCTGGACATGCACATCAGCCACCTCCAAATGTACAAAAGTGAAATAAAAAAAGAAAAACCTGTGACAGGCGCCTATCGTTCATTTAGAGCCAGACTCTGCACTGCATAGTAGGGATCAGCTGGACGAGCTTCAATATTGAAGTCACACAAGTTTTCCGCTATCCTAATTCACATTTCCCTGAGGTCAGTAAAGTCAACAGACGAACAAATTGTTGTGTTGTATTGAAGCAGACACTCACAGTTACAAAAGTTCACTGGCTCCTCTGATACAATTTTTTTACGTTTCCTTTTCCTCCTCTGCTCTGCTAATCTGGTGCACACAGCAGGAGCTACATTAGTGAACAGAGCTTTCAATAAAGGTGTTTTACACATTTTAATAGCATCAAACCTATCATCCTGGTGGATAATAACTAGCTATCATGGAATAAACTGGGTTTCAGAAAGATATACTCTAATATATACTTTAATTTGAATTGCAAAATGTGCCCCTTGTCCCATCTGTTAACATGGAGGAAGCGAAGCTTGTTGTTGTTTTGTGGTCAGTCAGAAGGGGGAGCTCTGATTTTTTAGGCTCGACTCTGAAGGAGGTGTTTTTGTGTTGTTCCTCTTCTTATAGTCTATAGTGTGAGCTAAGAAAAATGTGCTTATGGATTCTCAATACTGCAGAGAAGTTGAAGTGACTTATACTGTTTTTACTTCAAAAGCATGATGAATTACTTTTTAGAAAGTGTGACTTATTAAGAAGTTGAAACAATATAATATGAAGGCCTTTAAAGGGAACATCGCTGTTGCTTTGCTTCAGTTTCCTTCAACCTATTCATTACAAACGTATGCAACTGTACGTCTAAAGTAGAAATATTTATGTGACTGAATTAAATCATTTTATCATAAAATGACCATACTGATACAGTATCATCACACATTCAGGAAACATGTTACATTAAAGTGCTGGCTTCTCTGACAACAATAAAGCAGCCAGTATGTCCTTATTAAATTCAGTTCTGGTCAGGAATGATCTGTGTTTGTTTTTGACCAGTTTTAGGGGATTCCACGGCTGTTATGACAACAGTTATCACATCAAACCAATAGGTGATGCAGCAGGAGAACTGGTTCAAATATAAGTAATTCTACCATACCTGAATAGCCTTGGCATCTTTCTTATAAGCTCCACTAGCAGAGTCGTGGTAAAAATGGAATTAATATTGGAAATACATTTGAAAAAGGGAGAGACGCAGAAAGGATTCAAGACAGATAGAGAGCTGGTTAAACACTGAAGCTTCAGTGTCTTCAACTTGGCATCCCGCGTGAGTGTCAGCTTCAGAGGAGGCGGGGTCAGACGTCTCTCAGCACTGTTTTGAATTTGGACTGCAATACCATATTCAATCGCTACCTTTCAGACTTACATATTGCTCCTTTAATCACCTTGTGATTTAAAGGCTCCTTTGATGTCTGAGAGCCATGAAAAGTAGCTTAATATATTTTACATAAGCTATTAAACAGAGCTGCCTGTTTAATAATGCAGGCATATTACTTTTTTACATTTTAAACTTGGCTGAAGATAATAAATATTCAGGTTCATAAGGCTTACAGTCAGAAAACTGTTCTTGCATTATGATGAAGCTTGTTTGTCAGGCGGCAACCTGCAAAGCTTAAGGAGCTTCCCATGTGAACTACAGTCCTTAGTTGATGTAGCATTAAATGACATTAAAAAAAGAAAAAGAATAAAAATCATGGATGAATTATTCAAAATCTTTTCACCCCCACAGGATTAGAGAGTGAGGGCCTTTTATCTGCCTGAAAGCAGATAATAAGGTTTCTCATCACCAGGCCAGGGTTATAAATACCACTAAGACCTTCCTGAAATCCTCAATCCCAAATAAAAGTGTAGAGTTTCCACTCTTTCTGAAAAACACAGTGGTTGGATACATTTCTAAAAGGCCTATCAGTCCAAAATGAAATACGCAATATAACGGCTGTTGAGCTCTGCAGCAGCTGACAAGCGAGGCTTTCACAGAAAATAATCCTGAAGTCTGAGTCTTTCACTGCTGTGAGCAGAAATAAAACAAGTGTGTTGCCGTCTCCATACTGCCAATGTTTTAATTGGCTTCTGTATTTTGAAAGATTTCTTACAGGAGGAATTCCCACTGGGAGAGATGAAAAGGCTGAAAGTTTCTGCACAGGGAGCAGTTCTCTGTAACCCTGTAACAGCCTCAGAATACACATTCTCATTGTGCTGGCATCTTTTGCTGTGAAAATACACACCTAATTAATCTGGGAAAAAATATTTAATAATAACACTAGCATGTATGATATGTTTTATCTGTATATTGTATAAAACGGAATATGAATTATTTGTTAAAAATGCACTATGTAGATTTGGTAGTTAAATTTGAAAGTTGGAGAAGTGAATCAACAGTAAGGAGCTAAAAAGCGACCAGGAGAGTTACGGATTCACTGATGCGGCCCTCCACCATAACTTCTTGTCTAACAGTTATTGTCTTCATACAGTGTAACATGAACCAACTTTTTCCTTTTTGTGTCTATTTTGTATAGTGTCATGAACATGAACGAAATATGTACATTTTTACAGCTTCCATATTTCTCTACTAAAACTACATAGTGCACTTTTAATATACCTCAGCCTCAGGTTGTTTTGTTTTAAACACCTTCTAGTGCATGTTTGATGTAAAGGTTCATTGATTGTGATACATGCTGTCTGCATGGCAGAATCACAATTAATTCTGTATCTGAACAACTTGAACTGATGAAGTCAAAGTGCACTTCAGAAAGCAATCAAAATGTTATCTGTCTCCATTTTGGACATTTAGAAAATACCAAGTAAAAAAACCCAACATTTATTTATTTATTTTGTATGTATTTTTAATAGAACTGTCCTTCTTCAGGTTTGGTGAAGTTTGCCATGCAGCGACAGATTTTTTTTAGACACTTTGTTGCCTAACATTTTAACTCTGCTTACCCCTATAATATTTCACCTGTTTGTAAATTAGCTTATTCTTACATGTCCTGTAACTGTTTTCTTGGCAAGCTTTAATTTTAGACATTTTTTTTCTACTTCTTATTCATTTCCTTTTTGACATATTTCAAATATCCTAGCAACCATCCATTTAAGCTTGATATGTCAACGTCTGTACTAGCTTGCTGACTATGTATTCATGCAGTCTCAGTAACAACAAATAAAGGTGTTATAACTGACTCAGGCTGGTGGGAGGTGTGATTGGATGGGGCTTTGGAGGGATCACACTGTAGCTTTCAATCAAATCACTTGACAAGTTATTTAAATAGCATGACAGAAATGTGACTTCTCCTAATATTTGATTTACTCAGTGAACAAATCTCTGTTCTTATTCTGCGTGAAGCTCTTCTGCAGCTGACAGAACTAGCGTGCAGCTGAAGAACGCGAGGACTGTCAGCTTCTCTCAGCTCCATCCAGCACAGAGAATTCAAAGCATACTCTGATCCTCTCAAAGGCTGCTGCTGTGCACTGTTCACACAATATGCTGTTACACTCCAGCTGTAACAAACAAACCATCCATGGATACACACAGAATACACACATGCACGCTCCCTTTCAACATGCACAAACACCCTCCACGAGAATTAACTTTCACATCGGCCCTTGCAGAGCTTGCTTTTGTGTGTGCGCACGTGTACGTTAGGGTGTGTGAGTGTGCCTATCAGCCAGGGAGGAAACCCTTCTGGCATCTACCCCATCACCCCTCCTTCTCCCCCCAATGGGACTTGCATCAAAGACGAGGGCTTTCCCTCCCTCCTTCCCCCTTCCCCACTCTGCTCTATTTCTAGACGCTCTCCTTATATAACAGCGAGAGTGCTAATCTAGCCAGGAAGGCGAGACAGAGGAGAATCTGTTGGTTCCTTCCTGAAGGTTTTTTTTTCTCTCTCTCTCTCTCTCTCTCTTTCTATCTTGCCCACTCATTCCCTGTTGAAGCATTTCCTAAACCAAGGAGACAAGCATAGCCATGTTGCATGAACCAGGTGAGAACCAGACGTGCGATAACAAGGCTTTGGAGACAGAGCCCACAGCTGAAAACATGGTCATCCATAAAATATTTTCATCTGTTCCCCCTCCTCAAGTGATGAAAGTATGTTCAAGCATGTTTGGGTGTCTAAATGCATTTACTTGCTAAACTTGCTTACTTGCTTAATTACTTACTCACTTTGGTGAGTTAGTCCTGTGCAGTACAAATATATGTGACATGGGATGAAATTGTTTAGTATCGCAATATTGAAAAACTGTAATAAAAAAAAATATGAAGGAGTGCATATCAGCTTCAACTCAGTTTCCACACTGAATACAAAATAAAACCAAAAATCTCCCCCCCCCCCAAATTTGCATCAATAATCTGAGGGTAGCTGAGGGCTAACTTCATTGACTCAATCAAAATAATGCGAAAGCATCCTATACCCAAGCATCCAACAACTAGATAACTTGTATTCAAGCTGAGTGAGAAAGCATTTCTTATAAACATAAAATCATTTTTTGTATTTATTGCGATAAATAAAACATCTGCAATGTGACTATATTAATTATTTTAATGCTACAACAACCTTTCATAAACCTTGACATCTTAAAGGATCCAAAACTTGATAGTAAGAGATGTAAACACCAAACACTGCAAACAAAAATATATATGCCTAAATAATTTCCTACTTCTTTTAGTAATTTAGGGACACCTTGTGTCACAAACTATAAATATTCTGGCGTTAACATCAAAGTAAAATCAAACTTTTTGAAAACTTTGCCTAACCTCCATAACGTCCCTTTCTTATATTTTACTTGGAGACGTCTAAAGAGTCAAAATTAACTTTATGGAGATATTGTTCTTTATCCTCTCATCAAACTGCCTTTATGTGGAATATTAAAAGCTGCAGCTTTAAAGTTAAAGACCTAACACCTTAATCATCAACATTCTTGTGCATGTATTTGTACTGCTCAGTTTCACTCTGTAATCAGTATGTGTCTTGTGTTGCATTCATAATTATGGCCTGTCAAGGGACTGTATGAAAATTAGCTTCAAGCTAACTCTCTTTGTAAATTAAATAAATGACTAAATAAATCAGTACATTTTTATGCAATTTAATTGTATCAATTAAACATAATCCCATGGAAGGCATTTCTCTTTAACATCATTTGCATATGGACGGCTGTGGATCAGTGGCAGAGTCAGTTTCCTCTCAACCTGCAGCCATGTTGATGTGTCCTTTGGCTTGACACATTTTGCTCCAGATGCTGCGTCATTGGCATGGAATGTGTATGAATGGATTAGTACATGTAACATAGCAGCCTCAGCTGATGGCTGTGAACAGGTAGGTGTGACGTGCAGTATAAAAATTGGCTCGAGATGCCATAAGACAGAAAAAACTCTATACAAGCTCAAGTCCACTGACCAAGTCGATGTGGGAAACTGAAATGCACATTGTTGTAATGACTGACAAACATAAAACACCATTTCATCGTTTCAAAGGTGCTGGACTGATAAGCAACTGAACAGACAATAGAAAATGAAAATCAGTATGGGCTTCAGGCATATTAGATGTCATAACAACATACACGTTAGCAAACACTAACAGCTTACATTAGCATTCAACCTCTTCCAGGAGGAGGCGTGAAGATGTTGCGACCTGCGACGATGGAGGCAACGTTTGTTGCTCAAGCTCCCATGGTATTGTTTAACACTATCAAACATGTATGTAAGCTGGTAAAGGAATAAACACTAGTATTAACTGTTTTCTACCAGTAGTTATTAGGTTATCAAGTATGTTGTTAAACCTTGAAATACTGGATTTTCCCTGTCTACGAAATCATTACGTTGTGCTAGGTTGCCACATTTATGTGATTTGAAACCTTGAACATAGCAACATGACTTTAGACACCTTGTTCACAGTGTGAATATGATAAATATAATGATTTTTATTGTGCTTTATATGACAGTGGAAGAAAGACTGAGTTAATTGAGACTGAGTACCTGTGCTGTCTGCTTGTTGGAGATGGACAGGCTGTGTGTACACATAACAGAGGTAGAGTGTGACTGTATCTGAGTGTGTCCGCTTTCTCCCTTGCTGGCAGCTGTCACAAGCAAGAGGCTCCTCTCCAAATTAAACTAGACAAAGCAGCAGGGAGATTGGACAGCTCTTGCAGGACTTGTTATGGATTTGGCCTAAGTTGTGGAGGGACCATGGTTTACTATAGCATGTGTATGTGTGGGAGAGAGGTGCAGGGGATGCCTTTTTCAGGAAGTGTGGCGGGTGTATTAATGCTATAGTGTTGGAGTTATGACTGGCTTCTTGCTCAGTAAGACTCACTATAAATAGCAGCTGCCCTTTTGAATAGTGACACATCCACTTCAGAGCATGAGCACATTAACTCAAAGTAAGAAAGATTGTTGAGAATCAGACACATTCATCAGCATGACAGAAAACAAAAACAGGGATCAATATTAGATGCTGAACAATGCTCCATTAATCACCCATGGTATCCCACAGGCTGGATTCAAAAGGAAATGGTAAGGTAATCGGTCATTCCAAGATAAAAGACTCTCGAGTTCTGCACTAAAACTGCAGAGCCAAATTAATAAACACACTTGTGTGAAGAGAAATCAAACAACCCCTATTCACCTCCGATCCTCTTTCACCCTCTTTGTTATTTGATAGTCTGAGTGCTGTCAAGCTGCACTGCTGTCACCTGCATGTCATCATGCTGAAAGCTGAGAGAGCGGTGGAACTTTGGAGACTTCACAGAACTGCATGATGGCAAACACATGGCAACATAATTTGCACCACACACTATATCTGCGACATGTAATGTAATAGACAAGTGAGACATGATGCCGTGATATTATCAGCTGTGCAGACATGACGAGGGGGTTTGAGTAACATGATGTGCAGGAATTTCAGCAGCTCTGGAAAAGATGTTCGCAAGGAGTCATTCCTTCCTTAAAGGCAAACAGCCCTGGGGTCTCCAGTGGTATACTGTGTTAACTAGTTCATGCTAATTTAATTGAAAATATATAAGGGAAAACACATGGTTATGAATAGAAAGTGGCATGATGAGACCCTGAAGTGGTTTATGAGGTCATATCTGTCTTGATGAGGGCACTGTGTTACATTCTTTAAGCCCTTTATGACTTTCATATTAAAACTCATATATTTTATTCAGGTGGTGTTTAATCACTAAACAACCATTACTTGACAGTAATTTTCCACAACAAGTTTAAAATGAGGGCCTCGTGGCTAATATTTTTCCTGTGACAGGGTAGTCAGACTGGAATATAGAATAGTTTTACAAGATGGCAACCCCAAATTGTCATCTTAGATCAAGTTAGATTTTATTAAACCATTTTGGCATAGCATAGAGCCAAGTACTGAGACAGAAGAAGAATAGAATACAGTAAAGCATCTAACCAGAGATGCAAATGTAAGTGCGGTGTGTAGCTCACAGCTGATGATCAAATATATCCACCAAAGGATTCATCAACTGTTTTAAACACTATTAAAACACTTTGAACATCTTTCATTACATCAATATTTATCTATTTAAGTTGTCTGCTCTCTCTGTCTCTGTCTCTCTTCCTCAGACGTTCACAATTATTGAGCACTTGCAGCTCATAGTGAAAACAAGGTAATTAAATTTCCACATCGACAAACCCCATGATACAGTTTACCTCACACTTTTTTCTTTTTATTGCAGCTGTAATGATGTGGTATAGCCTGGAATCATTATACAGTGTTTTAGCAGGTTTCACTGCACTGAGTCAGTGAAAAAGTCCCACCACAAGATTATCAATTGATGTGAAAATTACCAAGAAACATATAAGAAGACATTAAAGATCTGCTGACCTGCATCTCATCTATAAATAGAATATTGTTTTGTTTTTTTAAAAACCAAGAAATATCTAGAAGGCATGCTCACTTTACCTTCCGATAATATAAGATCAGCAACATTTCTCTGCCGCGACCAGAGAAATGTCTATTACTGTTTAAAACCATGCAGTGTTACTGTATGTGTACTGAAATTACAGGAGTGTTTTGGGGGATATTGGTTGGGTGTGGCAGTGTTTAGCATCTTTTTTTCTCTTTTTGTGTGATTGTTTTGCACTCATGTATGTATGGTTTGGGTACACAATGTTCATGCCATGAGATATTTTTGCCACTTCCTACAATATTGTACCAAGATGTGAGTATGTCAAAGTCATTCCCATAATTTATTACTCCCCCCAAAATCAACAAGTTTTGTACGATCAAGCATGATAACAAATCACACCAGTACATGGTGTTTTGTAACAGGTCAGCAATCTGTTAATTGTATTTTCAAGTTCTGATGATATCTAAAGAATAAGGGATGGAACATTTTATCAGAACTCTATATTCTACCCTCAACTTATAACAGAAAAAAATATTAAAAGTGGCTCACACAAATTAAATAAAGCACTCAGAGATTTCTTCTGTAGAGGGGCTGTCGTCCTTTATGAGATACTAGCAGCCAGCAGAAGGTCAAAAGTTTACATAAGCCAGCATTATCTAATGATTAATCACTGGAGCACAGCAGTTCTTCTATGTGATTATTTCTCTGAAGCCTACTTTCATTTGATATGAACGCTTTAGGAAAGGTCATGCTGTGATGACATTAGAATAAAAGAGATTAAAACCTTGGAACTTGAAGCCCTCCAGGTGCACCCACAGGCACAGGTCCTCGTTGTCGCACTCGCAGCTCCACGGGTTCCCACTGAGACCCACGGAGCGCAGGGCAGGCAGCGCGATGAGGGATGTGATGTTGAGGACTGTCAGGTTGTTCCGACCCACATCCAGCACCTGCAGGGCCACGTTTTCTGCAAAGGCGTCCGGATGAATCTCCGAGAGCCCCGGGTTGTCCGTCATTCTCAGCATCACCAGGCTTGTCAACGGCCCGAACGTCCTGTCCTCGATCCGAGTCAAGGTGTTGAAGGAGAGGTCCAGGTAGGCCAGCTTCCGTAGATTCCCAAACGTGGACTCGGATATCTCAGTTAATGAGTTGTTGCTGCAGTCCAGATACACCAAATCAGAGAGGTAGTTGAGCGCGAGCGGTGGGAGCTCCACGATCCGGTTGTTGGAGATGATGAGCTGCCGCGTGGCCAGCGGCAAGTTTACCGGGAAGGTGGTCAGGTGCTGCCCGGCGCACTGAACCACAAGCTGGTCATCACACACGCACCTGTCCGGACAGCCCGTGGACAGCACTGGGGATGTGTTCGCGCGCGTGGCGAAGAAGAGGATCAGAACTATTAGCCGCAAGGGTTGCGCGCTGGGCTGCGGGGCAAGACGCATGACACCGCCGAGGGCTTCATCCACCCCGTTTGCAGAGAGTCATATTCAGTCACATTCTTCATTGAGACATCCTCACCTAGATGTTTGTCCCAGAAATGTCCACAGAGGTCAAACCCAGCGCTTGCCCGTGGCAACCTCTCGCGCGTAATCTCAGTTCATCCTGTCGTTAGTTCTGGATCTAGCTCGCATCCAGTCTCTTCTTCTTGACCATCAAATGTATTCATGCTTTGTCAAATTTCTCTAATATTACAGCCTCTCCCATGAAAACACAGCCAGTTACGCCTTGTGAAAGCGCATAACGTGCTCTCATGCTGCGCTGCTTGCAATGATCACTGTCAGTTGCATGCTTCCCATCGTCTCCTTCCCTGAAACTGAATCCAAACGAGCGGAGAGGGGCGCTCAACTGCTCAGCGGGTGGGGGTGGGGGGTGATGCGTAGTACACTCATGCTTCGGAGTGAACTGAAGCGAGAGAGAAAGTCGCTGGGCAGGGAGAGAGGCACATTAGCCTGCATGTAAAGGTTAGGAAAGTGTGGGCCAATCAGTGCATCAACACATGCCTCAGGTGTTTGTGTTGAAACTGTATACGTAAATAGTGTCTGTGTAAGCGTACAAGCTCACAGACCTTCATTTATTACTGTCATGTTATGCAATTACACAAAATCAACCTGTTCTTTTTTGAAAGACCTTCAGCTCTAGAAGTAGCCTACTGTTGCAGTAGTTCAAAGCGCCTACTTAGTTTCTACTTCTGGAAGGCCTAAGCCCCGCCCCCATACTTATGAATATTTTATTCCCGACACAAAACAGCTAAGGCTTGACTTTTTTGTAGTTCCCACAGGCAGGGCAGTAACCTAAATAAACCTGGGAGTTAGACTTCTCTGCGTGTATACTTCCTTTAGACTACTGTTTAGTTGTATTCCTTGTTTTAGGTGTTTGCCACTGTTGCTCTTTTGTGTGATTTCCCTTGTGAGAGAGGTGGCCGCTTTGTCTATTATATTTTATTTCATTGTATATTTTTATTCACACGATGTTAAACTGTCTGTCTGACCTGTCAGTATTCACATTTAAAACTGGCAATAAAATACTTTAGAAAATGTATAGTTCTATATCTTAAAGCTCCATTAAGGATAACTTGTGTTTTGGATATTATGTATGTTCACGCTGATGCAGGCAATAGATCATACATGGCAGTTCTGTTTTCTCTGTTTTTTTTTCCTCTGAATAAACAGATGTAGCCTACCATAAATAGATCCCAGTGTCTTGGCACCTTTCCACTTTAACCAACACAAGTTTACTAAAACATCTACTTTGGGCTTGTGTGTGTATTGAATACTTGATGCTAGCCTCAGGTGTGTGTGTGTGTGTGTGTGTGTGTGTGAGAGAGAGAGAGTGTGTGTGTGTGTGTGTGAGTGTGTGTGTGAGAGAGAGTGTGTGTGTGTGTGTGTGAGTGTGTGTGTGTGTGAGTGTGTGTGTGTGTGTGTGTGTGTGTTTGTGTGTGTGAGTGTGTGTGTGTGTGTTTAGATTAAACTAACCTGACACATGGGAATCATACTGGATGTGAACATGATATGAAACAAGAAGGCAGGCAATGATAACAATGTGTTAAGATTGAGGATCCATGTCAGCTACATCCCTCGGACCCCAATGTGCAATGAGGCGTGTACAATAATGACTGACAAATCAGCCAAAAGCAAAGCAACCCCCCCCCCCCCCCCCCCCAGTTAAAACCATTACACTGGTATACAGGCAGACGAGATGAGATGGGACAAGGTGGTCTCCGGCATGCAGCAGTTGTTTTCCTCTTCCCTCCAGTCTCACTATGACTCCTGAGTCTATTCCTGGTTCTGTGTGTAGGTGTTAAAGTGCTGAATCAGACTCAACATGATGGAGGAGCTGGAGGAGGAGGAGTGCAGATGTGAGGCCGACAGAAACCACCCTGAGTCAACAATGATCTACAACCAACTGCACCTTGACCACCCTCACTCCTCTTCTCTCGAGATCATGCGCACGGAGGAGGTTTATTCTGTTATTTTGTGTGTTTTTGGAAGTGTCAAATTGGAGCAGGAGGCCTTTTGCACGTTCATAATGATGCTTAGCCATCCAGTGGACTGAACTAAACTACACAACTGACTTTATGAGGACATCTAGTGACCATACTTGGAAGTGTTTTATACAGGAGCAACTTTCCTGATTTTTTTATTTTCTCATGCATGGTTTGCAGCTTGATAGTTATTAACTGTGAACAGTGCTCAGTCTCATTCAACTCATCTACATCATTTACAAAACGCTTATAAGTATCATTATTTAAACTCTGGCTTATACATAACTCATGTACATTTTCCAACCGTTTCACACCCTTTTATGTCCAATTCTGGATATAAAATGTTCGTAAAAAAGTTATAGCTATCTCGTAAAAATATCCTAAAATATCTAAAATAGTAAATGGGTGTGTTATGGAGTCGAAGAATATATCTTTTTTTTTAAAAACGAACTCATTTACGTAATTAAACAACAAAGATGACTTGACAGCTACAGTACCACTGTCAGTTATTTCATCATCCTACATTGGCGTGACTATGAACTGGAACATGTAAAAGAAGACTGTCAAGTCAAACAGAAATATATGTTTGCTTGTTTTTGTAATCTCCTGGTTTAGAACAAGTTGTCAGTCACGTTTTGCTGAAGATGTGAGGGCTCACCTCCCATACATTTATTTATCTCTACGGACAATCTGCATTCATAAAACCTGCTTTGGTTACAACAACCTCTGACATGTGGTTTAATGTACCTCCAACAAGTATTGGCATGTTTAAGGTCAAACGAAGACAAAATAGATGGCATCATAGCAAAATGTAATGAAATGGAAAGTAATAGAGATCATATATTGATGTAAAATAAAGTTAAAAAGTAATGTGATTGGAGAAGAGGCAATCCACGAGTGCTGATATAGAACTCAGACTTAACTGCCTAATTCTGCTGCATATGTTCTGAAACCAATTAATTACATAGATGGTCTTTTTGTGTATTGATTGATACCTGATATGTATACCTCTGAATCACACAGACACAGGTACGCAACCAAAGCAACTATCAACATACTCTTATTTCAATAGTTTCATGATGATCGGAAATGGAATCAAACAGCTAAAGGTAGACAGTAAAGAGTAACATCCTGTAACCTGTTGATAAAAACAAAGTAAGAGTTCAGATCAAAAGCTGTTTTCTTCCGTTTTGGCAAATGGACAGTGTCATGATCCTGATGATGAACACAAGCAAAAATGTGTCGGTCTAATTTGTTTATGAAGTTGATCTTAAAGTGTTGGTGGACTTTGTACTGTTGTTTAAAGCAATTTCACATATGAGGTTTTTTGGTTGTTGTTCTTAAATCAGCATGCTTCAGCACTTGTCTGCAAGCCCATCACTATGAATCAAAGCCATAGTGGTGATATTGAGTTTTAGACCATGCTTTAGTATAATAAAATATTATATTACATTACATTAAGTATTTAAAAATGAATATGACTGTAGTCCCACGTCAGTCCCATGTGGTTTTGACCCTGTGTCCATAGCACGATGGTTTGCATACCTCAGATTAAGCTAATAATGTGACACAGAGACATCTGGCCTCTCAGGTCACTTCAACAGTATACAGTCCAAACATTGTTTGGGTTCCTTCCCTCTCAGTTTTCCAGGATAGAGGCCATGAAATGGTGAACTCAGTTACTCAACAAGACTGCAATATAAAATGTTGTAAACATGCACCTGTGCTTTCCCTCACAAGTCATTTGTCATACTAAAGGAGTGTTGCTTCGCCCTGTTGAACAAATCAATTAGTCATAGTCATTTTTTTGTATTTTCTGACTTTTGGACCTATCACTTTATAGCTTCATTAACTGATAATAATTAACCATATGGCTGACTGATTTATCTACATGCATCTATTAATGTTGTGATAAGTCTTACTTAGGTTACAGATTAAACTAGAGAGGATCAGGTGACCACCAATATATCACATTTTTCTCAAAAATAACATTTCTTATTATTTTTTATTATTTTTGACAAGTTTAATGAAGACATTTCTCCTGGCTGTTTTAAAAGAGAAATCAACTTCAGAACAGTACACCCCTTAAGTGTTACTTCTGTTATTTGTTACCGGTGCATTAATCAGAATAGGTAGTGGTGAAGATACAGCTTTTTATTTCTCATATTTTTTATTATTTATATTTATTCTATTAAGGGTTATGGCTTATGGAAATGTGTAAATGGAAATGTGCACCTTAGTTTAACATGATAAGTCATTGTAAAGTGATTCTACCAGAGCAGCAAAACAGAACTGAATTAAATGGAGAAAAACAAGACATTTTTAGTGGGGGAAACTATTTATTACTGTTGCTAAAGAGTCAGACCTAAAGAGTAGCCTAACCAGGCGATAAACAATAGTCTGTGTTTATATGTACACATGGCAATATTTATTATAAACATAATACGTAGGTTATAATTTAAACACCAATGTGTTAGCTGTAGGCCTATCACCCCACTGTGTTGTCCCATCTGGTCCTGTTGGTGTCTTTTAAGGGTAGTGGGTGCCTACTAAGGGTAGTCCCCTATTTGAGCTCGTTGCCCTAGTAACGAGTGTATCGGAGGAGCGTACCTGCAGTCAATGCGCATGTCCCGAGAGTGAAACTAATTCTTCTTCAGGGAAAAGTTGCTTTGTAACACAAATGTAACTATGCCGAGAGGTAAAACCGGATGTGTAGGTGACACTTAGCACTCACTAGATATCTGTCGAGTAAATAATTCTCTAAAAACACGGAAAGTCTCTTTTGCCCCGCCCTCTCCGTGTTACGTAAGCCTCACGCACACCGACGCATTCATGTAGGAAACTTCATTTGTCTGCTCGTTTCCTTATCTTCACCTGAGCTTTCAAGCTGTGAGCGTCGTATTGCAGGTACATCTGTAAGGTAAACGCTGAAATTATTTTGGGTGCTGTCATTTTGTTCTGTGTCCTCTCATAGTTGTTTTTCAAATATTAATGGCGACGTTTGAGTCTTGACCTTTCGTTTTCGAGTCGTCCTTGCTGTCTGCTTTTAGTTGTGCAGCCTGTCTTACTTGTTTTCAGAGCTGTAAATCATTCGCTTTTAAAGAAGTTTTTTATTTTTTAAAGCCCTATAGCCACAGAATGATGTGCATTCAAAATGTTGAAAAGCAGCATTTTCTGTAATCTTAGCCAATATTTGTGTTGTTCTCTTTTCTGACCTTTTACTAAAATGAAAGGGGGAAGCTAAATGAAACCAAAATGTAAAAGCTAATGAATCAAAGAACAATATCTGTGCATCTTTATTTGGGTCATTCAATATGGCTGTGTTTATTTCCCTGTCAGGGTCGTCAGGATGGTTGTGCTCTCCAAGGAGTATGGATATGTGGTGTTGACTGGTGTTGCCAGTATGGTGATGGTGACACATCTGGCAATTAAAGTAGGAAAAGCCCGCAAGAAGTACAACGTGCCTGTGAGTAGTTTTCAATATATGGACCCTTTTACACAGTTAAGAAACTGTTTCCATTCATTCATGTATGAACAGTGAAGACAAGTGTGCACTTTGTTGACTTAGATTTATGTTTGGGCTGGGCACTACATATTTTGTCGCTGACTGTTCAGCTCTTCAGATTTTCTTTACAAACACATGTGCCTTGCAGTATCCTCAGATGTACAGCGATGACCCAGAAAATGGAAATGTTTTCAACTGCATCCAGCGTGCTCACCAAAACACGTAAGTCTGACTTTTTAATAGCCGCAATACGACTTTAACTTTGTCTGTCGTTGCACCACACTTTTTATGACTCAAGCAAGGAATGAATAATGTAGTCAACATACTCCTATCACCTCCCACCAGTCTGGAGATCTACCCCGCCTTTCTCTTCTGCCTTGCTTTTGCTGGATTGAATTGTCCTGTAAGTAGATTTTTGCACTGTAACACGAACACACTTTGTCCATAATAAGTTGTGACATTTAAAGCCTTTTGTAATTTAAGTTCAAACTTTCTAAACTGTTTTGAAGTGATTTGATGGGATTTTGGAACAAGTTCATCTATTCAAAAAACTCTTGGCATATCTCAATGCGTTTCCTTTGATTGTGTGTGTTCGGCTATCACAGCGGGCTGCCACTGGACTTGGAGTTGTGTGGATTGTAAGCAGAGAGGTGTACGCACATGGCTACTCTACAGGAGGTAAGAAGACCATGATGACAAAACTTCATTGCATTTTCTTCTTTGGTAACCTGAAGCAGAATGTATTATTATTGTCATTATTGTTACTATTATTCTAAATCAGATCCTAAAAAGAGGATGCGTGGAGCATTCGGGAACTTTGCCATGCTCGGGCTGATGCTCTCCACATTCAACTTCGGCCGCCAGCTACTTGGCTGGACCGGACCACGGATGCGAGGCTCCTTCCGTCAAGTTAATGTGTAATGGTGAGGACCAGCTCTTAAGACTGAGGCCCAATTAGTCATTCGCCTTATAATCAAAGCCACTTTTATAACCCATATTTCTTTCATCATGTGTGCTAACCTTTGACCAGTTTGACACTCAAAGTCAGATGAGGCTAATGCTCTCAAGTGACCCGACTGGTTCTGCAGGGAGGGAAATGCCTCATTTGGTATAGTGTGTGTTTTCAGGCTCTCCCACCGAATACAAGATGTTTTTGTCTTTAACTTCAAGTTTATAGAAAATGGTCATGCATTTTTACAAAAAACAAATGGAGATTAAATAATAAAAACAGATCTTTGAGAGGTAATGAATCTTAGATCATAAAACATTTTGTTTGCACATGCTCGACTGAAAACTTACTTACATCAGGTATAATGCACTCATGATTGTCTTTTTATTTTGTTTTGGATTATGTTAGTCCTAATGGAAAGAACGTTTTTCACTTGTCTTACTGATGACATTAAATATCTGTAATTGGTTAAAAAAATTGTTTGCTCTTTTTTCGGCAGGTGAATGAGTGTGTTGTCTTGTTAGATTTTGTGTGTGTGTGTAAGGGAGTGTCTTTCCTTTTTTTAAAAAATCTGATTTAATCGTTCAAAGTCCACTGTACTTGTGGAGGCAGGTGTTTGATATCTCTGCAGAGCTGTCAGGCCAAAAACACTTACAAAAGAAAATGCACTTCCCACAATGACACAGCAAAATGCTTTGAACATTTTACTCGCGCTATACAGCTGTGATCTAACAAGGTCCCACCGTCTCTCCATGTGCAACATGAGGCTTACAGTCCTGTGGTTTAAGTTTTTATTATCAAATAGTCAATCCTGAATAAGTTCTTACAGTCCACATTTCAATGACACATTATCATTCATCACTGTTAGTTAGACCACACACTAAAAATGCTGATAAATCAGCTTTGTTCAAGTACATTTGAATAATATTCCAGCTAATACACGTACAGCTAAAGAGTCTAAACTGGACAACTCCCTGCACCTCCTTACATTGTTTTCAGTAAAGGCTTTTGAAACAAACAAATACATTCTTCATCAATTTTACAACACATTGAACCATAATATTTTAATAAAACTTTAGAATTTACTCCTGCAAAGGGTTTTTTAGTGAAGCAAGGTCTTTTCTCTGTGGTGAGGTAAATTAAACATTCGTCATCAAAAACAAAAGCTAATTTAAGTTTCATAGAGTAGTGTTATGGTTAAATTAAAACATCTGACAGAATGATTTCCAAATTTAATTTGGTTCATATATTTGAATGGTTATTGGAGAGCTGGTTTGTTTCTTTTCAAGGATATGGCTTGGGAAATAAAACATATCTTGCTTCAGCTGATTTTCTACAGAAAGGCCTTGATATTAAGACAATATGAGCAATGGGGCAAAATGGTTTTGAAAGTGCTCTTCCCTACTATTTGGTCACCAAAGGGATCTTCATTTATAATCAATACTTGTTTTAGGCATGTTGGCATCTTTCCATCTTAAAGAATTTACTATCCTCACTCCGTCTGATACCCACATTTATATCTTACTTGATAACCTGAGGTTGTATATTAAATATATCAGAGGACTTCATGCTGCCTTGATCCACACTACCTCTGAAGTCCCCCAGGGGGCAATGTGACCATTCATGCCACATTAAAGTGCTGTGCATACATGAGGAGTCAGTCTGAGGTGCAGAAATACTATTTACCCACCCTCTGGAAAGAAAGAAAACAACATGCTTCCACCAGACTGAAGACCCGTGGAAATTTAAAGGGAATGTGGCATAAAGTACAACAGAATCCTCTCTTTGATGTTATGATTGTTTTTCATGTAACCAGAAAGGCACATTACCACTATCTCTAAACAAAAATAATAAAAACCTGGTTGCATTTAGGCAAAGGCTTTCCTCAGACCAACACTGACTCCTCCGGCGTCTTCTCTCTTTTTCTTTTCTGCTCGCTGAGTGGTAGAAGTGATTGAATGGATTATTCGATCAGTAGCTATACCTGGAGAGTGGCGTGTCCTCCATCAAATCATCCTGGATAAGATGATGACAACACAAAATACTAAGAGCAGAACAGTCTTTGAAAAGGAAGGAAGAATTAACAAAGTGAATGTGTACTCAATATGACTTCAATATGACCTTGTTTTTTGGTTTTTGATGTTATTTTCTGATGTGTTCATCAAGACAACTCGTAAAAAATGTATAGTTATTTGCACACAATGTTTCATGGGTCTTAGTGGAGAGGAATAGAGAGTTATGTGCTTGTACAATTACAACAAATGTGAATGAAAAAAAACAAATTTTACCCCATGAGCTAGAAGTGCTTTTGTTTCAAAGTTTGAAAATTCATATACTGTACATACACATTCACAAATGATTTGCAAACATGGCTTGGACAGTAATGTAAATCCAAAATGTACAAGGTCAAAAGTAAAACAAGAATCTCCTAACAAACCCTAACTATAGCATTCAACCTCTAACTGGCTAACAAATAATAATTTTTAACATGTAAGATGGTATTAAAGAAAAGGTGTAAATTCCTAACAAACAGTAATGTTAGCTTACAGTACAGAAGCTAGCTAACAGTTGGATTAAGGCAAATACAGGTCATTGATTGCTAGCTAATGCTAAAGTTAGCCAGCTAAAGGCAAAGTTAGCTAGAAAGGAGTTGAATGCCAATGTTACATTTAGTAACACATAGCTATCAAGTATGTTGTCTTTATCTTGAATGGAGCCCAATGTCTGTCCTGGTTTACCTACTGTCTTTTTAGTTTTGAGGTAAACTTAAAGAGGGGAATGACCATTGCATAAGATACTGGCTCCAAAAAGAGAGTGGTTACAACAGAGCAGTCTAAAGTTAAGATAAAAAGGACCGGACTTTTGTTACATAGTTTTAGTTAAAAATATCAAACCCAGTTAATCCTACATACTCCCCAATGAAATGTGTAAATTTCTTTCATTAGACTCTTTTGTAAACGTATTCTTGTTTGGAATGTACTTCCCTATAACAACATGCTATGAATAATCTGAAATTACAAGCCCGAGTTTGAGTACCTTGATGACAAAATTATGGTCAACCTCAGATAGCTCCTTTCAGTGTCACATTAAAAATGATATAACTGTTTTACAGGGTAAGCTGTTTTCTGACAAATTCTAACACTTAACAAAACCTGAACAAAATCAGGAGTTGTTTATCAATATCATTACGTTGTTACAAGAAGAGAAAAAATATCTCACCATGGGTAGATCCTGCAGCCGATGGAACTCTGGGTGGTTTGTTCGCTGGCGGAACTTGAGGAAAAGGACAACGAAGATGATGGCAGTGGTGACAATAAACACAGAGAGCAGGCCAGCTAATAGAGGGTCCAGAGGGGAGCTTGAGTGGGGGCTCTTGTGATCTTCAACAACACAGAAACAATAAAAAACATTATAAACACGCTGTGCTAGAACAGGAAAATAAAGCCAAAGTAGGTGTCCTTGAACAACTCTCTGTAACCCCTTACCTTCATCTCCAACATTTAGTTCAGATGGAACCTCCTGGTGCTTGGGCCCTGCAGGACCCCTGGCCGGGGCTGAGGTCAAAGGCAGCCCTGTGGTCTTTGGCTTTGTGGAGGCTGTGGTCAGTGACTCAGACTGTTGCTGCATGGTAGAGGTGTGGGCTGTGGAGCTCGTACCATGCACCGTGTGGGCTGGCAGAGATGAAAAGGGGGTGAGCGGTTCCGTGGTCAGCAGGGCTCTGCCTTCAGTGGTGGAGGTGTGCTGTGTAGGGATGGAGCTCCCCACAGTTGGTGTGGATGAAAGGCTGTCTGCAGGAGCTGAAAGGGGGAATGTCAGGGCAGAGTTATATAACACAAAGCATGATGCACACCAGACAGAGGTAACTCATAAAAACAGATCCCTCAACCTGACTTTAAATCTGCTATTCATAAATACTTGATATTGTCAAAAAAATAGTTTGTTTGCCTTTTATCAAAACAAATCCAGCACAATCCCCTGCTGATTAAACTGTTCATATTTGAGCGCAGCAGTGCCATAAACTTCACTTCCTCTAGTGGCCAGTTCAGTTCGACTCCCAAGATTTTTACAGTCTATGCTACCCAAGCAAGACGATTTTCATCCAACTGGCCAATAGGAATGTGGCCCCACCTATAACACAACTTTCACAGCGAGAGCAAAATCCTGACACTAGAGCAAAAAACGGAATCGATAGCAAAGACTTCGGTTTTGAGAGTGAGAAGAAAAACGTTTCAAGAGAAAGACTTTTTTTTTTTTGAGAAAATACTTTTACATTGATAGCAAAACATATAGATTTGAGAGTAAAAAAAGTATTTTGAGAGAGATTTTTTTTCTCAGAAATAAAAATACTTTCTCTCAAAACTTTTTTATTCTCTCATAAAATGTTTTTGCCATCAGTGTGTTTCCCTAAACATTTCTTTTTCTCTCAGATCATTTATTTTCTCGCATGAAATAAAGACACAAATCTAACTCCATACTGTCTGCAGTCACTGTGGCTTTCTTGTAAGCCAGCTCAGTGTTTGTGATACACTGATTTATTTGTGGCTGCTGTGAAATAGGAGTCTGGATAAACATTGGCTTTGCCCCCTGTGAGGGAGGTTCTTCTAAGTTACCTGGTTTGTTTCATCGCCTACTCTCTCATCACAGATGTAGTCAAGCAAGTCTCCCACCATTCTAGAAAACACTATAGTATACTAATAAGCCTGCTAAAAAATGATGTGCCATGTGCACAGACTATTTTGCTTTAAATATTTGCTCCTTTCCAACACAGTCTGTGATTTTATAAATCAACAGCATAGTAATGTTGCTGTGTTTATTTTACTGTGGGGTTTGTTGGGTCAACACGACTGAAAATTAAAACATGACTTCTGGGAACAGGCCGGCTTACAGACCAACAAACAAATGTTAAAGAAAATAAGCTGTTCATCACTGCTTTGCTTTGTATTAAAATGTTCAAGAGTTCTGGCACTTTATTTTAACAGTTTAAGTAGGTTATCTTTATTGTATGTTTATACAAAGTCAGTCACTGTTTAGTTATTTGGATGTTTTTAAAAAAAAATTATATTCTCTCTGCCACAACCGCCCGTACATTAAAGAACACCTCATCTGTGTCTTTCATCATGAGCATAGCCTCACACCACTTACAGCACATGTGTCTGTTTACGTCCTGTTTGACAGCTCATGCTGACAGCTGGGGATGGGGGTGTGTTCAAGGAACTTTAGAAGCTGTGTAATTACAGGCGTCTCTACTGTTTACATGAAGTGTGAGGGAGACAGACTGCATTTATTGCTTCCGCGGGCTAAGTAGCCTCATCGTAATATTACACTAATGCTGCGTGTTTTTGGATAAAATACAGTCTCATGTCCTTCAGTGGGGTCATAAGGCAAACATAAGTAATATAATACTCAGCTTTTTACAAGAGAGCAGCTATACTGGATAATGCAGCGAAAAAAGACAACCAAAGTGTGATCTAGGAAAGCGTTACGTTCATTGTTTATTAATAAGCCTCTCATAGAGCCAACATGGCGTCAGCAGAAGGATTATATTTATCTGATCTGTAGAAGGGAATCTCATTTATGAGGTTACGGCACACACTCTCAGTTTCACTCCAGTCATGTGGGGGTCTAGCATGAGGCTGTGTTCCTGGAATACTGCTGGAAATGGAGTGAGGAGGATGTCTGGTTTTTTTTTTTAACAGCGTTCAGTTTGTGGGAGATTTTATTTTGAGAACCTGGACAAAGTTAACAGACCGGACTAGAAAATTATAGATGCACAATTTTAGAATCACGAGTGAAATGATCACCATAATTGTTTTCAAGGCTTCAGCTTTAAAAGAAGCAGCGTTTCAATAAAGACAGCGCATGCAGGTTTGTCTGAATTACCTGGAACTGAAGTGGCATTGTGAGCTGCCATGAAGACAGTTATATCTGTGTGTTGAGATGTAGCCAGTGTGTTGCCCGCAGTTGATGTATGAAATGCTGTACTGTTCACAGTCTCTAAATGGACTTCTGTTTTTGTAATGGTGGCTTCAGTTGAGGTTTCCGTCTGGCCTGTAGGAATGTGTGTCTTCTGGGCGACCTTAAGATCAGGATCCTCTGTCAGGTCAGGAGAAGTTGAGGTTTCAGGAGGCATGGCAGCACTGCTCTGACCTGTGACTTCAAAGATGAATTATAATATATGATCGATTATCGTAGAAATGCATCATTCCAAAAGCATAATTTACTGAACTGACTGATGTTGTGTTAACATGTTGTCAGATCTTGAATTTCCCTCGGGATCAATAAAGTATCTATCTATCTATCTATCTATCTATCTATCTATCTATCTATCTATCTATCTATCTATCTATCTATCTATCTATTTCTTGCCTCGCCTCTGCAAAGATTTTGTACTACACTTTCACAGAGTTTGGGTGCTGCACAGAAATACATTTTTAAAAAAAGAATGGTACCACAGAGGCCCTGACTGAATAACTTAACTATGGTTCAAACTTGGAAAGCAGTAACAAGTTGAAACAGTTCAAAAACAGATTTATATTGCAATCATAGCTGCCAACCTTAAGAAATTCCTTACCTATGAGGTATTAAAACATGATCATGACAGGGTAATCCTGAATTAATGCCCAGAGGGGTTATCGGGTGTTGCGGCAATACAAACACAAACAAAAAATCATAATCAAACCACAATAAATAATAAATACAAATAAATTAAGAGGTATGGGAATATAAAGGAGTGAACTATAAATAATGTATAGGACATTATGTGCAGTGTGGCAAGTTAAAGAGACAAGTGATGATTATAACTGTCTTTGATTATTGCAGTATTAGGTATGATATCATATAAGGTGCATTTAAGAGGAAAAGTTTGCCAAATATCCATTTATATCAAAAAGCTTTATGATTCGAATCTCAAAGTTGTATAGTAACTTATCAATAAGTCCTGCATATACCAATATACAAAACCTTTTAAGACAAGAAATGTCTTATATGCATGATTTTGTTAAACTTTCTTTTGCAGCTTGAATGTAAGCAACAAGAAAAATCATCAAAATGTGAGCAACCTTATCATTTAAACTGATATGGCTACATTTAAATTGAAATTCATTTGCAGGACCCTGCTGGCCAAATTGAAAGTGTAAACAAACAGCAAATGTAGGCCGTAGATAATAAGATGTATTTTTTTACGTCAATTATTTTGAGATCATATTAAGTGAACAGCAGCCTGCAAGCTCTGTATCATCGTTCTACGAGATCAATCCACGAGATCATCATGTGCTGAATCGATATCAAGACCAACGTCAGCAGGATGTCAAGTCTGATTAGAGAGACACGCACACACTTTCACACACTTACACACCAGGGAGACACCTTACCTCTCGTCTGCGATGAGCCGGTAAGGATTATCAAGACGCAAAACACCAAAGTATTTTCAAATTTCATCTCATCCGCGGCTTTTTCTCTGCAGATCACAAAGAAAGAAAGACCAAACGCTTTCTGTACGCAGCAGCTCTGCTTTTTCAGCTCCGAGGCTGTTTCCGTTACGTGATTTGACAGGGCACATCATCAGCGCTAAAAATATCCGGAGGGAGTCGGGCAGAAGAGGAGCAGGGGTGGGGCCGCGCGGCAAGCAGGCGGCGAATATAAGACTCACGCGCAGAGTTAAACGCGTCACTGTTCTTGCTAAAAAAAACAAACAAACCCCGAAATGTTTAATTCTCGTGCTCTGTTTTAACTCCTGCCACATTCACCAATCTCTCAATATTTTTCTCCAATATGCATCAGTTTGCAGTTGCTGTTGCTCTGCTGCTCCAATCAGACGTCACTGCGTCAGAAGCGCAGCCGTCTGCGTCAGGAGCGCCTGTTGTGCGGCGCTGTGGCATTAAAAACACACGGACACGCTGTTAGCAAGTTTCCTATGTATATAATTTAGCTTACATTACAGATTTAGCGTAAAATATAGACACTGAACAGCGATGGGTGTGTAGGTGTCAGTGTTTGTTGCTGGTAATGTGAGACAACAACTTTTGAGCACCATAGAGGTCAGTGTGTCGTCACGCCTGAGCGCACTACCCACATGTGTGCTGTATGAACAGCTGAATGACCCGCTGCGTCCTCTGTCAGCGTGCTAAGGCACACTTTAGAGGACACTTGCTTTTTTAAAATAATTGCCTCTTTTTTACTCACTGGAGATCGAGGTTTTAATTGCTAAAGGATTTAAACCAAAGCAACAGGGAGAGCTCTTCCTTCACGCGGCGAGAGATGGAGCCTCCATCCAATCCGGGAGAAAGCCCGGTGGATTTGGAGTTTACGGTGGAGAATGTGGAGTCGGTAAGTAACTTGACAGTAATCGGCCTCTTATGTATTATTATGCGTACAAATGTGCCTCTGTGTACACCACATTAAATGACAGGTAATGTGACATGTGTTTTCTGCATCATTTGCATTTTGATGTATTTTATGATGTTTAGCTTTCAATAATTTCTGTAGTAGCTGAACAAGAGGACTTTGGTTCAAACAAACATTTTATTTTTATTTGTTTATTATAGCTTAACACAGGCAAATTACACATACTGGACCTTTGCAACATGATACATGCTGTAAGCATAGCTGTCCTAATAATAACTAACACCATGTGCTTTGGATTAGTTGTCATGACAACATATTTTCTAATTTAACCAATGGCATGCGTGATTAAAAATGCTTATTGTGAATGTGTCTCAGAAATTCAACTTAATTTTATTACATTAAATTGGCCAAATTGTCACGTCAGATAAATCTCAGGTTGTCATTATCATCCCTCCTCATACAAGGTACTGCTATACACACACTAAGTTGTTATGAATAAGGTTTACAATCATCTCACATCCTCATCATTACTAGTATCTGTTATTATTAAGTCACCCTTTGCAAATGCTCCCATGCCTTTGTGTTGGCTCTTCTTCCCTTCTTCAGGCTCTCTATCAGCTGTATTTTGACCCGGACATGGAGCGTAAGAACGTTGCCCAGAAGTGGTTAACCCAGGCCCAGGCCTCAGCACAGGCATGGCAGTTTTGCTGGGCCCTGCTTGGTCCTGAAAAGGTCTGTGAATGTGTGCCTACTGAGACTTATTTACAATTGCACAATTCAAGTCGTAATTCATATAAGATTGTTACCGTCAGTGTTTCTTTGCAGCTACCAGAAGTGCAATTTTTTGGTGCCAGCACCCTTCACAACAAGATCTCTCGTCACTGGAAGGACCTCCCCACAGACCAGCATGAGAGCCTGAGGATGCAGCTCCTCTCCCATGTCCTTCATTTCTCTTCGGGGCCAAAAATGGTGCTTACCAGACTTTGTGTAGCCCTTGCTGCCATGGCTCTTAACTTAATCCCACAGTCCTGGTCCCAGCCAGTGGCGGACATGGTGAGGGCCTTCCAGCCACAGACGCCTGACTCTGAGGGTGCAGAGCCTGTGCAGGAACCTCATGCACACTGCCTGGCACTACTGGAGCTGCTGTCCGTACTTCCAGAAGAGTTTCAGAGCAGCCGGCTCGCCCAGGCTCGTCGTGCCCAACTGAGGGAGGCTCTAACTGGGGAGTGGAAGGTGGTATGCCCTCTGCTGCGCCAGTTGCTTCAAAGCCAGGACTCCTCTGTGCAGGTGAAGGAGAGGGTGCTCCGTTGCCTGTCTAGCTGGGTGGGGCTGGATGTGCCTTTAGGGGAGAGTCATGAGCTGGTCCAGGACTGTTTCCCTGCACTGTCAAACCCTGAGCTGTTTGACACAGCTGTGGAGACCATAGTAAATGTCATCTCACAGCCAGACTGCCAAAGGTGAGACACATACCTGATTAGAATTTAAACATTTATGTCAGAAGAGGACCCATTCAAAAAAAGCACCTTTTTACAGCAGCAATGAACATGTTATCAGCCTGATTTAAAAAAACAAAACAAAAAAACACAATTCTTTTGATTAGCTATGTCTTGATTGGCACACACTTTTGACGACTCTTCCGTTTTGATTTCATGAAGGACAAGCCTTATTGACAATATGGAGTGTTGCTTACCTGGTTGACAGGTGGGCGCAGTATATTGGTTTGTATTTAACAAATTCTGCGGATAATCTTTTAACTCGGAACATGTGCAGGTACATCAATGCTCTGGTGAACTTGGTGCCTCTGGTGCTGGGTCTCCATGACCAGCTTAAGGCAGCAGCACAGGATGGGGACATGGAGACCTCACATGGCATCTGTCGTATTGCTGTTGCAATGGGGGAAACACACTCCAGGTACACACAAGAACTGCCATCATCTAACCTGGCTTTAGTAAACGGCCTTGATCTCTTAATTTGGAAACATGTGTTTGTGTATGACAGGGTGTTGTTGGAAAAGGTGGAGCACTGGCAGGAATATCTGGCTTTAGTTAATATGATTCTATTCTGTACCGACACCCCCGGGCACTACCCAGTCAGCGAGACCACCAGCTCCCTCACACTCACATTCTGGTACACTCTACAGGTATGGGAAACAAACAGTATATGGTTTGCACATTATTTATTTCCAATATTGTTTATTGCTGGGTGTAAAACATGTTTTTCTTGCATGTTAAGGATGACATCATGTCCTTTGAAGAGGAAAAGCAGGCTGTTTACCTGCAGGTCTACAGGCCAGTTTACTTCCAGCTGGTGGACGTGCTGCTACACAAATCTCACTATCCCTCCCAGGAGGAGTACGCCTCCTGGTCCTCTGACGACAAGGAGCAGTTCAGAATTTACAGGTCAGCATAAGTTGTTTTTGTTGGGAACTATATTTAGTTGAAAACTTTTCATCCTGAGAGGAAATCACTGTACCGAACCCTGTTAAAAGTAAAAGCTGCTCCTGTTACCATGTTGTATTTCAGAGTGGACATCTCGGACACTCTGATGTATGTGTATGAAATGCTGGGGGCAGAGCTCCTCAGTAACCTCTACGACAGACTTGGGCGGCAGCTGATGAACCCCCAGCAGTCAGCAGTATGGCAGGTAAAAATATAACTGACTCCCATTAGAAACCTTAATGTGAAAACAGAATAGGTATTTAAACATCAGGAAAGTGAGTGTCAAACTATATACAAATCATAGGTTCACTGGCCTTTTTTCAAATGATAAAATATTCCAATTTTGATTTGAAATTGTTCTCCTCTCTTCCTCATGTTGTCGCCTCTTCCTCTTTTCTTGAACCTGATATCCTGTTTTGTTTGTTGTCCTGCATTTTTAGGACACAGAGGCCCTGTTGTTTGGCTTCCAGTCTATAGCTGAGACTATCGATGTGAACTACTCAGATGTTATCCCCGGTCTAATTGGTCTCATCCCCAGAATCAACATCAGCAATGTAATGCTGGCTGACACCGTCATGTACACTATAGGTACTGTTCATGTCTGTTGTGTCAAAATGAGTCAGTACAGTTCACTTGACTCAGGAATACTTCGGGAAATATAAAGTCTAAATATAAAGTATTTCTTTGATACTACCTTTTGAGCTTCAAATGCTGAGCATGCAGTCTGAAGAAAACGACCGTCATGTGAAAAGATCCACATTTTTGTCTCCTGGTGTGATTGTCCATAACATGTAGAGTACAATGACTTCCACCTGCTACCCAGGTTCCCTTGCTGAGTGGCTGGCTGACCACCCAGTTATGCTGGGTGGCATATTACCCATGGTGCTTCAGGGCCTTGTGAAGCCTGAGCTGTCTGTGTCCAGTGTTTCCACTCTGAAGAGGATCTGCAGGGAATGTAAACATGACCTCGGACCCTACGCTCAGGACATCCTGACCGTGTCACAGGTCAGACATGCAGCCATTTTCCATCAATATGATCTAGTATATGTTTTTGTATCATTGCTATAACGCTGGTTTTCCTTCTGTAGGATGTGCTGGTGAAAGAAATCCACAAGGTGAGTAAGCAGCCCTAAACTTTTACAGTGTTTCTTTCTCTTTTTGTGAACACAAACGCAACAGCAGCCTCTCTCATCTCTCATGTATGATGTGTGCTATTTGTGTTCCTGTGTGTGTGTGTGTGTGTGTGTGTGTGTGTGTGTGTGTGTGTGTGTGTCTGCAGAGCAGCCAGTGCATGTGGTTGATGCAGGCTCTGGGTTTCCTGCTGTCTGCGCTGCCTGTGGAGGACATTCTTGTCAGACTTCACGCTCTCATCACGCCTCATGTGCAGCAGCTCGACTCACTGGCCCAGCAGGAGGTAAAGTACATCGTTCATAGGTAGCAGTTTATAGTTTACCTTACATCATTGACCTTTTGGAGTGGATTTCGGACACCTCTATGACTCGTACTAATGATTGGCTCAGTCTTAAAGTCCCTAAAGTTTAAACTAAACTCGATAAATCTGCATTTTCTTTTGATACTGCAAATTCACGGAAACTCTTAAGATTTGAGTTAATCTCTCTCTTGCAGAGTTTTGTATTTTGATTTCAGCTATTTTGTTTTCAATCGTATGTTTTTTCATACACAGTGATTTAAGTGTGCTTGTAACCTTCACAACATTGGAAATGAGTGAAACCTCAACGTCTTTTTTAGAATAAAAAAAGGTTCAAATTTAATTGAATTATACTTAAACTACTTGTTTGGTAAAACATCCTTTAATAACGGGAAAGTTTGAGTTTTTTTTAATTATTATGACTTGAACAACTGAAAGGACAATTGAAGTGGATCTCCTTTGATTAGTATTCATTTTTGTTTTTCTTATTCTTGTCTAATATTTTAGAGACATTTATGACTACATATTCATTTAAAATAATGAACAGTAGCTTTAAATCTGTTTAAGTATTCCTGTAACTAAATATGTTTGTGTTGTCAGTGACTGTAAAAGACACACGTAGACATTAAATTATTAATAGAATACATTCAATACTGAATGTCTGGTTGATTACATTGAAATTCAAACTGTCATCAGTAATACTACCTCACTTATAATAGATAAAATACAATCAGTTCAATTTAACAAGTAGTAGCAAAATAATGCTTTTCTTATAGTAACTGAATACAAACTGTCACTTCTATTCAACATGATGCAGAGAAGACTTGAGTGCACTGATAAATAAATGCTTAAAGATACCAACAGTGGACCTTAATAGAAATATTGTGGCAGTATTCTAAACAACGTTTTCACCTCTGAGCTCTCCAGACGTTCACAGTAGCTTTCCTTCAGTTGTTGCTTTTACCAAAAACGTCATATTTCATTGTGTCTCTTTTGACAGCCTAACCCTGCTAACAAACAGTTAATAATCCACATCCTGGGGATGTTGTCCAGTCTCTTCACCACTCTGGACATCAGACATGCAGATGACTCAGAGGGAGCATCCAGCCCGAGACTCCCGCCCTCACAGAGCACTCAAAATCCAGTACGTTTGTGTTACCTAATTACATGGGTTACAGTGGTCAGTTTTCATTTTCTATTCTCGCTAGTCGTTTGTCATCGATAGGAGAAGTAGTTGTTTCTCCATCATCCGTTATCGTGAGCTTTGCTCATCTATATCACACAACATTTTCATCACATATTTCACATACATCCTCTTTATTTTAATTCCAGGTTGTTGTTGTGCTCCAGCAAGTGTTCACTTTGATCCAGACCATCCTCAGTAAATGGCTCAATGACTCAGACGTGGTCGAGGTAGGAGGCTTTCTGCTTCCTGCATAAATACAAACTGTATGTCTTGGATGTTGTGTGTGTGTTTGTGGTGTATGATTCATGTGTGTGCATTTACTGACTCTTCCGTTTCCTCCCTCCAGGCAGTGTGTGGGGTCTTCGATAAGTCAGTTCGAACCCTCCTACACGACTTCGGTCCGATGGTTGCTCAGCTGAGCGAAATGCTGGGGCTGATCTACAGCGCCTTCCCACAGTCCTCTACTCTGGACCTTGCACGGCAGGTACGCCCCCGCAGATCAAGAACATGAGCATTATATCTGTAAATGAAATGAAGGCTCTGAATATGCTGCAAGGACTGATGTTATTCTGTGTATGTGCGTAGATGGTTCACATATTTGCAGGAGAAGAAGAGCACATCTCTGACATCAAAAGCCTGATTGAGGTGCTAACTTCCGCAACACTGAACATATTTCAGCAAGGTAGCGAACACATACAAAGACATTCACACTAGTCCAATGATACATTGCACTTTTTGTTCATCCCATCTGATTTTCCCTTCACAGGTCCTCGGGATCATCCTGATATTGCAGAATCATTTATGCAACTTCATGCCCAGGTTTTATTTTAAATATTCTTTGTCAATTGTTTTGCACGTCTGAATCAGACAGAAAACTTGTCCCAACCCTTTTTTGTTTTTCTTCACAATAAGATTCTGAAAAGGAAGCCTGATGTTTACCTGTGTGACCAGCTGGATGTTAAAGCTCTATTTTACTGTGGTGAGTAATACTATACACGTGTACTGTATGCAGCTTGCATTCACAGTGATTATATATTTGATGTGAAAATTCCTCCTTTTTTTTAATTTTTCACTTTCACTTTTTTAAGACCCCAAAAGCTCCTAAAAATTGTTCTTTAAATGGTAAAAATGTGAACCTTTTTAGAGTCCTACAAGTTTGATGAAGTCTTTCTGATATCTGCCTGAGAAGATCTTTTTTTTTTTCAGGGATTCTGTCACTGAAGTTTCCAGAGACACCAACAGTTAAAGCTGCCAGTCTCTTCTTTGTGAGTCAAGGCATACATGTTGTGCATGCTTTAATTGCATAGTATAGTCCTTACCTCATGATCAGTTTAGAGATTATTGTTATTTTGGTGCTTTGTCCGACAGACAGAGCTGCTGCCTCGATGCAAAGATATTCCCTCGCTTGGTGAAGTGTTGCAGAGAGATGGAAAGCTCCTGACAGAAACCATACTCCACGTGAGTCACACACTGGAGACAAGATAAGAGAATCTGTATCATTTGCGACATGCGGGACTTATCAGACCTTTGCACGCATTTCATTCACGTCATCTGATCTCAAACTGTCACCCTAAATCTTCCATCCATCTGCCTCAGGCTGTTGGCGGTGGGTCTCCTCGCAGTCTGACGGAGCACTTCTCTGAAGTGCTGCTGAGTCTGAACAGACACTGTCCGGCTCTGTTGTCTCAGTGGCTCAAAGAAACGCTGCAGAGTCCAGGATTCCCCTCTGCACAGGTGTCCACAGAGCAGAAACACAACTTCAGTCAACAGCTTCTGAGGTAATTCAAATAATAGTTTTAAGACCCGTTTATAAGCCAGGTGAAAAGCAAAACTGTTCTTATTGGAAATGCCTGCATGTTGCATACTCACAGGGCTCCTGTCTGAAATGTGTAAGTACTGTCAGAAAATGTCTCTAACAAGAGTGAAGATATTTCACCTTCATATCCTAAGTCTCTTCCTGTGGTTTGTTTACTGCTCCTCACTATGACTGTCTCTTACATCAGGTAAGAACAGTCAATGTAGTTGTATTATTTTGTAGTTTTTTTTTCTGTCAGAGAAGCACATGCTTTTACAAACCACTTTTATACTCTTTATACTAAGATTATCCAGACTAAGATTGAATGTGACTTAAAAGGATTAGTGTCAATAGCAAGTTTCAACACTATTCTACTCGTTGGTAGACTCGGACAGAAGGTCGGGTGTTCGATCCCCAGGTCATGCGGCTTTGTCGAATGTATCCAATGGGTTCTTTGGTAAGACAGTTAACCACTGAAAGTTGCTCCCTCTGCTTCATCAGCAGAGTTTTAATGTGTATGAATGAGATCAGTTATGTCTGATGGCCACTTTACTTAACTACGTGCCATCAGTGCGTAAATTTGTGAATGGGTAGGCGGTAGTGAAAAAGCACTTTGGGTCGCCAGAAGACTAGGAAAGCGTTACACAAGCTCAAGTCCCTTTGTGCAGAAAGTCCCTATATGTCAGATCTGTGACCACCACGAATTTGTCTTTCTTCCAGGGAACAAACGAACAAGCGTCGTGTGAAGGAGATCGTGAAGGACTTTTCTCTGCTCTGTCGGGGCATGCAGGGGTCAGGATACTGATACACTGAATGTAGAGAGTAAACAACCAAAATGTGAATCTCTTTGAACTAGAAATGTTCCCATTACTTCTTGACTTTTTACCTGGGACGATGACACTGGACTTTTAAAACCGTGCTCATGAACTGATGCAAAAACACAGGTGAACGTTCTGTGCAACATGTTTGTAGTAAAATCACTTTGTCATGATAGAAATAAAAAGTGCACCAAACGGACAAAACACAAATAAACCGTTGGTTCTTTACAGCTGCTTGAGCAACTGTGTGTGAATGTTGGCTTATTTATTGTTTCTCTTCTTCTGTATACTGCATGTAGTTCATTTTCACACGTTATGAAAATATAGAAACCCGACCCTCCCTCCAGGCCTCTTCTACTTCTTCTTCTCCTCCTCTTTGTAAAGGAGAGCCTTTTAAAAATGAGACGTCATGATTTGATAGAGCTTAGAAATCTTCTACATGTATACTTCTGATGATATATAATAAAACCGTTTCATCACTTCCACAACAGAAAAGAAAACAAGACAGACTCTTTGAAGCAGACAACATGTTTCAGTGTTCGTCAGAGACATCACGTTGAGAGTGGGCAGTTTTTCTTGACGGGGTCCTCAGTAGGAAAAAAGATCGAAGGATGATTCTAGTGGTGGTGTCTGGTGCACTAAGAGCCGGTGCTGAGATGAGAGAGGCCTAGTCTGTGAGTTTCAGCAGGGATTTTGTGCAAAAGCAGTTCAGAAGGCTGCTCATGAAACCAGTCCCAACATGAGCGGCACACTATCGTATTCTGGTGAAGAGGTTCAGCACCGACTTTGATTCCTGTGAACAGAAAGAGATCAAACATTGAAACACACTTTCTTAAACCCCAACACGCCCTCATCGCTCAGGGGTCATTTAAAATGATGATCAATATCTTGTTTAGTGTACCCTATGAAATACAATTAGACTTCTTAGGTCGCTGTAATGTAGTCAGTCATGAGTAAAGATCAAGATCCAATCAGTTTTTAAGCTGATATCTTTAACCTGAGTATTTCTAAAGAGCTGAAAATGAATGAGCATCAACCTTAAAGATGTAACATCCAACACTGAAGCTATCAGAGCTGTACATATCTAATGATCAGGGATGAAGATCCCATATTTAATAACAGTCAGATCCTAAACACTTTAACGTCTTACATTTGCTTTTAAACAGAATTATGCCTTAAGAGGGCTCAAATAAGAAACAGGACTAAGAATGATTAAACACAAAAACAACTAAAATTCACTATCAAAGATTTTATTTATCAACTGCACACTGACAGAATGATTTCTTAAAGTTTGCTGAAACAGGATTCGAAATTAAATCTCCAGTCCATTCACCTATACACCAAAAACTATGACGTGATTTGACACATTGTGTATCTTTAAAGGCTGCATGTGCAACATTTGAGACGTAAATATGGCAGAAATCCCTCTCTGAGTCATGACCGTCTACAACGAGTGTGGCACCCGTGTCCCGGAGTCTGTGATGCTGTCAGAGCTTCACAGCGTGTAGGCTCATCACCTTGGGTATACAAGTTGTCTAGAGAGGGACTAGAGAGAAGAAGAACAACATACTGTACTCACTGCTTATTTAAATGTCACGTAAGCTGAAGAGTGCTACCAGTAGCCTGCTAGTGCTAACACCACCTATGCACCTCGAGTCGTTTTGATTTCATGCTGGTGCTCAAGGGCGACATCTACTGGATTTACCGTTAACACAACACATCTGTCTCTGTCTTCAGTGTGTATCGTTGATAGTGAATTGTTGTGCCCAGATAACATCTCTATAAACCAGGGGCGATTCTAGAGTCTGTTGAGGCCCGAGGCAAACATAGTCTATTATTATTTTCACAGCAATAATGCAGGCAACACTTAGCAGTACTGTCAGATGGAGCCCCAGTAGGGAGGTTTCCTACTGTCATTGCAATATGTGCACATTTTGAGGCAAAGCTGTAGTTTAAAGTTTGTCAGCCTTTTTTTTTTGGGGGGGGGGGGGGGGGGGTAAGTTGCCGTCCCTGCCAGTTGACAAGGAGGCTGCCATCAACATATTGTTACACCAGTTTTAATGACTACATGGCAGAGTGACTGTACCTTGGTGCAGCGTGTCTTACTGAAGACATTCCAGAAACGTAGTGTCTCATCACCTGCTCCTGTGACGATGGCCTCCCCATCCGGTGACACAGCCTGAGACAAGAGGTCAAGAGAAGGGGAAAGGTTTAAAGGGTTGACTGCTATGGCGTTAGTAAATATCAACTACTGATGATTAAGTTCTACGTCAAAGGAAACAATGACAAATCCAGTTGTGAAATGCACTTGGTATTTTGAGGTCAAACGGAGGAGAAAGCAGCACGCAGTGACACGCCCAACACTCAGCTTTCCTTGTCCCTACACGTAAACACCTTCAACAGAGTTCTTAAAAATCTTCTCACTGGAAAGTCACCCAAAGTTTGTAAGTGAAAGGACTAACCCAAAGAGCCAAACCTCCAACTCAAAAATACATGCCTACATGTGACTGAGGCCTTAAATACTGAGTGAAGAGTAGAAGTACCTAAAAGTACATTTTTAAAAAAATACTTTAGGTTTAGGTTTGAATTTCAAATTCTGGACTTTAACTTGTAAGTTTACATTCTAGAGTTGCTTCTTATACTGAAGTCAGATATAAATAGAGAATTCTAGTAATCATATTTTATATGATAAAGTATGGTAACACTTTCCACCAGCAGATGATGTAAAGGTCAGCGAGTTGCACTGGCACTGAACACGCACTTGGGAGGATTTCAACCTGTATTCTTACCAGATAGAGCACTCTGTAAGAGTGTCCTGTCAGCTTGGCCACCTGCGTGAGAGACGGATACTTCCACACAAGGATCTGATTCTGAGAGTAGCCGTGAGTGCTCACCTGTGAACACAAGAATAACAGTTTTAAAATGAACACACAAATCTTCTGCAGTTTTATTCTGTAAAGAACAACAACAACAAAAAAACAACAACTCTTGGAATGATTTGTCCAATTCAAAAGCAAAACTAACTAACACTTGATACTACCTGATACTTTACAAACAGAGACCTCACATCACACAAGGCAGCTGATATCTGTGCAGAGATGAAATCACCAGCGTGAATGTCTATTCATAACGCTGCGTGCCGGTGTAAAAGCCTCCTCACCAGTTCGTTGGCATGCTTGGACCAGGCCAGGTTGCAGACCTGGGAGCCGGTGTCTGTGCTCTGCAGAGCCTGACCCGTCAGCGTGTTCCAGAAACGAAGGCAGCGGTCTGCTGTGCCGCCCCCCGATGCCAGCAGCCCGTGTTGGTGGGGGGACCAGGCGATGGCCTTTACCGCCGCTAGGTGGTCACTGTACTGCTGCACGGGGAGGAGGCTTGAGCTGTTCCACACCAGTAACTGAGCAGGACATGGAGAGGAATATGATTAGTCCTACTCACACAGCTGTTTCACAAGAGTGTTAATGAATCCACCTGTCACTAGAAAAGTTCTAACTGCCTCACTTTGTTGTCGTTCCCTCCAGACGCCAGGTGCTGGTGGTCAGGAGACCATTTGAGGCCGCACACTTCTTGTCTGTGACCTTGCAGCCTCCTCTCTGCAGAGGGGGGGGTTCTGACGTCCCTCTGCAGGATCACTCTATCCCGACTCCCCGACGACAGCTGCTCGCCATTCCATGCCAGAGCACCTTGAAACAAAGGGGAGAGGGTCTCAGGCTTCACTGTGGCTGTCTTGCTGGTAGAAATACAAAAGTTGTACTTCATGGCTAAACATAAATACTACCAATAAAAACAACAACACTATTAGTTATGATATGATCAGTGTATTTATCAAAATTTGATTCTTTTTTTAAACTTTCTTTTTTAATGTTTTTCAACAGACCATGTACAGTCACATAGGTATATTGCAAAAATCTATATTATCAGTCAATTATAATCACACAGCAGAACTGAAAGAAACACTGACACAAGCAGAGGGACTTTATAGAGTTAAGAGACTGTGGGCGCAAAGAATGGATTTGGTGGGAACTGAAATTGTGCCCTTTAAAGATGTCAGAGGCTTAAGAAAATGATCTAAAGGAGTACTTCTGGGCAGGTTGGGAAACTTTGGAAGTGTGCTGCGAGCAAAACTGTGGGCCTGTAAAAATCTAAAAAAACGACGTTCAGGAAGTGAAAAAGAACGTGCGAGGTGCTGAAAAGAGGCAAACGTGTTATTAATATACAGGTCTTTAAACGTTTTAATTCCCAGATTGGCTCAAATCAGGAAAGCAGTTAAGGGATCTCTTACTTTATATACAGTTGTTTTCTACAAGCCGTCTCAAAAACATCTGGGCTTTCAGTTCCTAACTGACCTACACGTGCAGAGTGACCCTCCAGACTGGTCAGCTTCCTCCCTCCTGCTGCGTCCCAGATCTGAACGTAGCCTTTGTGTGTGCCAACAGCAACCAGACTCCCCTGGTAGAACCAGAGCAAAAGATAAACACAACGTGATTTTCACTTTACTGGGCGTTCCTCTTTAACAGTGTCCTCTTATGAACATCAGATTCAGCTCACCCTCTCGTTCCAACAGACTGATGTAACAGAGTCTCCATCCACTGAGAGGTCACACAACCTTGTCACCTGTTGAGATAAACAGAGAAAACATGAGGACAACACCTGTGTGATACACAAGATTAAGTTCGTTTAATTTAACAGCACTTGGGCAGTACTCAATGACCTGGTACCTCTCCAGCAACCAGACCAACTTCCATACTATTGTTCTGTACTGGGACTTGAACCGTTGACCGCCCAGTTCCCAACCCAAGTCAGATTGAGCCACTGTGTCCCCCAATTTACCCATGTATATTGTATCTGTCCCTATCACATGAATAATTAATAAATAAAATAAATGCAAAACTGAAGCTCCTCAAGTGACTTACACAGGCAGCCTTCAAAATATCCTAAAGTGACAAAGCAGATGGACTGGACCACTGTTTGCCCGTCACTAGGTTGACTCAAAGTTTGTAGTTTTGGCACATAGGTGCTGCTCCCTCTTAACATCAAGAGAAGCAGTTAACTTAACCATGTTAAACAAAAAGTAAATAGATCATGTGAACAATGGGCCTAGAAGTCTGTCAGCACCTGTGAATAGAGGTGGAGAAAAAAAAAAAAAGCGATTTCTGTAAAAATCAAGATTCTTCTTTTCTAACATTTAAAATTTGATCGTTTGTTTTGTAGCTCTTTGAATTGAAAATCGATTCTGAATCGAATCAGTAACCAACGAATCACAATCGAATCAAATCATGAGATACCCAAAGATTCCCAGCCCTACCTGTGAACCTTCATCAAAAATGTGTTCCCAATCCTATTGGTCTTTTCTAGCTTTTAGATTATACAATTGTTGCTTTTCTGTACGTCATAAAGATCAAACAATAAAATAACGTTTCTAAGTCTTCCTCTGACCTGGCTGGTGCAGGCACTCCACAGGTAGACACAGGCTCCCAGTCCCACACTGAGCAGGTTTCCTGCTGACCAGTCTACCAGGTTGAGGTAGAAGTCATCCTGCAGCTCCGGAGCATCCAGCACTTTGAAAGGGATCTTTGAGATCTTACGGGCAGGTTTACGAGGGGAGCGGAGCAGCTTGTGACTGCAGAATAATGAAAAAGACAGGCTAGTTATCTGACTGTATAAATGAAGCACTGTTCAAGGCATGTGAACATTGTCATACCTTTTGTTACTAAGAGGGGAAAGGGAGTATGGTGAGACTTCATGGTCACTATTGAAAGGCACTCTCTTAGTGTGGACAGTGTACTGCAGAGAAAACACATAAAACAGAACTATTCAACATCCTTCTCTTCAATGTGTAAGTGACTTAAAAGAGCTGACTAGCTAAAACAGTTTTAAATGACTTGTACCCTAAAAAGGCTTTGAGAGTCTTGAGAGAGGACTGCATGCCGCCGGTCGTCCGTGTGAGGGTCCGGCACGCTCTCTATCCCGGCCCCTAGTAACTCATTCCTCAACAAAGCTGCGTAGGCCACAGCATCTGCAGGGATGGGAGTAAAAAAGGTGAGAAAAAACCCAGTTCGTTTAGAGGTATTGTTACGACAAACAACAGGAATGATTCACAAAAAGCACAAATATCTGACCTTTGCTTGAGTCTGAGCTGGCATCTTTAGCTTTATGGTTCTGGTTTGGGGAGCGACAGTTCTCCTGAGGTGAAAAAAAAGGAAATGAGCATGACTTTTTGGTACACCTTTAATAACCACTCTGTGTTCTACACTACAACAGGTCATGTGACTGAACTAATCGCTCACATTGGCATAGTGGAAGTTGATGCTCCAGTTGCTTCCAGCCCGGGTGGGAATAAAGCGGTCCCCTGACTTCACACTGACAGGACTGCAGGTTGCACTTACACACTGAGAGACCAGAGAGAGATTGTGCATATCAAACATTTCCTATGTTACAATTATAGTTATGTGATTTAGTAGAGCATTAATCACATTTTATTGCTTATTGTTCTTATTATGATGCGTTACGAACACCTTGGACGAATTAAATATTTTTTTTTAAAGAACTAAAATGTTGTGAAACACTGATGACAGAGTGGAAAATCTAAGTTTGATCCCACAAGAGGGAGTGCTGTGACGAGGTCAGGACTAAAGTGCATGAGTTTATAATTAGTGTAGTATAGCTAGTACATTGTTTTTCTTAACATCTAATCTAATCTAAAGAAATTGCCACCATTGTTTATAAAGCTTGGAGTACTAGATGTGTAGAAAAAAGTCTATTAATAAGCACCTTTAAGCTCATGTAGCTGTATCTCATGTACTATCTGCAGAAGCAGGGCTAAAGTACTTTCATACACACACATACGTGTCTGATTTTCTCACACTATCGGTCTGACCTTTGACAGACGGGCATCTGTCTGCAGGTTCTGGTGGTTGATTTGCCTCAGCAGCCGTCTCTCGTACTCCTGGTCCATCTCCCCGCCCCGCCCCCCCCTAAAACACCGCTCTCTCCTGTTGAGGAAATCCACTCCGGGTCCCCATCTCTGTGGAAAACAAGCAGCCTGATTCATGACAGAAAGCAAAGGCAGCAGCGGCTCTTCATCTGCTCGTAACGCATGCAGCATGCAGCGTGCTTAACGTGCATGTCGGCGCAGTAAGGTGGTATTAATGTGACCTGGAGAGAGATATCATACCCGAACATTGCTTCTTAAAGACAGACACATTAAGCTGAGAAACATAATCAATGTGTCAATGACAGCCGAGCCGTTGTCATGGCATCAATCGCTTTCACGAATCAGTCCATTTAAACAAGCACAGAAACATCAGCTGACGAGCATGCAGCTCGACAGTGAAGCCCACCTACCGTCTGACTCACACGGTGGATCACGTCTCCAAATCGACCGTCATCTTCCGATTAAAGACTGGTGCATCAGCGAGCAGATAGCGGTGAGGTTTTTCTCTCGGACAACAGCGGTCTGTGAAAATGTCAAGGCGACGAGCTGGTGTTGTTTACGTCTGAACAAAGATGGCGACCGAATCAGCTGTAGCAGAAATGTTGGGGTTGACTTCTGCTAGCGCAGTGCAGAGCTAAACAGCGACCTCTATCGGTGAGACATGCACCCTGCATTTAAAGATGCATTTTCATTTTTTTTTCTTCTTTTGTTTTTTGTTTTGGACACGGGGTGTCGCTGTTGCACCGTAAAATAACTTACCTAGTGCTCCCAATGAAGATAAAGCTGTCTTAAGTGGAAACGGGAATTAAGTTGGTAAAACATGATAAAACGAAGAAAAAGCAAAATTCACATTGGAACACAATTTATAGGGATCAAAAGCAACAACAGAATGAAACTGACCATGAGCTGCCTTTATTGTTGTATTATGTTTGCCCTCCAAAACAATTCCCCCAAATATGTATTAAGGAAATACCAGCTTTTAAGGGACTACTTTTTTATTACAATTTCTCACAAGGTAATTGATTTTATGCCGAAGACATATCACCAAATACAAACTAAACTGAAAATACACATTTTCAAGAATAGTCCATGTAATATGAAATACATTTTTCTCGATGGTGCAAAATGAGCGTTCAAAGAGGGGTCATTCTCATGTTGTCCCTTTTTCATTTTATGTGAAACCCAAAGTGTGATAGGGAAATGTTACCACTTTACATGTCAAGTTGAATAAAATAGATTAATAAATAAACATCAAAATGCAGTGTTATAGTGTTGTTACATATATGGCAGCTGGGTCTGACTATGTCAAGCCAATGTCAACTTAAATGAAGGATAAACAATTCCTCATACCACACATCGAATGGCAGGATATCCAGACGTGTGTGGAAAAATACTCCCAAAATCACAAAGGAACCTGAAAACACATGATTCTCCAGTAAATACCTTTTAAACGTTCAAACCTAACAAACAGTCATTTGCATTCACGTATGTTTCTGTTAACAGACGTGTGTCTTGCACTGAGAGAAAATATTGACAGGCTTGCCTGAGGACCCCATGAGCGCATGACTTCAAAGTAAACAAAGATCTTATATTTGCCCTTTCTGGTTCTACATTTTCCATCCCCTGCTAATATGTTCAGAGAGGGCACTTTGCAAACATTCGAGTTGGATAAAGGTTATGTCTTTGAACTCTTTCATGTGTGGTTTTAATTCTGTGCAGAGTGAAAGAAAAAATGAACAAGACAGGAAACTGGGTTGGATGCTGCCAGGGCTTTAATGATACCGACTGACATGGTAGAGTGGAGACAAGGCATGGCATGTGTGGTGGCACTCAGATCTGCACGTACGCCCGTCTGTTGCCCTTTGTCTGCAAGACGCTGGACATACATTCACATGTCAGCAGTCATGTAAGGTACTGTAAACAGAGACTGTTTGGGCTGTCTCTGATTTAAGTCCTGTGCTTAATTTAGTCTGTTTTTAGTAAAGACAAAGTAAATATGCACTTATATTATCTAATCAGTGCTGGAAACTCATGAAGTAAAGATACTAAGCTTTAATCTCCCAATTCCTGCTATTTTATGCGTCTAACTCCACTACATTTCAGAGACATTTGCACCTGTAGTTTCAGTCACAAATGCTGAACACATGGATCTTTTTCTGTTTTTTGATACTAAAAGAACTGTCTGTCTCTTTCACTTTAAGGGGAATTTATTTTATTGTAGCATTGGTGCCATTACTTAAGTGATTTTTTGATTTTTTGTGTTTGTTTGTTTTACCAATGTGCATATTCATACTTAAAACGTGTATTTCTCCCACAATTACATACTTTACTTATCTGACCATCATTATATTTTGCTTTTCAACAGCCCAGCCACAACAACCTATTTTATCTCCATCCTCCATCAGGTCCACACAGTGCAACGTGCGGCCAGGCCCATGTTGGAGCAGCCTGATGGAGCAGAGTCTGTTGGGAGTAGAGCAGCTGTCTCCCTAAGTCAGGGTGGAGGGGGAAACACTGCAGCCTTATCGCTCTTTTAATACAGCATAGTTCAGTGAACACAGAGGAAGCTGGGGCAGTGCTTGCAGACTGTGACGCTGTCAGATCCTTACTGGAATTCATAGCAACAACAGAAACTGGACTCTGACTCATCTCATTTCTTGTATGATGAAAAATGATAGTTTGAAAATTGAAAACTAAATGATATAAGAATTAAATGTAGAGTTTTTCCAGACAACATGACTAGCTTTGTTTCATTATGTCAAACAAAGTTGCTTTAGAAGTTGAGGTACTGCTGCATAAAGAAGAGAGGTCTGGAAAACCATAGAAAACTAATATAACAGTTATCAGTTACTTACAGGATAAATGTTCCAGATTACCTTTATACTAACCAATTTGATAATTTATAAACATGTGTAGTTAACAAAACACATTATTAACTCACAGCTACTTTTAACCTGTTGTCCTTTATTTCTCTGAAGTGAACCTCTCTGAACAGTTTAAAAGGTCTGTTCATACTTTTTATCAAACAATTGCCACCATTTATCAGTTTAGTTTTTCATTTTGGCAAACTATTGTAATGATTTAGCCATTACTTTAAGCTTAGTATGACAATTCATGCATAATGTTAAGCATGATTTTCCCAATTTTTTCATTGGCCTACTTATAGCTATTTTCAGCCTTCCATGATTGTTTAGCTAATTATTTCAACCTTTCATTCATTACTTTTAATACTTTAACAATTTGTCTATTATTACGCTAGCAACTGAAAAAACGTCACACGATAAATTGAGCTAATAACCAACCATAACGTAAAGGTTAATACGTTAATATAAAAAAATATATAAATATTTTATCTAATTGTTTTATCCATACATCCATTAAGGTAAACATTTCAGTCCTTCAACCAGTAATGGTAGCTAATTTTAATAAGATTCATATATCACCATTTTAACCATTCATCTATTCCTTATGATGAGCAATTCAAGCAGTGTTTGTAGTCTAAGCTTAAACTGTTAAAGGTCACATATTTTCCTCCGCTATAACAATTTGAATTTAGTCTCAGAATTCCCCAAAACATGTTTGTTAAGTATCTAATATTTGATCATGCCTATAAACCCCTCTATATCAGTCCTGATCACAACAGGCTGTTTCCGTAGCTTTAAATGCAAGCACGCTGTGTTCGACCACGTCCCTCTGGGTGGCTTTGATGGGTTTCGGCTTTTTTCTCCACACCTTTTTGTTTATGATGAGAGGGCAGAACAAACACCTAGCTGTGGAAGCGTCACCCACCTGTGGGAGGGGTTACTGCCCTTTGTGATGTCATGAAACATAAGCACCTGGCGTTATTTTTGATAACATGTAAGTAAGCCTGTTGACTAAGTGACAATGCATGAGGGAACTTGAATGAACTGCCAAATTGATTTTATAACTAATCTAATATTGAAAAAAATGAACTAGTGTTTATGTTAGAATACCATGGTAAAAGAGTATATTTGTTTGAAAAGTAAAATCTAATACTATTAACACACTTTATGGTAAAATTCAATTAAATATATTTGAAAACAATTCATTTTAATTATTTTTTATAAGAGTGTACTGAGACACAAAGGAACAACATGTGACAATAACCCTTCCAGATCATTTTTAAACCATAGTCTTGAGTTTTTATCTAGATGACCTTTTGAGTTTCCAATAAGAATGTTTTGTTTATCTCACCCACATGTAATGTTTTTCATACTGTGTGGGCCTTTCCTCTCTCTTTAGTCTTTTCCCCTCCACAGACTGAGCCACTGCAGAGCATGTTTCATATCTCCTCCCACGCACTCCCTCACTGTGACACACCAGACAGCAACAGAGCTGCACCCTCTCAATGTTTTCTCTCTCTCTCTCTCTCTCTCTCTCTCTCTCTCTCTCTCTCTCTCTCTCTCTCTTTTGCTGTCTTTGTGTCAAATAAGGACATTTATTGATTGGGGCAAAATCAGGAGAAGGGCATGTGGATTTAACGTGATTTGGTTTGCAGTAGATCTCTCTTGATCCATCAGGCCAAATTTCCCAATATTCTGTGAGGTTGCAGTTTCATTCAAGCGGTGGAACAGTTGACCTAGAAACTGTATTCAAATGAGTATTTACCTGTTTGCACATGCATAATTTGCATGCTCAGGTGTCACAAGTTTGTGTGCATGAATGTGTTTCATCCTTAACTATGACTTTGTGATCCTAGGGAAGTATTTCCTATTTTTATTTATTAATTTAAAAGAAAATTGACAACAAGGATGATTTATTTACCACTGTGTCCCCACAGGGCCTCTAACTTCACAGCGATTCCTTAACTGGCTGCGCGCTGGCCGAAGAGCCCAGAATGTCAAAGTGATTCTGTGTCTTTAAAGGCATCATAACAAATGTGGTGTGACACTGAAAAGTGCTTCACACATAGGATTACATCTAAGAATACAATCAATGTTTAATCACAACCACACTATGTAAAAAATTATAAGACACATTGATGATCATATAATCATCTTTCTATTATCTATACCGCTTGTCCTGTTTGGGGTCGCAGTAGGCTGGAGCCATCCCCAGATGTCATTGGGCGATAGCCTGGACTGCTCACCAGTCAATCGCAGGGCTGACATATAGAGAGAGACAACGAGACACATTCACATTCACACCTACGGGCCATTCAGTCACCAATTAACCCAAGGAGCATGTCTTTGAACTATGGGAGGAAACCACGGAGTACACCGAGAGGACATGCAAGACAGAGAGGCCTTGTCCGACGAGGAATCAAACCAGCAACCACTGCCTAGTACAACAGCACTAACTACCCCACCGCTGTAAAGCCCCATTGTCATAATATTTTATAATATTCCTAGTATTTTCAGACTAATATTTTCAGTTATTATACTTTGAGTATAGTTTAACATTTCTCTTGTATTTCTTGTTCAGTGGATTATATAATGCTGCCTTAAAAATCTTTATGTAATTGAAACAAGTTTAGACAGTTGCATGCAAAGGCAAATCGCTGAGGGAGAAACAATGGCATATCTGTGGCGACTGCAGCCAGGTTTGATAACAAGATGATTTGTGACATTTTACAGGGAAGGACACATCCTGTTATTGTCCAAATCTTTCAATTTAAACTCAACACACACAGACACACACATACGAGAGGCCGGAGAGGAAGAGAACTGTTCGTCATTCTCTTCAGGACTTTTGCAGGGATCTTCCTCATCAATCTGTCTCAGCCACTCAGAGCTGATCTTTGTCATTGACATACAGACCTGTGTTCTTGAATTATCCTGGAAAGTCTAATATGACCAAATATTCCTGTTCACTGACTACAGTTCCCAACCCAAATAAAGAAAAACAGCAGTTGGCTAGCAGCAACGGCAGGAAGACTTTTTATTTTTTTTATTTTAAAGTGAATGTGGAGAGAGCAGGTTTGTTTTGCTGGAAGTGGTTCTCTTCCTCTTTTGCATTGGCTGTGGAGGCTTTCAGAGTCTGGCTGTGGGAGTGGAGAAACAAGGTGGATTGGCTGTCAGCTAGCTCTCCTGGCAGTAAAAGTCCCTGGCCAAGCCTTAGTTGTGTGGCTCACAGACATCAGGGCCAGTTTCCTGACGTCAGACCTCAAGACTTGTGTTAAGGTTTCAAACAAACTTGCTGCCCATTGCTATGGTATTACGGACCACCACCATGGAAAACACTTGTCTCTGTCTGCGCCTGTGTTTATCATAAACAGCTGCCTCATTTCTGCTGAATCGAACGGAAGAGTGGATCGGCTTTAGGTTTCTTGCTCTCATTCAGACATCCGGACACTATCACATGGAGGGAATTTTTGTGTGACACACAGGTTGATTTCAGGGAAAATTCATTTGAACTGTCTCAGGAACAAAGGTCTATTAGAACATTTTATTGCCATAAACCAGGTACTTTTCATAGCTGAATAATGAGCTCATCGGAACACAGTGTAATTAAATAACTGGAAGATATATAATTACTAAAGGCAGTTTATGTAACGTGACAGGTATCTGACCTTATATGGAAGTTTTTTATGTCTGTTGTTGTGACCTATATATCACGCCTTAAAAAAAGCTATTCATGTTGCACTGTTTAGAGGCTTTTTGCTTTATACAAATTGCAGAAATATTCTGCAACTCTGCAATAAATTTTAAAAACATTACAGAAACTTCTCTCAAATGATGCCTGGTTTGTGAATAAAGAGTTTTTCCTCAAAGTATAACATGTTTTGAAGCTCCAAAAGTGAACAGGAAAGGAGTATTAAACCATTGGTACGAAACTTGTGCTATATTATCTGACTGTACACACACTCTATGGGATTCAGATGGACAGAGTCTCTGATTGGTTAGAAACACAGCTTCTGATTGGTTTAAAAGACTCAAAACATGTGAGACAAAGTTGACAAATAAAATTGTTCAAAACATAAAATAAAAACAGAATAACACTAAGACATTATGTGTTGGATTTAAAAGTAGGGATATACTGTAAAAAGTCTCTGGATAATGACTGCAGATTGAAGCAGGAGAAGATGACTGCACTGAAACCTCGAAGAAAGATGCATCTGACTTGAACACATAAAAAGTCACAATAAACCATACTCTGCATTTTTCTTTATTCCTTGGGGCTTTTAATGCCATTAATTAGAGACAGGAAGGCAGATATAGTCAGAAAGAGGAGAGGAAGAGAGAGAGAGAGAGAGAGAGAGACGTGGGAAAGAAGCCACAGTTCAGATTTGAAACCGAGCCAATTTTTTTTTTACAAGTTTGCAGATTCACGTTTACATATCTTTATAGGTGTATACATTGTAGTGATTTGACGTAATAGGATCAGTTAAAGTTTTGATACTGTATTGTTTAATAATTTATACAACTAAACCTGTAAAATCCTCTGCTGTCTTCAAACGGGCCCTCCCGTTGATCACGTATTCAGATGATTATCTACATGGGTCAAAGTACTCACATTGCTGGAGTGAATGCTCTGAGGGCTCTGCACATAGCATGACTATCTCTACTCTTCCTGTTTACACTGCTGCCTTAACGTCCAGCAGCAATGAACCCAAATCTGAGGGAAGACAGGTCACTGGTTTCACTGCAGGGAAATGACGGACGACACTTGTCGGTTTTCCCCTTAGAGTTGCAAAATAAACTAACAATTTGAAAGGTTACATTATTGCATCAGTTTAAATCATAGACTGTCACACATTTACTAACTTGTCATTTGTTTTTTTGTTGTCTTTTTTAAACCTGGTGCTCTTTTATTTGCCGTTGCTATGTTGGTTTTTTTCGGTCAGAAGTGACCATTGTGTTGTTGTTGAGGAGTGTGGAGCTGAAAAAGTTAGAAATGACTAGATTAAAAAAAAAAAAAAAAAAAAAGAGAGCACGTCTTTGACCTACTGTTTGATGATTAGACCAAACAAGACTCCATGTTTGCTCAATCATTGCATGACATAAAACCCCTCGAGAGGCATGTAGCAATTCCACACTCTGAGTTTCAGTGACTGAATTAGCGGAGGGGACATCCAGCTACATTTTAAATGACCTAAAAGTAATATTACAATCCCCTCCCACATGCAGTTAAGAATACAGAAATGATCTCAGGAGACCTAAACTTCTTAACTGAACATTACGGCTGTTGTCGCCCTTTTTAATAAAGGGCCTGATATTGATCAACTCACTAACCACTCAACAGCTTTACGGATAAGAAAAATCGTAAATTACAACATTTAATTTAAATTCATGAAGCCAGGATTTCTTTTGTGACCAAATAAACAACAAACACCAGAGGATTCTGTAATACATGCCCATTTTAATAATCCGATAGAAAACATTTCTTGAACACAACATTACACCGTTTTACAATATATTGTGAGGAACACACTGAAAAAATAGATTTGAAACATGTTTTATATATTTCAGCAAATATTCCTTTAGCGGTACAATGACCCGTCACCGTACACAATCGACTGCAGCAAAGATTCAGCCTTCATAAATCGGCCTGGAACCAAAGACCCAGACATAAATCCAGACTTCTTCTGCACCTGACATCAGGTGTGTTGTTGGCTCATCGGAATGTACAAACATTTCAAACGGTACTTTGCAAATCGTCAAAAACTGAACTGCATGACTTCACGTTATGGTCCTTTAGCAAAGTAGCTTGTTGAGTACAATAGATCAGAACCACCGGACAAGTACAGTCAAACTGTGACATGTGGTAGTGCTTATAAATAACAAATATACAGAGAATATTAACCATCAATACCAATATTATCATATACAAGAATAAGATAATAAATAGACTGTTACAAACAGCTGAAGAGTCATCGAGACTGTGCAACTCTGTGACACACACACACACACACACACACACACACACACGCGCAAACACACTCATACGTCCATATCATGTCACAAGACGATATAGTCTTTTATTCTGAAGGTTGCACCTCACACGTGGTACCTATAAGGTAGTGTTGGACACATCAGCAACCAGCTGCTGAAGTGTCGCCTTATTCAAAGTGCTGGATTAAAAACTACAGGATACAATGATTTTAAATCGCTAACAGGCGTCTCTTTTTCAAATGTGCACGCAGTCTTATCGTCGTGTGAAAGATCCAAATGTGTTACGGTGTCTTCACGGAGATGGATTGCTTTGAACCCTGAAAAAGGGTTTGTTTTGTGAGAGCAAATGAAGAGTTACACAGCGGAAACAGATTTCTCATGATGCCATAGCTCAGTACAAAACAAAGTAAGGGGATTTTTGTTGATTTCTCATGAACACTTGGAGAGGCTTTAACTGTTCATCTAGCTACAGGAGGATACAAGAAGAGACCAGCTTTGGCTTCCGGTTGGAAATCTGTTACACCGCTGACACTTCAAGCTAAGAGTCAAAGTTCTCAGAGGTGGCAGTAAACAGTGCTTCCCTTTAAAGGGATCTTTGGAGGTTTCTTTGACTCACTACTACAAATGTTGACTTCAAAGAGTCCGATCTGGGACTTAGTGAAGTGCTAAATGAATTCATTACAAATCAAATTTAATTGACTTTTTTTTTTGGTTTTGCATGTTTTAAATTATTGAATGTCTCCACTCTCTCTCTCTCTGCTGCCACAAAGTGCAAATTGTGCTGGGAAGTCAACTGATTTTAGAAATACATCCACCAGACGCGTCTGTGAAGAACAAGCTTAAAATATTGCAGGAACATCCGGAAGACTGTGTGAGAACATTATGTCTGCTTTGTAGAAAATCGGACACATTTTTACAGCTACATGAATGTGTTCAATAAATTATAAAAACACTTACAAAAAGACATGGTCGTTAAAAAAAGGCACACAACTTCTTTTCTTTTCTTTTTTTAGACAAGTGATAAAAAAAACAAAAAAACAACAACAACTACTTGGTAACACAGAATTTGTGGACAAGTAGTTTTGGCTGGACGCTTTAAGGTGTCGCATCCGATCCCTACACGATACAAAGAATCTGAATGAACATACAAAAAAAGTCCTGAAGTGCAAGTTTGGAAGTTTTACTAGTCTCAGTACTCAGACACAATTGTCAGTTTTACTTTCTTTGTGAGAACAAAGATCCAGCCTTTCATTCAGACAGTAGTCCCTTCTTTCAAAAAGCAGACACTTTCTCTTCCCCAGCTCCTTTTTACGGGGCTAAAAAAACAAACTGCCACTAGGTTTCCAGGCCATGTTTGCAGGGGTGCCCCACATTCACTCAGGCCCTCTTTGCCAGGCAGCTCCAAAGAGCCAGATTGCAGGATTTCTCCACTGCAATGAAAATAATTCAGCCAAAAACAGCTCAAACGAACTGCATCCTTGAACACCGTCAGTCGGGCTATGTTTCCTCTGGGGAGACGTCACCACTTGTCATTTCTACCCTGCCCTCATCTGAGGTGGGATCTTGAAGTATCACACCAGTCTCCATCATCCCGCCCTCGCTGACTTCGCCCTGATCGTCCAGCGTCAGTTCAAACTGGAATTTAGTCGATGCAGGTCCCTCCTCCAGCTCCCCGTGTGGGCCGCCCTCGCCGTCGCTGCTGTAGAAGGGAGGGGAGGGGCTCTGCGGGATCATGCTCTGGTACCAGTTCCGGTTGTCTTCCAGCATGTCCAGGATGTCCTGGGCGTCAGGATGGACCAGGTCAGCCCAGGTTTCCCACAGAGGGTGAACGATGTAATCAATAAAGCCAACCTGGAAGAAATAAAGGAGGAAGTCAGTGAAAATGAAAACAAAAGCAACAATTTAAAAGCCGTATTTTATTTAAACCCCTCAATGTATACGTGATTACTATTTGGATTTCATACGCTCTTGATCTACATCTGTTACCTGTGTTCTCTCCACTGAAGCTGTATGTTTGTCACACATGGGGCTGATCTCCATCCCCCGCTCCCTCTCTCTGTCTCCCTGGTGGAAGAACTCTTCCATGATCCGGTCTGTCCACTGACGGTAAAGATCCAAAGGCTTGGTCGGGTTGCTCAGGTCAGCACAGTGAACCATGTTACGCAGAACCTGCAGAAAAAAACAACAAAAAAAACAAACATTTTAAACATCTTGCATCTTTTTTTTTTGGTGCACCAGACTGTCTGAGGTGTGTGTGTGCGTGTGTGTGTGTGTGTGTGTGTGTGTGTGTGTGTGTGTGTGTGTGTGTGTGTGTTTGAGCACGAGTGTGCATCTTACCTGCATCCTGTCTGTGTAGTTGTCAAGCAGCAGGACTCCAGAGCTCGTCACTTTCTTGGTTTCCACCATCGTCTTCAGATCGGCCAGCAGACTCATGTGTTTGGACATGTCTGTTGCCAAAACCTAAACGAGAAAAAGACACAAAGGGTGACGTTAGACGAACCGTACGATGACAGCGAAAAAATGGGTTCTGCAGAAATGGAGACGCTTGCTCACCATGTCTATGACCATCCTGCGCAGCGTCTGCCTCTGCTTCTTGCTGAGGTTTTGGAAGATGTCGCAGTTGTCTTCCTGTAGCAGTTTGAAGCCCACAGCCAGGTGGTGATTCTCCAGCACTGACTCATCGTTATACATCAGAGCCAGCTCGGAGTCTACAGGCAGAGAAAGGAGGGAGGACAAACTGAGCGTTAGCCTTTTAAAACGTGGTTACATCCTTAAAAAAAAGAAAAAAAAAAGAAAGAAACTAAATACATTGTTTGGTAGCAATCCATTAAAGGGGACTTACTGGTGTTGATGAGGAACTGGTTGGACACTCCTGGGTGGTCCACGTCGTGAATAGCTGCAGCAAAAATGGCCGCCAAGATCTCCAGGTCAGTAAAGACGGCCTGCGTTTAAAGAGAAGGAGAAAAGAAAACAAAGTGATAAATTAAAAACTGGCCCAACGAGGTGTCCAACAATTGTTTGAGGCTGACTCTCGAATGTGTCATCCTCTACGGCACGCAGTTTCAGGGGCATGCCAGCACTGACGACACTAATGCCAGTCAGCCAATTAGATCATAATGGAGATGCTGAGAAAATAAATAAAAAGGCGTGGGCCAAGATGCTTCGAGTATCGACGACTTCATTGATTACGAATCTGAATCACTAAAACTAACTGGGTTTTTTCCCCCTCCGTTCTATGAAAGCATAAAGATTGGGCTTACATCCAGTGCAGGTGTGGACAGGAGGATGTGGGTGGACTGTGCAACATCAGCTGCATGGAGGCTGTTGTGGTACGCCACGTCTGAGTGATAGTGGCCCTCCAGGGTCAGCATGAACGTCACAAAGGTGTCTGTTGGAATCTTGAAGGTCCTCATCAGGTCTCGCTCCTGCGTGCGATACAAGCGAGGGAAGGACAACAGTGAGAAGGGACAAAAGACGGTACGGCGAATGTGATCTGTTTACTGTGTGGTTTACACACGCAGAGAGACGAGCGGGGTTGAAGGCACTGACCTGGAATATGGTGTACATGACAGAGGTGAGCGGACGGTTATGGGAGTGCTCGGCCACTTTGAAGATATTTAGTCCCCATTTGTTGACGTCCTCCAGGTCCTGTGAGCGAGAACACACGATCAGACATCTCTCTCAGCCAATCATTTTATTTTCTTGTCTGTCTGCTGTATGATCCGTCTCCGGCTTACCTTCGACAGCAGCTCCTCCTGGTCCGTCTTCACCCCGAAGCGGCTTCCTGTTCCTCCACAGATGCTGGGCGTGTTGCTGACCTTCCTCACGCCGCTGATCTGGGTCATCGTCCCGCCCTGCTGCTGCTGTTGGTGCTGCTGCTGACCTTGTCTACGCTTCCTCTCCCTCGACTTAGGGACCGGACACGGAAGCTCCAACTCATTCTGCTTATCTGGTAGAAGAAAAGAAAAAGTTTTTAAAAAATGTGGTCGTTGGTTGTTACAGAGCAGAAGCAGACTGGACCGGTTGGGGTTGGATTGTGTCTCACGCGCCGCACAGAGTGAACGTAATAAACACGGGGAGACACCTCTAACACCTCCATGACAACACGTTAGAGCTGCACTTTCTTTTTCTCTTATAGGTTTAATCTGCTACATTTGTCCCAGAGAGCACAGTCTGCCAAAGTATGTGTGAGCATACCTGGCCAATAAGGCTGATTCTGAGAGTCATCTTTTATTAGTCATTGCTGTCACACTAAACATTGTGGAAAAAACACACCAAACACGTGGCATGAAGTCACGTCGGCCTGCGCATTCTAAGAAAGTGAGCAGCAACAACTGTGGATGCTGGCTCATTAAGCCTGAACAACAAGTTAGTGTGCAGGTCTGCTTTGTGACCGTGTGCAAAACTCCCCTGGAGTGTACTACACACACACACACGCTACTGCGTCCTCCACAGAGCACAGGAAGACAGTCATCTCTCTACACCTGACAGGTGTTCGCGGCGGTGCAGATGACAACAAAAGCGCGAAACTTCAAAGACTCAAATCCCCCCCCCCCACCCCCCCTCCCCCATCTTAACTATGTAGGCTGAAAAAAAAAATGGAGGTGTGCTTCGTAGCCGGGCATGAGTGTGCACCGACCCTACGTGTATTGGGTTGCCTGTCTGGGTGGATGATGGCGTTAAGTTTGATAGGAAGGTGAAAGACCTGAGGGGCAGACCAGCTGGCTCGCAGCACGAGTCACGAAACGCCACGGGGCTTTTTTTTTTTTTTTTTTCAAGAGAGAGAGGAGGGGGGGGGGACACTGCTGCTGTCCTCCTGATGTCTCCGTGGACCTGATGTCACCGTCTGCACACAAACACTCTCCCTCTCGCCTGCTCTTTTGCCTCCCGAGTTTTCCAGAGGGAGAGTCTTTCCTCTGTGTACTCCGTCTTCTCTCTCTCTCTCTCTCTCTCTCTCTCTCTCTCTCCACATCTCCCTGCAGCTGGAGAGAGGGGACTCTCTGTGTCTCCCCTCCAGACCAGTTCAGACTGGTTTGAGTGGACTGGAGCACACCAGGCTACTTAGCACATACTGTGGGTGACCTGGCAACCTCTGCCACATACAAACTGTCAGATTCCTGACGGACGCCACCTCATTTTATCCACTGCTGTAATGTGTGCAGCACATCTTGTAATGGACCTACTTCTGTGTGTGTGATGATTTGTGTTTGCTGCAGTGCTCACCTAGGAAGGTGTTGGAGATGTATTCTGACACTTGGTTGCCCGAGCGGCTCATCTCAGACAGGTGGTTCAGTTCCCGGTTCAGCATCCTTTTGAACTGGAGGGAAGAAAAAAAAAAGATAAAGAGAACATAATGAGAAATGATTTATGAAAGAGAAGGAGGATAAACATTCACTGCATCATTACAGAGTCGGTTTTTTTCCGAGCAGAGAAATTAAGCGTTTCCTGTTATGTTCCACTGAAAATATGTCCCATGAGAACACGGCCTGCTTCTTTCAAAATGCACCATGAGGTTGTGTTGACGTCTCCTCGGTCAGTCCCGAGGGGACTTGAGACTGTCTCATAATTCAGCAAACATCAATTCATATACAAAATTATCTTTATGTTACTTTTTTTTTTCTCTCCAGGGAAACAAAATGTGCCAGTTTTTTTTTCCCTCTCTCAGAGCAGAGAGAGAGCAGGACACCAGAATGAGTCCAGACTAAATCAAAAACATTGAAGTGCTTGAACCAAAGATAATGAAATCCATCATAAGTGATTAACCGGCTACAGTTAAAATACTTCAATATAGAGTTTATACACGCACACACATGCACCTACAAATACACAAAGTCCCGTCCGTGCTTTGTCTCCTCTGGGACACACCTTGATGTATCCCCAGGACACGGAGAACAGGTAGTTGGCCTCAGGCATGGTGCTGAGCTGTGCTGAGCCCCTGGTGCTCCCCAGCAGAAGCCCTGTACGCTCCTCTCTGAGTGGACCCCCAAGGCTGCGCTCAGCCCTGCAACCTGCAGCGCAAATCTCTTCCAAATACTCCGCCTTCAGACGCTGGACTGCGGTAACAACAACAACAAAAAAAGCCCCTGCTGAACCGCCGAAAAGGGGGCTGCGGCAGACCCCGACACTACATCCCTGAGCAAATATGTCTCCTCATGTTGTCGCCTCCTGTTTTCCAGTATTGCAAAGCCGCTGGCAAGAGTGATGGAATCCCCCCACCCCGCCCCCCAGGTGCAATCAAGATTTCCTTTTCTTCGTGAATCGAAGCGTCTCCGTCTGTCTCTCTAAATCACAATCCGAACGCTATCCTGAGTTGACACAACTGGGGGAAATCCAACCTTCCCGAGCCCCGATTGAGCAAAGCAGGGAGGACGATTTTAATAGAGAGGGAGAAAGGATAGGAGGGATGCAGAAAGACGGAGACGAGGAGGAGGAGGAGGGGGGGGGGGTGTGCTCTAGCTGTAGAGTCCCCTGTGGCAGAGAGGCTGATGGAGTCTCTCTCTCTCTCTCTCTCCCTCTCTCTCTCTCTCGCTAAACACTGAGCCAAGCACAGCACTGCAGAAAATGGGAGTTTGGAGAATCCCCCCCTTATCTCTCTCTCTCTCACACACACACACTTGTGCTCTCTGCAAACCCCCTCCCTCTGTCTCCCCCCCCCCCCATGCACTCCCCCTGCTCAGTAATGCAGAACAGAGTCAACGCATACTGCGCAATGTGAGGCTTCAAAGCACCACAGCGTTTATCACATGGCCGAGGACACCCGAGGTATTCATTTCTCAGTTTGGGTTTGACTCTTTAAAAAAAGAAACATTAGCTGCAGTGCACATTTTGGCGCATCTTACATTTTTCTGTTTTCATTCTGAATTTCAGCTTGTCAACAACTCTTTTCCCAATACGCAGTGTGTTTTCTGTCTCTCTGCAGCAGCACTGTGTGTAAAAAAAAAAGAAAAAAAAAAAAGACATAAATGAAGACAACGGATGAGAGAGTTTTTAGTCTGCCACCCACTAGTGTACCACCAATTGCACGACAACCTGAACGCCATGGCAACAGAGTCACGTGCGCACCCCCCCTCCATCGTTCTCACGGTGGTCCCTGTTCTGAACACATTGCATCACATCGCAAACACACACACACACTCAACGCATGGTGTGTGTTCTGGATTGACATAACTGGGCTAAACACTGTAAAGACACCAGATTGTGTCAGGCTGCAGATTCGGATGAAAAGGGCTTTTCCTGTCAAGGAAAAAAAAAAGTTGAAGCAAACCACATCCTAATCCTCATAATGAATGCAACTGAGTAATTGTGCAATCAATTTTTCTTTCCGGATATTTGATTCTGATTTCATTTAAAAATGTCCTGCAGTCATTCTCCTCATACAGAACCAGACACTCTTTAGTCTCTGCAGCTAATAGCTGTCAAGCAGACGGCTAACATCCACTCGAGTGCGAAACTTGAAAACCTCTTTCAACGCGCTGGCTGCACTCAGACAGCCAGCCTGCCAGAGGCTGTCCATTAAAATCAAAAGAGAGCTGGTCAGGATAAAAATGTGAATTGGAATCAGGCGTCTTGATTCCTTTCAAAGGGTGACCTGTAATTGATTCTTTAAGGAAGCAGAGCCCTGCAGATTATTGTAACCTGTAGGAAATGAATCAGACACAAAGCCACACGTCAGTTTCTCCGGGTCATGTAGTTCAGCTCAGACACACAGCGTGCATTCACAGCATGACGACAAGTCTGAGTGTTCAGGAGAACAGATTACTCAATGCATGGCGGTAACTCAGACATCCTTTTACGTTGCTGCTCACTCAGACCCCCCCCCCCCCCTTAGCAACCTCCACAAGTTACATAAAGTCAACTTGTGGTTCATTCTATGAGGGCGATGAGCTGATACGTCCCAAGAGTTTGAATATTCAAAAACTGTGCACACTGGAGTCACTGTTTTAATGTCAATGTGCAAACCCAAACACTATTTACATATGAACCCGTTTAAAGGGGCACACAAACAGTTCAAATGTTACTTTGCCTGAAACTGTGAATAAAGAATCACATAAAAGGCGGCAAATAAAAGAAACTAAGAATAAAAAGAAAGTTTTACTTTGAACTCTTTTTGTAAAGACATGATTGACTTTAAATCAAACAGAAACTTTTCTCACCTTTTTCCAACCCGTGAGCATCTCAAAGTTCTTCTCCTGCTTTTCAGAGCAACATAATCCCATTGTCACTTTAAATTTTTAAAAAAACCCAATCCGAAACACAACTAAAATGAAATCCCGTAAAGTTCCTTTGAGCTGTAACTCCTCTTCAGCGAGTCTGAGCGCTGCTTCCTCACTCTGTGGAGTCTTTTGTCAAGTGGACACAGGCAGGAAACGTATGGCGATAAAGCTCAACTTCTCTGATCGGCCTCTTTAGTCTAACATGAGATTGGTGGCTCCTCCCTCCAGCACAGGCCCAAGCATGCGTCCCCTCCTACTTCCCCTTTTTTTTTTTCACTTGACAAAGAAGTTTGACTCAAGTCACTTACTGGTAGAAGCTCTTCCTCCTCAGGCAACAAACAACTAACATACCTTTAACCCGTCACTGAAAAGTCCCACATGGCAAGTAAACAGAAAGCCATGCTGACGTTAATGGGGAGGAAAATCTCAGATTACACGGACCTATTGAAGTTGATTTAGTTTTTCTGGCATACTTTGAGCCTGACCCAAAAAGAGCAGAGATAAAGATGGGATTGCACAGCTTGACAACGCATTACAAAACGTGTCTGTGCAATCCGCAAAAGCCCACAGTGATGCCTCCTCCGCCCTGTGTGAGGCCGTTTATTGTGAAAACACACCGCATTAGCAAAGCGTAGAAAGAAACACTAGAAAGACATTTCCTAGAAGCCAGGGAACTAAACTGGGGGAAAAAAAAAAAAAAAAAAAAAAAAGGTCCTATTCGCCTTCCTCATTCGGTTTATTTTCCATGCAGCATCAGATCATAGAGGTTTAACGTTTTAATTACAATTAGACACCATAATCACTACTGCAGCTTCAGTCAAACCAAATCAAAACACTATAATTTTATATCCACTACTCCTGCTGCAGCTACGAACCCACCGCTACATCTGTTTCAATAATTTTGTCATTTTTTCCCCACTGAAGACAGCGGCGCTTCAAAGTTAAAGTGACCACACGTGAGTTAAAGTTTCCTACCCGCTCGGGGGCTCGCTTTTTTTTTTCTTTTTTTTCGGCTCTTGCACGCTAACCCACAGAGTTCTGCCCTTCCCTAACTGGATTCAGATGGCAGAGTTTGTCCAAGGCCGCCACCAGCTCCAGTATGGAAGTGTGGGGAGGGTAATGATAGTGAGGGGGCAGGGAAGCAGCCCCCCCCCCCCCTCCCCTCCCCTCCACCCCCAGCTCTGAGGTCACACCGACCAGGCTGGCGGTCAGCAGGGTGTGTGGTCCCGTTAGACCCGGATACACCTGCGCCCTTGAACACTGTAAGTAGAGACACTTAAGGTTTGACGGTGGGTTGAATTGCATCCTCTCTGGTTCCTCTCAGTCCGAGATCACGTCACCGAGGAACAGCTGCACATTCTGTGTGAAGTTGAGGATTAGGTGCAGTGAAGTGGCTGTGTTATGCCTCCAGTTTAAGCTTGTTTGAGTAATTGTTCTTTGTGTCAGCACCACCTTGTGGTCAGGTATGTTCATTGCAGGTATCTTGGTTAGTAGTGTTACTTCCTGTCATTTTATTGTTTAAACCGGAAGTAGAAAAGTCCGCGATGTCCGCTATTAGCGATCGTTAGCTCCCTACTGTACATGGGTTTCTTCATTTGCCTCTTGCTCAAGCAACGTCTGTGAGTATACTATGTTGACAATATATACTGACTTTAACCGTTGTATATCTTGTGTTTGTAGTAGTGTTTAAATGCATATTATATACATGCTAATCGCTACGTGGCTAAGCTAACGCCGTTAGCATTAGGCTATTGAGCTAATATATTTGCATTTCCATTCTTGGTTCAATACTGTTAGCTCACAATGGCATTCTGTTTGTATTGTGTTTCAGTTTCACAAAAAAAATAAGAAATATAAAGGACCTCAATAAACGTCTGCGAACCTTCTTCACCGTGGAGTTATTGAGACTGTTTAGCTGATTGGAGAGCTAGCTTCAGCAGTTAGTGAGACCAATACAGTGAAAAGACGGCAATACAGCACGAGGTGGTGAAGAGAACAGCCATCCTACGGAGCTACAGCACGCCATTCCAAGAGCTAAGTGGCAAACAAAGCAGCAAGACAGCCTTTACGCCAGCTTAACTCTTCTGTTGATGTTTTAAACACATCAAATCAAAATGACCGAGCCAGACAGTAAAGCTAATGACGACAATCGCTCTACAGCATCGCACTCAACCTCTTCAACATCCAGCTCGAAGGTAGGCTTTGCTATTGCCGTCGCTAAAGCCAAAGCTGAAGCGGCCCAGGTCAGAGCTGCACACTCACAGAGGGAGATTCAACTCAAAGTAGAACAAGCACGCATTCAAGCTACTCTTGAAGCACTAAAAGATGAAAAGGAGCGAGATGCTGCCATAGCAGAAGCAAATACACTGGAAGCCGGGCTTCTTGTACTAGACACAGCACAATCCAGCAGAGCTCCAGATCAGACCCTGCGCAGCAGCCAACACCAGCGCACAGCAGCTTATGTGGCAGAACAGGCCGGCACACATTCAGGTGGTCCACACATCAAGATAAAAAACGACATTATTAACCCTACATCATCCCATTCAAGCACGCTGTCAACTGGAAATGTGACTGAGTATAAATCTCCATCTCTGCCAGCACATAACGCAGATCCTGTCTACACTGTGCCTCAGCACTCACCTCATGCTCTACGCCATGATGCAGCGTCATATCAACAGTTTCCAACTCCTGTGCAGCAGCCTGTTGATACATCATATAGAGCTGATTATGTGCATTCTCAAAACACCAACGACCTGGCCAAATACCTTGCCCGCAGCCAATTAGTCACGTCAGGACTTACCACGTATGATGACCAGCCTATTAACTACTGGGCTTGGAAGACATCGTTTCAGAATGCTGTCAGCGGCCTAGATCTGTCTGCTTCAGAGGAACTCGACCTATTAATCAAGTATCTCGGAAAAGAGTCGTCACAGCATGTTAAACGAATAAAGGCAGTCAACATCAGAAGCTCTCTCACTGGACTTACAATGGCATGGGAGAGGCTTGAGGAAACATACGGGTCACCTGAAGCCATTGAACAGGCCCTCTTCACTAAGTTAGAAAACTTCCCTAAGATCACCATGAAAGACCCACAGAGACTCAGAGATATAGCAGACCTGCTGTTAGAGCTCGATGCAGCCAAGCAAGATGGCTCCCTCCCGGGTCTCTCATATTTAGACACCTCTAGAGGAGTTAACCCAATACTTGAGAAAATGCCACACAACATCCAGGAGAAGTGGATATCCTTTGGGTCCAGGTACAAACGAGAACATTTGGTCAGTTTCCCCCCTTTTCGTGTGTTTACAGACTTTATCTACAGAGAGGCAAGGGCTCGCACAGACCCCAGCTTCAACCTCTTCACAGCTTCACAACTCCCAGCAGAAAGAAGAAGCAAGTGGGAGAGACCTACAAAGATATCTGCCCACAAAACACAAGTGGCTTTTGTAGATAATCCTGAGGCTAGGAAGGACAATAGAACAGCCGAACCAAATAAATACTGCCCCTTGCACAAAAAACCTCATGCCTTGGAAAAATGCAGAAGCTTTCGAGGTAAGAACTTAGATGAACGCAAACAGTTCTTAAAGGAGCATTCAATCTGTTTCCGATGTTGCTCCTCTGCTGATCATATTGCCAGGAATTGCCAAGCCGTGATAAAATGCACTGAATGTGAGAGTATTAACCATGTATCAGCACTGCACCCAGGGCCTGCCACTTGGAGGTTCAAACCATCCCTTCCTGCTACAGAGCACGGCGGGGAGGGGGATGAGACAGATTCTCAAGAAGTCACCTCAAAGTGTACGCAAGTATGTGGTGAAGGACTGAGTGCAAGAGCATGCGCTAAAATATGTCTTGTCAATGTGTTTCCAGCTGGATCTAAAGAAGAGTCCAAGAAAATGTACGCAATATTGGATGAACAGAGTAACCGCTCCCTCGCACGGTCTGAGTTCTTCGATCTCTTTAAAATTTCTGGTTGCTCCTACCCATACACGTTAAAGACATGCGCCGGGCTTAAAGAAACAACAGGGAGAAGAGCCTATGGTTACATCATTGAGTCTGCAGACAGAGAGTTAAGCTTTCCTCTACCTACACTCCTGGAGTGTAACCACATTCCAGACAACCGGTCTGAGATACCCACCCCGAACGCAGCTCGCTATCACTCTCACCTGAGACACATCGCTGATCAGATTCCTGCCATCAATCCAGATGCGAACATACTCCTCCTACTGGGCAGGGACATCCTAAGGGCACATAAAGTCCGCACACAGATTAATGGTCCGGACAATGCACCATTCGCCCAGAAGATGGACCTAGGATGGGTCGTCATCGGGGACGTATGCCTTGGAGGTGCCCACAGACCATCACAGGTGAGCAGCTACAAAACGTTCATCCTAGAGAATGGTCGTACAAGCCACCTACAGCCATGCAACAGCCAGATCAGGGTGAAGGAGATGCTTAGTCAGACACCCAAGCACCAGCAGCATCCAGCACTAATCTCCACCTACACCAGCACAGCGCAAGTTGGAGACAACCTGGGTGGAACCATCTTCAGTCGTACTGATAATGACCACAAACTTGCACCGTCGATGGAGGATGTAAGGTTTCTTCAGATCATGGATGCAGAGGTCCACCAAGACCACTCTGGCAGCTGGGTCGCACCTCTACCTTTCCGGTCTCCAAGGCAACGACTCCCCAACAACAGGAGACAAGCACATGACCGTCTCATCTCACTCCGTCGCACGCTGGAGAAACGGCCCCAGATGAAGGCTCATTTCACTGAGTTCATGGAAAACATGCTCCAACGAGGACATGCAGAGGTTGCTCCACCTCTGCAACCCGGAAAAGAGTGCTGGTACTTACCGCTGTTTGGAGTATACCACCCCAGGAAGCCAAACAAGATACGTGTGGTCTTCGACTCAAGTGCGTCGCATGCAGGTGTGTCACTCAACGACATTCTACTAAAGGGCCCCGACCTTAACAACGGCTTGCTAGGTTTGTTGATGAGGTTCAGAAAGGAACGGGTAGCCATCACTGCTGACATCGAACACATGTTCCACTGTTTTGTAGTGAAGGAGGACCACAGAGATTTCCTCCGCTTCTTGTGGTACAGAAATAATGATCTTACCTGTGATATTGTGGAATATAGGATGCGGGTCCACCTCTTCGGGAACAGTCCCTCCCCTGCTGTGGCCACGTATGGCTTACGGAGAGCAGCTCAAAGTGCCGAGGCAGACCACGGCAGTGACGCTAGGGCATTGGTCGAGCGTGAGTTCTACGTCGACGATGCACTGAAGTCCTTTGACACAGAGGAACAAGCCATCAGTGTTCTTAAACGTGCACAGAAGATGCTTGCAGCATCCAACCTCAGGTTGCATAAGGTTGCATCTAACCGACCTGCGGTCGTTGAGGCGTTTCCGCCTGAAGATCGCTCCAAAGACATTGAGGATTTAGACCTCTTCGTTGATGACCCGCCTCTCCAACGTAGCCTCGGGTTGTCCTGGAACATCTGTACAGACATTTTCACGTTTCAGATTGCAAACGATGACAAGCCTTTTACTCGCAGAGGGGTCTTGTCAATGGTCAACAGTCTGTACGACCCTCTCGGGTTTGTCGCACCAGTCTCTGTTCATGGCAGGCTTATACTCAGAGAGCTCACCTTCCAAGCAGAGGACTGGGACACACCACTTCCCAAAGACATGGAAATTGAGTGGACCAGATGGAAAGAGTCCCTTAGAGACCTGCAAGGGCTCCAGATACCGCGTCCATATACATCATTCTCCACCGCAGGTGCACAAAAAAGGATACTGTGCGTGTTTGCAGACGCATCAATGAAGGCCATTGCAGCTGTGGCCTACATAAGGGTGACAAACCACAATGGACAAACTGAAGTTGGTTTCGTCTTTGGAAAGGCGAAGTTAGCCCCACAGCCTAGTTTAACCATTCCTAGACTGGAACTGTGTGCTGCCGTACTCGCTGTAGAGATTGCTGAGCTGGTAGTCAGCGAGATGGACGTGAAGTTCGATGACATTCAGTACTATACGGATAGCAAGGTCGTGCTAGGCTACATCCACAACCAATCAAGGAGGTTCTATGTCTACGTCCACAATAGAATCCAGCGCATCCACCAATCATCACACCCCGACCAGTGGAGGTACGTCCATACAGATCTGAATCCAGCTGACATTGGATCGAGGTTCATACCAGCAGCTCTCTTAGGCAGCTCGACGTGGCTCACAGGACCAAGCTTCCTTCAGGATGCACCTTTGCACACATCAGAGCCTCAAGAGACTTACGACCTCATTAGTCCTACCACAGACTCTGAAATACGCCCACAAGTAACGGCAAGTCTCACACATGTTGCTAGAGGTGGAGTCCACCCTCTGCGCTTTGAACGTTTCTCCAGCTTCAGCTCTCTTGTCACGGCAATGGCACGACTCATTCACATAGCCCGTTCGTTCTCTCACTCCGTCCATAGTAACTGTCATGGTTGGCACATCTGCTATCCTACAGTCGAAGAGTTGTCAAGGGCTAAAGTGTGCATTGTGAAAAGCGTCCAAAGCACATGCTATGTGGAAGAGCTCAAGCGTATAGCCGCTGGGTCAAACATCCAAGAAGATGACGTCGTTCTCTTGAAGGACAATCAGGTCAAAAGGAACGAATGGCCTATGGCTGTCATTACAAAGACATTACTAGGACGAGATGGACTTGTTCGAAAGGTTGAAGTGGCTGTCATTAAGGACGGCATCAAAAAGACATTCTCACGTCCTGTGACAGAAGTGGTCCTGCTTCTGTCTCCAAAGACTGATTCTAGTAGTTAAGTATGTGGGCTCTTGAACGACCCCAGGCGAGGAGTGTTATGCCTCCAGTTTAAGCTTGTTTGAGTAATTGTTCTTTGTGTCAGCACCACCTTGTGGTCAGGTATGTTCATTGCAGGTATCTTGGTTAGTAGTGTTACTTCCTGTCATTTTATTGTTTAAACCGGAAGTAGAAAAGTCCGCGATGTCCGCTATTAGCGATCGTTAGCTCCCTACTGTACATGGGTTTCTTCATTTGCCTCTTGCTCAAGCAACGTCTGTGAGTATACTATGTTGACAATATATACTGACTTTAACCGTTGTATATCTTGTGTTTGTAGTAGTGTTTAAATGCATATTATATACATGCTAATCGCTACGTGGCTAAGCTAACGCCGTTAGCATTAGGCTATTGAGCTAATATATTTGCATTTCCATTCTTGGTTCAATACTGTTAGCTCACAATGGCATTCTGTTTGTATTGTGTTTCAGTTTCACAAAAAAAATAAGAAATATAAAGGACCTCAATAAACGTCTGCGAACCTTCTTCACCGTGGAGTTATTGAGACTGTTTAGCTGATTGGAGAGCTAGCTTCAGCAGTTAGTGAGACCAATACAGGCTGTGAGAGCAAAAGGAAATCAACCCACGATAATTCACTTTTATTCTGCAGAGACGACCCACTCACTGTACATTACTGGGCTTATATCTAACTTACTCCCTTATACTCCATCCTCCTTAAAATGACATTTTATTTTCTTACTACCATTCTCTAAACACGTTAATATTTCATGTTTTGTTGACCGTTTACCTTGTGTAGCTATATTCTGTTGTCGCGTGCAGCTTTCCCGTCTTTTCACATGTATCGCTTTTTCTCAGTTGCAGCAACAAACCAGACCTGTTACTGTGGATTAATAACATTATTACCAGAGTCTGTGATTAGAGCCTCATCCCGAGCACTCGCTTTACATTAACTTCTAGAAATAGCAGACCTATCGCAATCTTATATCATTGATCATTCAATATTTAACACAGACATGAATACGGTGTTTTAATTAAACTATATTTAAAAACTATCTTGCAATATAACGGGAATACGCCGATGGCTTTAAAATTGCCCAACGATCCAGCACACTGAGGAATCTCAAACGGAACGTCATAAACTCTTGACCTCGGCTCTTTAAAGAACAGCATTGGTCAACAATGCTCAGTGCTGGTGTTGGCTCATAGAGACAGCAGGACTCTGACTCACGGGGAACAATGTGGCTGGCCTGCCTGAGCGAGCGGCTTCGCAGTTATACGTCTGCAGAGCCTTGTGCCCATTGTCCTGACAGTCCCAGTGACGCGTTTCTCTGTAACAACTCAACCTGGCTGCATGGTCGAAGCTCTTCTATTGTCGTCTGGTAAGCAGGGAGCAGAGGAGAGGGGGCAGCAGGGGGCACGGGAAATAAAGAGACAGGAAACCTGTGTCATGGTCACAGTCACCCGCAATGGTCTGAACACACTCCTCCCCTCAGACCACAGAGCAGAACACACACGGAAACGGACAACGCCGCCCTGGGTGTTTATAATCTGACGCCGCCATAATGTCTCCACTGTCTGCACATGGTTAAATAGCTGTGCACTGTGCAGTTACTTGAGCGAGCTGTGCAGAAATGAAAAATGGATGCACCAAAACAAATGCACACATTTCTGTAGTTCTAAACACTTTCTTTGTGTAGTTTTAAAGTTGTTCAACTTTAACCCAACCAGGATGATGATGTTTTCTTTTTGAGATATTATTCAACACATGAGCACGGTATCACTATTATTGTTTTCATTTTAGCATGCAAACATTTAGTCTCACTTCCTTCCTGAGTGCAGCCTCATGGCGCTGTTCGTGTGGGCTGCAGACGTCTCAGTCTGGTTAAGGAGAATGTCACCTCATGACGTTCACTTATTACAGAAAATACTGCACTCAAGCTTGTGAAGAAGTGAAGCAAGCTACTAAAAGTCATTCCACTTCCTTTGGTTTAATTCAGACCGTAGGGCGCGTCAATAAAAAGATCAAAAGATAAAAAGGATTCAAACAGACGGACATGGCTCGACAGAGCGTGCGACTTAGCCGCCTTTCCACGAGAAACTAGCGCTACGTCACCAGTAATTAGCCGGCTGATATTCATGTTCAAGTTCAAGTGAGCTGTATTTATACAGCACAACACTGTCGATCCAAAGTGCTAAACAGTACAGACGGAGCATCAACAAAACATAAAAAAAAAAAAAGACAACATCAGTACAGGTACCCAGTGTTAATGTGCTGTATGCAGGCCCGCCCCTTTCTACACGCAGAACACGCACTGTGCGTAGGGCCCCGCGATCCATGGGGGGCCCCATTTTGCGCAAGTGAATTGAATTTCCCTCGGGATCAATAAAGGATCATCCTTCTCTGTAAATGCGCAAAGGATGCACGTGCATTTTGCCGAGAGGCGCGCGTAGAGCAGCGCCGCCAAGTCAGCCCGAGGCAGGAGGGTAAAAAAAAAGAGACGCAATGATTGACAGAGCGAAGCATCACCATCTGACCAATCAGCGGCCAGAGGGGCCGGCAGGCAATTTTGTGCAGGTAGAGAGTAGAGAGAGAGAGAGAGATGACTTCCAAACGTCAATATGATTCGGGAGCTAGCAAAAGAAAGAAAAAGTCCAAACAAGAAGAGGCTCGTGCTTCACTTGAAGGTGGGTATGTTGTTGAAATAAAAAAGAAAAAAACTTTGTGGCATAAAAACATAAACTGCTGGCATGTCTGCTCGTGCTAACCATGAGACAGAAGATATAACTGTGTTGAGATGTGGACTGGAGATGACATTTTCAAGCGGCCCTGATGACCATTTATTAAATGTTAACTGAATATTTTCAGCTTTATTGAAAAAAAGGAGTTTTTAATTGACTAGTTGGTGGTCATATGTTGGCTCAGGTTTATAGCCTATCAATCTATGTTTTTATTGTTCCACTGTTGATAGAAGCTGTCCATTTGATTCGTTAGTAATTGTAATTTATTATTATTATTATTATTATTATTATTATTATTATTATGCTATTGGAAGGGGGGCCCCTAATAAAATCCTGCTTAGGGCCCCCACTTGGCCCTGGCTGTCCTCATTAAAACCTGAAATATCATTGGACCCGTGTGCATTAGTGGTAGCAGAGCAGACAAGTTTTGAATGAGAAGACCATGGCACAAACGTTGCAGAAACGTGATGAAAGTAGATCTGATCTTACTGGTTCAATAGCTGGAGGCAGACTCGCTCAGCAAACTGAAGAGTAAATACAGTCCAACTTACCTGGAGCTATTTTTTTTTGTGGTGTTATTTAACAGTGAAATATACATTTATGGCTCAAAAGAATTTTCCTTTCATGAGTCTTGACTTTTTGTTTCTTAGTTTGACCTTTAGCAATGATGTCACTGCAGACAGCAGACCAGCGTTTGAGCTCAACATGACACCAGAGCCAATATTCCCTCCTGGCTCAAATCAATGATGAACGCCTCAGTGTGCAGGATCAAATCATATTGCATGTTCATCTGCAGCTCAGCCATGTTATACAACACACTCTGGTTTTACTTTTCACATGAAGAGCATTGTTCCGTTTCCTTTCAATATTCAAAGTTACCTGGAACTTTGACATCATGCAGGCAAACTAAATGCTGCTCAAACTTTTTTTTTTTCTTCAACAACATCTATAAAATGATGAAGCCATCGTCAAATCTACCACAGAACGGCTGTTACTTTGCAAGTGCGTCAGTGTGGTTAAAGGCAATTAAAGTTTGCATACACTAGTCAAATTTGCAACTACCATGCAACAAAGGCCAACTGTACGACTTTGCACAAGTCCGACAGGTCCCCTTGCAAGAGCCTACTTATGTCAGGTCTATTAGATAATAGGCAGAAAGACCGCGGGGCGGTTTATCTACGAGGGTCTTGTGTTGATCATCATGACACTTGGTTGAGAAAACAATGCACAGTGAGCTGTGCTTGAAGGTTCATCATAAGGAGCATTTTAGTGACAGCTTTCTAAAGCTTGTGATTTGGAAATTAAAAAAAAAAAAAAGGGTTTTAATATGAGTTAATAAGATTTAAGCCCTGTTGAAATTTTAAACAATAACATTTTTAAACATGCACTTGAACACACTCACAGAGAATTGGTGTTCATAAGAATAACTGTGATCTCATTTCCATACACAAGAAACCTTTGGATGCTTTTGTGGGTTAAATACCCAAACGTTCTGCATTTAGTTACTTTCAACTACACTTGTCGAAACTTTACAAATGCACTGTTTGCACAAATACAAGTAATATCTAATAGGCAGTTCATTATCCTACCTTGTTTGAGGCCATGTCACTGACTGAGCGGTAGGTCTGGATGGTCTCCAGCTGGTCTAGACACCAGTCCAGCTCCTCCATGGTCTCCATCGCCAGCTTCTGGTAGGAATCATCTGCCAACAGACACATGGACACGTAATCAGGCCCCAGAGGATCCATGTCTATGGATGAGCCACCCGACAGCATGTGTGGAGGTCCAAGGGTCCCGGAGTTGCTTGATCTAACGGAGGACTGGCTCGCTGGACATCCGGGAGTGGAGGAGGAAGAGGGGGAAGAGTGTACACAGAGCTCCTTCATCACGTTTAGCTCCACCACCTCAAGAAAAGTTTACGAAAGACGAACTCTCAGACACGAAATGAAACACGAGTTTCTGTTTACTGAGTCCTTCTCTTTAGTCTCCCTCTTCCCCGTCGCTCTCGTGAAACTTTTCAAACCCCCTCCCACTTTGTCTGCTTCCCCCTCCCCTCTCAGAAACACTTTACTGAACCGGTGGTGTGCAAACTAGGCGGTCTGCTGCCTCCTGCTGTTGATGCGTCTATGACCCCCCCCACCCCCCCGCACCAATAATGTGTCCATACAGGTACACAAACACCAACTTTTTTGTTTTCGGGTTTTTTTTTTTAAACACTCTCTCTTAAGGATGTTTTGACCCAAACAGAGGCGGCTCCACGAAACTTTAAAACTTTTGGAAGAGAGGTTTTGGAAGACCCCCCCCCCCCGCAAAAAAAAAAAATCAACACAAACTTATTTGACGCACTCTTGTCACTGCTGCAATGATTGCCGCTACAACTCCCTCCACTTCCTCTCTGAAATGTGCAGACCACTTCAAGGCTCGACTCGGCTGAGCAGCAGCAGCTCACACCACAGCAGCGTGATTCACAAACTGGCTCTCTCCTCTCTGAACCTCTCTGAGGGAGGGGAAAAAAAAAAAAATTATATGAAACACCAAACTCTGTGTTTGCACAAGCAACACGAGAGGCAAACTTTGACTCCCTGAATTGAGGAGGGGGAGAGAGGGAGGCCAGGCTCTCTCTGTGTGTGCCAAAGAAACCAAAGCGCTTCCTCTTTGGCCCTGAACTCGCAGAAAACACGGAGTGGAATTATTACTAAACGCTGGAGTGAAAACATAGCCGTCGTTTCAGGAAACAGCTAGTCATTAGCAGTTATTACTGCCAGGTGGTAGACACACGCGATGTCCAAGTATCAAAGCGGTTCAGGAGAAATCCGCAGAAACTATAAAAGACGAGAAAACAAATTAAAAGCATCTTTCTGATGAAGCGGGCAGAAGGTTGATTCAACACATTTCTGCCTCGAGGGACTGAACGCTGGACGCATCTGGATCTCCCCACCTTCCTTTTTGCCCTGGAAGAGACCGATCTCTACTTCATAGAGCGTCACACATGGAAGAAATTTACCCCATATGCTTAGCACAACAGGACAGCCAGCGTGCTGCTCCCCAATTTACGTCAATATGGTGGATCAAAGCACTTCAAAGCGCAGTGATGGCGTACAGACTCTGAACCGCCACGGTTTGACAAAGAGCTTCAATGAACTCTCTGATGGTATATATGCAGTCGAGGAGACACTTAAACAACGAAGGAAGATGATCACAGCAACTCGTCTGGATCTAACAGAGAGTCAGGTTTCAATCCTTAAAGCTTAACTCAGCTCTTCAGAAATCAGGCCACCGACTCCTCAGGTTACACGAGCTCAACTGCTAGAAGTCGCCTAATTCCTCAGCACGGATTCATTTTCCTTTACTTCAGCTCCAGGTTGGAGAATTCAACAACCCTTGGCGACAATATTCAGCTGGAAGCAAAACCTTCCTGGACCAAACTATTCACAGGAACCACTGGCATCCAAGTCATGTAAAAGTCAGTGACACAGAGCAGAAAGTGAAGCATCAAAGCAGCTCAGGCACAAGGCGTTGAGCTGTTGAAACTGGGTATACACCGACGTGAGGCCGTCTCGAGCCAAAGGAGCAGGAGACCATGCCAAGGAGGTGCGACCACATCCTGCCCCAGTTTCATCCAATGAGTGCTTCAAGATACATTCTGCATTTCAGGAAACATCAAAGGCCTTGGCTGGTCCACGCCGCCTTCATGAGCGTGATTCAGGTCAGACCGAAGCCGTCTGCTGATTAATAACACAGTCCAGCATCTGATGGCAGTAAAAACCCTCGGATGTAGAACAAAAGATTTTTGGTGTCTGGCTTCAAACCACTCGTCTCGAGCAAGACCAGTGGAGAGGAACTGCACATTTAGCAGTCTGTAGTTGTTCATCAAAACGCTGGAAAGTAGGCCACAGATCATCTACAAAACTGAAGTCACAATCAAGTTTACGCACTTGATGATATTGATGATGACGATGCTGGTTCTGTTTGATAATGATGATATTTAGGATGGTTTCGATGCTGATTTGAACCCTCGTGATCAGCTGACGACGTTGTACTTTGCCCGTCAGCACCTGCGTGTCCGATCGGCCGTTTCCTCCTTTCTAGATCCTCGCTTGTGTTCCTTCTCTCTGACGTCGCTCGGGATAAAAGTGTCTGCTAAATGAACTGGAGAAGTTTGAGTTAAAGTTTGACTTGAGAAAAGTTATGCACTAACACACACACACACACGCACACACAGCAGAAGTACTGAGAAAAGCTGAATACATCATTGCTTTTTGGTTGATAATAAATACAGGGCTAAATGGGCCGACACATTTCACAATATCACCAGTCAAAGGTGGCATGACGCACATTCAAACTGAAAAACCTGCTCCGAGACAGAGTGTGAGGTACTTTTCCAGCCTCTCGTTTCACTGGAAGTTTTTTCTCTCTCGTTGAGTCCTAATGCTTTGGCCATATGCTGGAGGCTGCAGAGAGGACAACAGACCTCAGTGTGCAGACAGACCCTGTCTGCCTCCCCCCTCTCCTCCATTTCCCTCCAACTCTCTCCCCTATAGAGCCACAAACCGGCCCTCTGTGGGAGTCATCATCTGCACTAAAACCAGGCTGGACTCAACCCCATTCACCCCCTCTGCCCCCCCCCCCCCCCCTCATCCCATCCTACCCCACCCCCAATCTCCATTCCCACCTGAGAAACCTTCAGCTCCACCTCACACAGCCACTCACTGTGTTCTCAACCCACCCTCCCAAAATCTGTTTCCCTCTCTGTGTGGATAAACATCTGTGCAGAACTGGACTTCTTACCTATTACAACATCACCTGATAAGCCATACCAGGCGAGTAAAGACATCTGAACCCTTCGCTCTGTTACAACTAGAAGCAAAAATTACATATCAAAAGTGTTATAATAAAAACGATTTAAAAAGAAGTAATTGTATACAGACTTGTATAATATAATATACATAATATAATACAATGTCATCTCTTGATGATTATAAATGTATTTCAGAACTGTTTAAGGTTATAACATTTCAGTTTGGTTCTTAATATTCATAATGAAACATTATATTTTAGGTTCTTCAAGTAAAGTCATTATAGAGCAGAAACTCCACAGACTAAAAATAAAATCTGTCCAAAACTGCAGTTCTTCAAGTGGCCACTTGTGTCTGGCTCCAAAGGTGAGTTAATCTTCAATAAGTCCTATATGAAAAATGACAAACTCTACAGCAGAATTTAACATGGTTCCATTCTGGTACAAAACACAGATAAATAAATGTCTTTTCATAACAACATGGACATAGTCACATACATAAAAGCATGAATGCATTGAGTGCTGGTAGCGGTCTGCTAGCATCATTTTACCTGATTTGATGACTGAACTTAATCTGTAGGCGTTGTGGGTGGTGTTGGTACTTTTCAGAGCTTTTGTCTTCTGCTCTGCACCTGATGCTTGCTCTCCTTACAGCAATGTAATAAATAACAGACTCTGGTCAGGTAGCACAAAAAATAAAATAAAATGTTATCAAAAAAAAGAAAAGAAAAAAGAAATGAAGGTTCCATCACTGCATCGCTTTGATAACTTAACTTTCACTGTCCACACGGCTTGTCAAAATCCACCGTCAGGTAATAATCTAAACACAAACATGCCAAAGGCACAAAGATATTTTGTATGAAAGAACAAAGAGTATTGTGTGTAAACAGCTTCACTGGCTTAACGTACAGTTGAAGTTTTAATGTAGTGATGGAGTTCTACACTGAGGCTTTGTTAACACAGTGACTAATGAAGCTTAAGTCTTGTTTATTCAGACTGGTTCGTCTGATCAGGGAATAATGGTGCCAGTTTAGACAGAGAGTCAATAAAAACAAGTCTTGAGTCATCAGTCAGTCAAAGAGCAAACAACCTCGACCTGTACCATGTACGCAAACACACATTCCTCATGTCGACATCAGCAGATCATGAAGGAGTGAACACACTCTTTGATTCAAACCCAGTGGTGTTTGTTTCACTTTGTTCCCCACGTGGAGCTGAGACAGACAATGAATCACCCGTGCATCACCCCCAATGTACGTCAATTCGCTGACATGATGAGGGAGGGGAACATGTGTTGACACTAAGAAAGAGAGGGGGAGAGAGGCACTCGCATTCTTGAAGTAATCGTCCAATTAGAGAGGTGATCTATACAGGTGAAAACACAGGTGGTGGGAAGGTGACTTCTGAATTGACTGATCAGCGACTTGGCAAAAGCAACGTTCTCTATTTGCTTTATAAATACAACTAAATAAACTTTAATTCTTTGCTTTATTAATATTTTATTTGCATATTGTTACCGCACTAAATATAGAACGTTTGTGTAGCTACAGCGTCATTTTAAAGTGTTACTTGACATTATGTGGAATTTCCAAATGCATTTGCTCTTTGTCCTGAAGAAGACTCCTGTAGACACATCCTGGTTAGATACAGGACTTTTATAACAGCAGCAGAGTGCCTCTGATTTTTAGTTTAGACTGTCACTTCTTCACCCTGAACTTTGTTTGTAGTCTTTCATCTTGGTTCCATTTGACCTCGGTCACTTCATGCATCCTTCAGGTGCAGTTCATTTCGTGACATCATTTTTGACCTCGTACAAGACTTGCCTCATTTTATTTTCGGTTTTTGTTTTGCATTGAAGTATTTATCAGGGAGGTCATAGGCGCCGGACAAAAAAACGCAGGACTCCCCTCACTAAACACACAACACAATAGAGATGCACAAAAAAGTGGGGGAAAAAAAAGAAAACACATGAAGCTCTTAAATTCCCAAATAAAGTACTTCAAGGTTAAGTCCTTTCAATGTTATTTTGTCTTCAGCAACAGCCTGTCGGTGAATGACATTACATCATTAAATAGTTTTCATTTAATTTCTGGCAACATCAGGATGGTTTGTAGGTCTCTGGTAGCCCCCCCCAGAACATTACAAGAACCAAACATTTATGATGACTTGCAGCAAAGGGCTGAGGTCGAATTTGAACCCGCAGCCGCTGCGACAAGGACCATAACGTCTGTACATGGGGTACGCACACATAACTGCTGGGCTATCGGTCCCTCCCAATGAAGTTATTTTCCTGAGCTCTTATTTTAATGCACCAATTTGTGCTTCTACTGCGCCATTTTCTAATCTTGGTAGTGTTGTGCTCTCTGTCCCTTTAAGTGTTCTTCTGGCAACTTTTCACACCAATGACTGATGCAATTATGAAGGTCCATTTATCATGGCAGCATGAACTGGAAGTTAAAACAGTTCCACCTAATAAGATAAAAAGCGGGACTTTTTTTCTGATATTTATAATATAAGTTCTGGTGCCATCATTAACTCTTTCTGTTCATGACGATTATAACAACATTAGTAGCTTCATATTCAACATGAGACTTTCACAACAATCCATCCTTTCAAGACAGGATGTGACAGCGGAAGTCTCCTTCTCTTTGATCACCTGCAGATCCTGAGCGAGGTGAGATTATCTGTGCGTTTGTGTCTCTTAGATGGGGATCTTTTAAAAGATATCCAAAATGGTCAGGAAGCATAGTCTGGCAAGCTGCCCAGGTAAAGTCTACATGTGGGAAACAGATGGATGATTAAAGTCTGTTCAGGTCAGATAGACAGACTTCAGGATAAACCCAGAAGAATCACATCCCTGCTTTAAGGGCCTGCCTACCATGGGCCTGTCCCCCCCTGGCCTGTCCCCCCCCCCCCCCACACACACACACAGGTGTTGGCTGATACACCTGAGGTGGGGGGAGCTCCCTCCCCTGGGTCTGATGGCCCCTCCCTCTCACATGTGCGCTCCTTGAACCGGCCGGGCCCTGCAAGTGACAAGCCCCCTCCGAAGGGCCTGGGGACTACTGCTGCTGCAGGGCCCGGCCAAAGAACAACACTGGCCTCGCCCTGTCCCTCCATACAGCGAACATCCCCAATTAAAAAGAAAAAAAAGAAGAAAAAAAAAAGAACCCCAAGCACCACAATTCCTGCAGACAATAAACTTTATAACATAATCCATACATAAACACCATCATCACATTTGGTATACACACCCCAACACATTCAACACACACTGATCACTCTCACATTGTCCCTCTCAAATACACCTCATAAAACACCTTCTCTCTCTCTCTCTCTCTCTAGCCCTATCACTCTTTTAACTGTTTTTTTCCTTTCTTACTTAAATTTCATTATTATTATTATTATTATTATTATTATTATATCTTGTGTAGTTTTCTACTATCTGTGCTAGTTGTCAGTTGATTTATCTATTGAAATCTTTCTATTTTGCACTAACTCACTTACTTATTTTCTACTGTATTTTGTAGAAAAAAAAAAAAGGGTTGCTGAATCTTTTCACGTCACGACCACCAATAAGAACTGCTTTGGTGTTCACAGGTGACATTTCTGATGTGCGAACGCCTTCTTTGTCTGCGTGTTCCTCTGCTCCCGTCTCTGCACATTAATGCCAGATAAAACTGTCTCAATCGTGTAGAGCATGACTTGTGTTTATTTTGTTTACCACACATGACTGAATCTCTACCTAACTGTCAGTAAAGTATCTTTGATCTTAAAAATCTGTTCAAGACTTCAAATGAAAAATGTCCAACAGAGATGAACGGGCCTCTTGCTTACCCATTCATTGTAATTACTAAGAGGAAGAAAAGTTCCAGGTTTGTTGATCCCATACTTGAAGTACACGTAGTATCACCACCTGTTATATAGTAGTTACCAGAAGAAAGCAGTGTGATGATTAAAAAATTAAAAACCTGTTGTTGATGCAATTTACAGTAATGGTCCAACCCTGTAACCCCTTTGTCTTCTTTCCCAGTCTTCATACCTGATTATGTATCTTCATAGTTTACAAGTGCAGCTCAATCTCCCCATGTATGAAAACAAAGGGCTCGAAGACTTATACAAACAATCTCACACACACAAACATGCACACACACACCCCATCAGGGCCTGTTTGACAGCTCCCACACAATGAACCATGGAGCTGTGTTGGCACGGGCCAGCCTGAGGGATGGGCTGCAGCGAGGTTTATGACTGTGCTGACGTCAATGACATAATTCAAATACTTAACCAGGCTGCATGCTTGTGGATCCGCTCCTCTGCCTGTTAGCCTGGAAAACCTGAAATGGATTCCTGACTTTGAGCAGAGAAGAGCGGAGTGGGGCTGCCAATGCCCGAGAAATGACAACATTTGATGATGTTGTATTCATCATGCAGGGTTAGGGTGCTCACACGTCATTAAATCATGACAACACTCATGTATGCCTTCACACAATGCAAAACTGCACGACTCCTCTGATTTAAAAAGAACTCTTAGATTGCATCAACCTGGCAGATTACAGATGACGAACTGATCCTTTTTTTTTTTTTTTTGTGTATTCAGTCTGACTTACCTGTTTGATATGAGTCATTATCTTTGTTTACAAAAAGAAACCTGAGAAATGAGTAAGTTTTACTACAGGATCCCACACCCTGTCCAGTTTACGCACAAAGTCAAAGTGTGTTTAATCTTAAATCGAAGAATGCGTTTGTTTTCTGCCGTACTCTAATCTCATTGCACTGCAGACCTACTGACGGGAATCCCCCCACAGAAAGACTTCTCAGGCCAAGCCTCTGGCAATAAACTAATTAGATTAGGACCAATGGGTTCAATCATTTTCAGTATGCTCTAAAGTTTTTTTTTTTTTCAGCACAGAAATCTCATTTAAGAACCAAACTATCAGATCTACTGAATAACAAATAATCAACTCCAGAATTTACAGAGTACTTTTATATCCGGTGAGATTAAGAGAAAGATTGTTCTTAAAATGTTTGCCATTAGAAGTTTAGATTAACTTAACATCCCCTTAAAACTGGAATATATATATATATATATGTGTGAAGAATTACATCTGTCAGGAATAATTTCTAGTTCAGGAAAAAATAAACACACATGTGATGCTGGGAGAAGAGACTTTGTGTTGTTACCTCACATAAGTCCATATCTTCTTTAAAATATTTCTAACTTCACTTCGTCTGCTTTATTTTGATAGGGAGCTCCACATAGAGAGCCGTTTAAAGCTGAACCTGACACAAACCAAGCAGAACTGCAAAAAGTCGCCACGTGCGTTCTTTTTCCTCATTCGGGGTGTCGAATCTGATGTTTACAAATTCAGAGATCAGGCTGCGCGGACTCTTGACATTTATTGCTAAAGGCCCTGCGTGAGCGATTTATTTCTGAAAGGGAACAAAGACTCCCAAGAACTTCCTTCTCTTGGTGAAATGATTAACCATCGTCTCTGGGAGTCTTCTCCGTCTGCGACCTTATTCCACTGAAGCGAGTGATGACCGTTACAGATCGACTAGCAATCCTTGACGGTCACAGACGTCATCATCAAAAATGTTCCTCAGAAGCATCTTTTTTTTTTTCACGTGTAAAATAGAACAAAGCCTATAATCTGGCCGAGGCAGGGAAGAGTGAGCCCTTTGTGGGCTGCGGGGCTCATGGGACCTCCATGTGATGAGGGCATGAGATGTTTTGTGAAGCATAAATTCAGCGTCACACGAGAAACACTTCAATCCCGTCACGTTACTTTAGTAAGATGGTTAACAGAGTAAACAGCCTGCAGTGACGCATGTGAGGCTGCGCCGATCTTTAATAATATACCCCCTGGTTTTCTGATTCTACTGCACTTTCACCCAGTCGCTGCGGTCACGTTTCTGCTTTTTGTTTATTTGATCATTTCTGACTTTTTTTCCCCCTTTCTCCTCTCTCTCTCATATCGCATCTGATGAAAGGGGCTCGGAAAACGCTGACGTCTCTCTGTGACCTTTGCTGTGTTTTTGTTCTTTCCCATCTATCTCGCTCCCTGAAACAATCTCTCACTCCGTCTCTGTGTAATCTCACCATCTTCCTACAGGAATCAACACCACTCTCACTCTACTTCTCACAAGTTTCCCTTCAGCCCATCTCGTTCCCTCTTTAGACAGTTTAACTTTTCTCTCGCCTCAAATCAGCCTCTGAGCTGACTTCATGCACAGAAACACGCAGGTACTTTCTTTTTTTCTTTTTTTTTTAAAGAAAGGGATATTCCCTCACTGAAAACAGAGATGCAAAACAGGAAAAATCTGTTCTCCTTTTCCGCTCAGAGAGTTGAGGAATATGAGACAGAAAGCAGCAGCAGCAGGGAGGATGTGAGGCCACCTTTCTTTGTCGTATTGTTAATTGTTGTTCTCTCCTCCTAAACAATTACTGCAATGCAGTGGCAGGTGCCGTGAACGATCCATATAAGGTCAGCTAACATGGATGACGTTAATGTTTAATGTGGGTCAAGACGAAGACGCTTGCAAGAAACATACGTGAGCTGTCGTTCAAAGAAATTAAAAACGGGGTGAATCATGTTTGTTTTTTTTGACTCTCTAATGACGGGAGACATCAACAGGACGGTTTCACTCGTCAGAGTTTGCTCTGTGAAGGTCAAGGTTTGTGCAAACTGTGGAGGAGGAGGAAGGACAATAAGAGCCCAACAGTTGTCTTGTGTTTTTTCCTGCTGCGGGACGCTCCTCGCAGCCCATCTGTGCTGATAGGAAGTGGAGAGCTGCTGTGAGCAGGCTGTGCTGACGTCAATCGGGGCTTGAAGAACCAGTGCAGCAGGAACTAATATCCCCAGCTCCCTCCTCCTTTTCTTTCACCCGTTCCTCTTCCTCCTTCACATCTTCCTTCATGTGAGTCACGGGCATTAAAGCTCTTCTGTGGGTCTCAGCTTTTTTTCTCTCTTTTTTTTTTCTTTTCATACCTTCTGTCCAGGCTTAACGTCAGCGCGTGTGAATTTCTGTGTTGTTATCAGGTGATATAGTTTCCTGTGTCAGTAAAGTGCAGATTACGGCTTCTGTTTGCACGTGTGCAAACACTCAAAGATATCAGTTTGTGCACGAGTTTAAAAGTCGATAACTGTTGCAATGGACATTTTCATGAGGCGTTACAGCTCTTACCAAAGTCGACCTGAACTAATTAAGAAGTAGCATGCAAAGGCACACCCGGTTCAATTAACTAATTAACCCACACATGACCTGGTTTACCAAGCCTTCTTCAAATGATAAATGCTTTTGAAAACTGAGTGAATTCTACAAACATACATCTTTGGTTTGGAGATAGATAAAAAGGCACTTGATTTATTTGTATAAACTAAAGGCTGTTCACTGTAGATTTAAGGCTGAAACTGCACGTAAGCTGCACGCTTGGATCGTTATCTTTCATTCTTTGCATCTTTTAAATCTCCAGCCTTTGGACTTGTTCATGACAAACACAGAGTTTCCCATCATTTGAAAGCATTGGCATAAAACTTGCTGCCCACATGTCACTGCGTCGTTGTGACGTGTAGACTGAGATTCAGATCGAGCAGCAGTCATTGCTGCCACAGTAAAAACACTACACAGGACTTTACTTACTACCACAGCTGTCACTCGTCATCTTTATGTTTCACCTGCTGTGATTTCTGTTTGCATTTCCTACTTAAAAAACATTTAGTATCATATTTGTTTTTTTGTTGAATCTTGTACTCTTATCATTGAATGATGAGAACATGCCTTTGGTAAGTCTCTGAGACTTTCATAAATGCTGAATAACAGAAAGAGAGGTGTGCAGATTCTCTTTCTGCTCCTACAGAGTTGTTGCATTTTTTTAAATGTCACTCTTTTCAAGAATCTGCATGGACTGCTGTTTGAAGAAAAAACGCTTTTGATTGGCTGATAAACGCACAGCCCGGTCTAGTGCATTTTAGGCTGATTAACATGGACATTGTTTCATTTTGTAATAGTGTCCCATCACAGTTTCTACCACTCTGCATTATCATTCATTAACCTCCCCCCTCTGTGTAACCTACATAGGTTGGGATTGTGGACTCACCTGACAGACAGACTTTAGTAGCAGAAGGCTGATTAGCAGCAGGAGACCTCCTGCAAGCAGAGAGACAGAGTGGTTAAATATTCTAATCAGGAGCCCAGATGTGACACAAATCATTTGGATTGTAGTTTTTTTTTTTCAGCAGCGGTCAAAAAAAACACAAACCAGGGGCTACCTCACATCAGGTTACACTTTCTACATGTGTCACTGCAACATCAGCTGCCCCCCGTCTTCACTCACAGTGACCCCCCCCCCCCCCCCATGTCATAATGACTCTTTGTCCTCAAACCTGTTTCAGCTGCAGCCAGTGACACAGATCAGTTGTCAGAGTGAGCCTCTGTGCACTTCCCTGACATCACCAGAATGTAACATAAAGTGTCACAGTGCCCCTTCTACAATGTCAATGCTGTTAGTGCCTGAGCATCAAAACACACTGATATCTGCTTTAAATGAGAGGAGGCTTCACTCAAACATTTTCAGTGCACTGGCGCCCCCAACTGACACGTATCTGCAGCGTCCTCAAAGCTTTCGTCCACATCAAAACCCCAACATGTGAACTGTTCTGACAAGGACAGAGAGTCCACTTTTCAGGGAACCTTCACAGCACATCTGAACACATTCTTCATGCATGCTGTACGCTCACACAACACCAGCAGACTCGTTCATAAAATGAAGCGACGACTTACTTATTAGATACACACTGAACATTGGTCAGGGTGGTGAAATTGTTTCTGACAGTCCGCAGGCTGGCCAGAACCTAAAACAATGAGAAAGTGAAATAAGCAGAATATTTATTTTTCAAAGAAGAGAGCACATGTTACTCACACACATACAGTACATAATGATCCCAGTGATGCACAGTATAAAAACATACAGTGACTCTGTCTATGATGACTCCACTGTGATTTTTTTTCTCTTCTAAATATTCCTGTTTACATCTGCAGCTAATAATACAGAAGGACTGATTAGTTATTGTCTTGCATCATTTGTTTTAGATATTCTGTTGTGACTTCGCGGGTGCATCTTAAAAAAAAATTACTAAATTGGGCTGTAGGTGCTAAATATATATAGCAGCCGTCTACCACAGGGGGGAGTGTAGCTTGGAAGTTATACAGGTCCTTCTCAAAAAATTAGCATATTGTGATAAAGTTCATTATTTTCCATAATGTAATGATAAAAATTAAACTTTCAAATATTTTAGATTAATTGCACACCAACTGAAATATTTCAGGTCTTTTATTGTTTTAATACTGATGATTTTGGCTTTCAGCTCATGAAAACCCAAAATTCCTATCTAAAAAAATTAGCATATCATGAAAATGTTCTCTAAACGAGCTATTAACCTGAATCATCTGAATCAACGAATTAACTCGAAACACCTGAAAAACATTCCTGAGGCTTTTAATAACTCCCAGCCTGGTTCATTACTCAAAACCGCAATCATGGGTAAGACTGCCGACCTGACTGCTGTCCAGAAGGCCATCATTGACCCTCAAGCAAGAGGGTAAGACACAGAAAGAAATTTCTGAATGAATAGGTTGTTCCCAGAGTGCCGTATCAAGGCACCTCAGTGGGAAGTCTGTGGGAAGGAAAAAGTGTGGCAGAAAACGCTGCTCGACGAGAAGAGAGTCTCTGTAGCCCTGACCTGGGCTACAGAGAAGCAGCACTGGACTGTTGCTCAGTGGTCCAAAGTACTTTTTTCAGATGAAAGCAAATTTTGCATGTCATTCGGAAATCAAGGTGCCAGAGTCTGGAGGAAGACTGGGGAGAAGGAAATGCCAAAATGCCTGAAGTCCAGTGTCAAGTACCCACAGTCAGTGATGGTCTGGGGTGCCATGTCAGCTGCTGGTGTTGGTCCACTGTGTTTTATCAAGGGCAGGGTCAATGCAGCTAGCTATCAGGAGATTTTGGAGCACTTCATGTTTCCATCTGCTGAAAAGCTTTATGGAGATGAAGATTTCATTTTTCAGCACGAGCTGGCACCTGCTCACAGTGCCAAGACCACTGGTAAATGGTTTACTATATAAGTTTTAAGTCTAATTGCTAATGCCAACTGCACAGGTTTAACATATAATTATGTTTATTCTTAGTCACATAGGGGCTGCTAAATCTTGTTTGGGGGATTATTGTATACAGAGGGGGGGGGGGACAGCGGGTGTGTATTGTAACTAATGTCTTGTGTCCTGCCTGTCTGTATACTGCTACTGGATGCCTTGAATTTCCCTCGGGATCAATAAAGTATCTATCTATCTATCTATCTATCTATCTACTGACCATGGTATTACTGTGCTCAATTGGCCTGCCAACTCTCCTGACCTGAACCCCAGAGAGAATCTGTGGGATATTGTGAAGAGACAGTTGAGAGACACAAGTCCCAACACTCTGGATGAGCTTAAGGCCGCTATCGAACCATCCTGGGCCTCCATAAGACCTCAGCAGTGCCACAGGCTGATTGCCTCCATGCCACGCCGCATTGAAGCAGTCATTTCTGCAAAAGGATTCCCGACCAAGTATTGAGTGCATATCTGAACATAATTATTTGAAGGTTGACTTTTTTTGTATTAAAAACACTTTTCTTTTATTGGTAGGATGAAATATGCTAATTTTTTGAGATTGGGATTTTTGGTTTTTCTTGACTTTTTTGCCAGAATCATCAATATTAAAACAATATAAGGCTTGAACTACTTCCGTTGTGTGTAATGAATCTAAAATATATGAAAGTCTAATGTTTATCAGTACATTACAGAAAATAATGAACTTTATCACAATATGCTAATTTTTTTAGAAGGACCTGTATATTGCACTGGTGTTAGGGGCCAGGTAATGATGCATGGGTGACGGGGAGATCAGACGGAATATGACACTTTTAGCGTCACATGAAGAAAACTTTCAAGCAAAGAAGAACACATTTTTCTCGTCTCAGGGCAAAATGAGGGCTGGATTCATGACCATTCAACACTACTACCATGTTTCTAATGATACACAGCTTCATGCAAATGGGTGAAGTATCCCTTTAAATGGGAACCTCACCCAACAGCAGACAGTGCTTGGACATTGATTCATTCAGCGCGTCAAAACCCGAGGTCTGTTCCCGCACCCAGCTGAGTGGCCGATCAGCTGATCGTCACTACAGGGGCTGTTTTTCATCATCCCACCAAAATCAGCACTAAGAACACAGTACTCTTCTGTGACACTTTAAACATCTGTAAAAAAAAAAACCCAAGTTCGACAGGTTCACTTAAAATTAAAAAAAAAAAACCTTTCAGAGGAAAGAGTGCACGTCCTGTTGAGCACCACATATTTGAAACTTCTTTTAAAGATTGGAGGACAGAAAACGTCCTCATCCATCATCATGACTGTTTGGAGCCGACTGCTGTGATCAGAGAGCAAAGACGAGCACAGTGGTTAATGATAGGTTTGGAAAACCACCTCTGCAATGCCCACTTAAGACCAGCAAAAGGCAGAAAGGTTCACAATGACTGGATTAAAAGAGTTACTTTGTGGATGTATGAGGCGCTTCACATCTAAAAAACACACACACACACAAAAAAAAAATCAAGTAAGGTTGTTTGTCTTTGCAGCAGATTCACTGACTCTCACCTGAGCATATGGAGTGACGATCAAGTCCTCTCCGTGCCTGAAACGGGAAGTCAGAGGGGAGAGGTGAACTGAACCGCACGTCGTTCGATAAAGCAGCAGTCACTCTGCGATTATTTCATCAACTTACAGTTCTCCTACGATCGAGGAGTTTCGAGACAACGACTTGGGTGACAGGTCGTAGTCGCTGTCAGAGCGGTACAGGAAGGACTCCCGCCGCTGGCCGTGACCCGCCTGGTTTGGATGCAGGACCAGACCTGAACCTGGGGACGCCTGCGGGTCTGACGGACTGCAGCACAATGACGGACCATTCTCCACCTCGAAGCTAAGAGACAAGAAGGAGACAGAGCAGTCAGATGAACCCCCTGCAGCTTTAGGTACTTAGAGAGAGGCTGCAGAAAGTTTTAGGGATGTGAAACCGCCTCGTTTATTCCTTAAAGCAACTTCAATACCTATCTGACACTTCAGCAGCTCCCCGCCAAAGAACAACACTGGCCTCGCCCTGTCCCTCCATACAGCGAACATCCTCAATAAAAAAAAAAAGAACCCCAAGCACCACAATTCCTGTAGACAATAAACCTTATAACATAATCCATACATAAACGCCATCATCACATTTGGTATACACACCCCAACACATTCAACACACACTGATCACTCTCACATTGTCCCTCTCAAATACACCTCATAAAACACCTTCTCTCTCCCCTTCTCTCTCTCTCTCTCTCTCTAGCCCTATCACTCTTTTAACTGTTTTCTTTCTTTCTTACTTATATTTCATTATTATTATTATATCTTGTGTAGTTTTCTACTATCTGTGCTAGTTGCTGTCAGTTGATTTATCTATTGAAATCTTTTTATTTTGCACTAACTCACTTACTTATTTTCTACTGTATTTTGTAACTGTTGTCCTGTCTCTTCTGTCTTGTATTGTCTAAATCCCTTCTCCTTGTTTCTGTACTTTATTTGTCATGTTTCACCATGTTTGTCACCGCATAGCACCAATTAAAAAAAAAAAAGAAAAAAAAGAAATATAATTTGATTATTGCATTTTGACGACTTATATGCTATCTAAATATGTCACTTTTTTAAAATCTGTAATAATGTAGAAATAAATTCATTGGATGATACTGTCTCTTCTGTCGTTTGGTGACACTCAGCTCTGTGGATTTCAGAGCAGTGCAAAGAAGTCACATTCCCCAGATCTAAAAAACAAAACCTAAATGAGCAGGAGTCACATGTGGACAGAGTTTACGACAAGATTTAAAAATCTAATATCAAAGTGTCTAAAAGGTTTGGCATCACTCTATCAGAGACAGTTTCCGTCTGTTTGCAGCATAGACGCTGAAAGCTGCTGCTGCTGCTGCCCCCCCCCCCCCCCGTTAGGTTCTGACTGCCTGCTGAAGATCTGAGAGATCTACTGAGTTTATTTTCTCAGAGGAGATCAGTGATGTGTTTCAGTCTGAGATTATCGAGCGATTAAAAACTAGAAGCAGCACTTCAAAAATCTGCAAGTAAGAAACAGGAAGGCAGTATGAAGACTGACGAAGGGGAGTTACGTCCTCAGTCGACTTGGTTCTTTTTTGAAAAAAAAAAAAAAAAGCTTGTGCAGTGGTGTTCTGATCGAGCTCAAAGCCCTTCACTGATGCATCTTTTAGACACTCAAACTCAAATATTAAAGTGAAATCTGCTGGAGAATAAAAACTTCAAGAAGTTTTTTTTTGTTGTTTTTTTTAATGCCACATCTGGGCTCGAGTCTTCTTTAAACCCCTGAGCTGAATATGTCCTGAATCATGCGTCTATTCATCAATTTCTACACTCTAACAAACGATCATCATCAGCATGTACCAAGTACTTTCAATAAGCTTCCACTAAATACTGGCTCCAGCAACATTGCCACAAATCCCATTCAGCAAAGAGAAGGTTGCATAAACCATTCAATGATTATTCACCCAGCCATGCATCAATGTCCTCAAATCCAAACGACGGTGCTCATTAAATGAGTGTGCTGTCGGTCAGAGAGGGGAAGAGCTGTGCTGCTCTGGTCTGTCTCACTGAAGTACTGAAGGGGACAGCTCCGCTCATTCACTCACTGTAAGACCATGACGTCGTTTTGAACAGAATACAGGAGGATCTGTTGAATGTTGTTCTGCATCTTATCGTTAGGTTGGGATGAGATAAGAGGCAGCCCCTTCCTCTTTATTTAGTGAGAGGAGACTGATTGATACATCAACCCTGACAGACCACTGGGCTTGTTTGTGTCTGGCTCTTTAGAGGAACAAAAATAAACAACACAGGCCAAGATCAAATATCCAATGACAGGAAAGAAAAACTGTCAGGAAACGGTCCAATGGTCTAAATCTAATAAGCAGCAGATTGGATTCATATTAAAAAAGTCTTTCAAAAGCTAAAAATAACTATTTCTACAGGAAGATCTTTTTAATGTAAATTTGTTGTAAGCCTTATTTTATTTTATGGCTTATTGTGTTTCAGTTTTTTTTCCCCTTTTACTTTACTTAAACCATGAGTTATAGAATTTGGTTGTTTTAAGCACAAATTATCAAAACTTGTTTTAACACCTATGCAGCACTCCATGCATCTGCTTTTTGGACGACATTTTATTTTGAAAAAATAAATAAATAATAAAAATAAAAATAAAATTAAAAAAAATCCTGATAGTAATTCAGACATTTTTAATACCATCATTATCGTCATCATCAAAATAGCCACAGTCCCTCTCCCCAGCAGGTTTGCTGAGGCCACAGTGGAACCAGCACAGATGTGTGGACGGATGTAATCTGTTTGCAACGACTGAGCGCGTGCAGGAGGAGAGGACGAGCTGATGGGTGGCCAGATGATCGGGTCAGATGGTGCTGAGTTCAGGGGTCAAAAAGTCAAAGTCCTGCGGGGGCAACAGATGCCACAAAAAATAAAAGAATCACACTAAAAAACACCTGTGCATTATATTCTGTCTTAAATGATGTTTAATTGATGTTACAACATCGCAGCTCATCATTTCCTTAGTCACAGTTAAAACACGTCCACAATAGAAATTGTTGTGTCATTCCCAAGCACCGTCCTAACGGTCACTCCACTTATTTACTCCACTTTCACCACCGGCCTCTGTAATTTGTCTAACGTGGGATTAACCACTCACATATTTATCCCACTCAGACTCTGTCGGCTCCACACCTCTGCCAGAAGAGCTCAGATTAATGGGAAATGGTCAGACTCCGATTACACACATGACGGACGTCATCAGCGTAGCACTCTGCGTCATCCAAATCCCAACTTCACAACATTAACAGCGTGCTTTACCTAGAATCTAATCTCTTAATCTGATGCAGGCAGGGTACCGCTGGAAGTCATCAGAGCAGCATTTCTGTAGATCCTGATGTTCAGGCAGTTATGCTGGACCACAATTATCTGAATAAACGTCCCTTTTATTTCTCCTTCAATTCCACCATGATGTAATTGCTTTACAAAATCTAGATATAGTGAAGGAAAAACATAAAGCAGCAGGTCTTAAAATACCGAAAGAGACTGTCCAGTAAGATCTTAGCTTATTAAAAAAAAAAAAAAATTCTGAATTGACCAAACTCAAGAGGCAAAGATTCACCTGGGAGCCGAGAGGTGCTCTCTGTTCACAACGTCATCGCTGAAGTCAAAGTGCCCCGCTCGGCACCTTGGGGACCTCCGGGGCATTCTTCCTTTCCTTTCACCTCCTCATCAGGCACCAAAAGCTGCAGATATTTCGGCCTCTCCCTCACAAACCCACTGACTGATCTTCTCTCTGTCCCGGAACAGGCCACGTGCTGGAATAACGTCCGCTTGCTAGAAAAAGCAGGCAGCTCTGGACTGCTGCAGGACTCGCTCTGGTGATCTGAGCGTCTGTCTCTTTTTCCCCCCGCTCATATCAAACCACTGAAGATTAGTCTGTCCGTTTATCACCCGGCCCCGCCCTGCACTCCGCAACCTGTGGCGTCCTATTAATGCATATGCTCTAAGGTTTACAGTGCAGAGACAGATAACCATTTCTCAAACTCTCAATAATGTGCACGTCATTTTCAAATTAACCAGGAGTAGAGCTTTTGCCCCTTTTGTTCTAAATGACAAGTTCAGGCCATATCCATATTTAATTAAAAGTCAAAATCACTGCATTGCTTTCAAATAGAAAAAAAAAAAAAAAAAAAGTATTCATCTGTATTCCTCCTAAACTTAATCATGTTTGAATGTCCCTTTAAGTAGCGGCTGTATTTTTGAAAATGGTCAAATAAATTCAAAGACGATCATTTGATGCGATTATGAATTCATGTATTATAACTAACTCAGGAGAAAGCAGTGAGATTTCAGTTCACTTCTGCTGTTTAAAAAAAAAAAAACATGTGGTGAGGGGGGGGGGGGGGTGTTCTGCACAATCACCCCCACAATCTGCTCAAGTTGGTGTGAGCCTGTGTGTGCACACAGCTGGACATTATCAGGAAACATGAGGGGGCGGGGTTAATAAAAGTTTATATCCGACAGTGGCCGACAACCACTTTGATATTTGTGCACATAATGAAGCTGCTTCTTACTTTCCTTGTTGTTCGTCAGTTCTCCTCAAGAAATGAGCTGAAACATCGTGCTTGTCTTTGTTCTGTCAGATGCAGTTCATTAGAAACATCTCCTGTTTATTCAACACCATGACAGTGTTTAGATATGAAACCTCAGTACTGTTAAGTTAGCATCCGAGGTAACTAAGCAGACTGAAAGCAGTACGACATCTGTGGGGGAGACAAGAAGCAGAGCCTCCTGTTATCATCCCAGTGCAAACCAGGAAGGATCAGGCTGAACACTGCTGCAAAAAAAAAAAAGATCAACCAACGTTATTTATCCGTCAGCTTTAGCTTCACAGCAGTGACAGCAAGCGAGCTAAAACGTCACGAGCATCGACGATGAGATCAGAATGAGAACAATGGTTCACCCGCTGCTTTTCTCACTTTGGTCAAACAATGCAGAGATTTCATGGTTTCATTTTTTGCACACTTCAGCAGATAAAACCTCTGAACAAAAGCAGAGTTCAATCAGCATGTGCAAATGAAAGCAGCACAGACATGAGGTAAGATTTATTAAAACAAGTGTCTCTTTATATGACAAAACTACAAAGGGTTTGAATTTAGGGCTGAAAATTAAATCATGTTGGAATCTTCACTCGAGTGGCGCCCTCTGCTGTTGAAAATTAGGCCAATACAGAAGTGCAAAAATCTTCAATTCCACTTCAGTTTGCCTCTGAAAACTGAGGAGTCCCAGAGTCTGCATTTAATTTCCCACGTTTACAACATGAAAAATAAAGTTTACAGCCTACTTACAAAAAAAAGTGTCAACAGGACGTTCATTTAGTTTGCCTCTATTTGACCATTTCTGCCTTTTAAAGTTAATTAGAATCATCAAGTTTTATATCTCCTCTTAAAAAAAAAACAATGGGTGACAACCGTGAGACTACCTCCATGTTTTAGACCAGGGGTGTCCAAAGTGCGGCCCGGGGGCCATTTGTGGCCCTTGAGTGGATTTTTTGTGGCCCTTGACTTCAAATTGAAGAATCAGAAGATTTTGGCCCCAGGCCTCATCAGATGGCATATTTCGTTCTTTTTTTCTTTTTCATGTTAGCGAGGGAGACCTATAAAAGCCTGACTATTCTTTCCAAAAAATTAGAACACAACAGTTTCCCACTGCAATTAGTTATTGTGTATTTACATTATTTTTTGAAGAGGTCAAAATACAAAAAGTTCCTTCCAATATTTAAAAAAAAACAAACAAAAAACCCCTGTGGCCCGTGAGCGATTCTAACACGACAATTTTGGCCCTCAAGAAAAAAAGTTTGGACACCACTGTTTTAGACACAATACACAACTGCAGTAAACGCATCACAAAAGCCAAGACCAAGTCTGTGAGACCTCTCAAACCCCACGCGCCTCGTCGTCATGGCTAAATAATAAATCTCATTTTGCACGTTTTCGCCTTTACAGGCCTTGTTTCCTCTCCATCTTCTTCTGTGCACTCTGTTAGTCCAGCATGACAGACAGACAGACACATACATGAATTGTAAACACATAAAAACTTTGACCAATGTCAGCACTCGGTACGCATGCTATGAACCAATCAGGCCTCCCCGTCTCCCTGCTCGCTCTCTACTCCGTGCATGCACGAGCCCACAGAGCATCAGCTGAAATCCGCTTCTGGACCAATGGTGCTAGTTCATGTAAGTGAGGGGAGAACAGAGGGGAGAACAGAGGGGAGGGGGCAGGTGAAGATGGAGCACGGAGAGGATGCTACTTGAAGAATTTATTGTGCAGGCTGAGAGTCTACAGACCAGAGCACAGAGGAGTGATGGATTGCACTGAATCTAAAGTCAGCCGGACTTTACTGGACACTGAAGTATTATCACTGGAGCCATCACTCGTCATCATCTGCCTCCAGTGTTCTCTGAATCCGTTTGATAAACAGATCTCGGCTCTAAAAGTTTGGATAAACTTATTACCATGAATGTGATTTACAAGGACACAGAAGTTAAATAGAGATAATGAATACAAATTAAATGTCCGTCTTTTCACATAGAAACACCAGAATGATTGTCAACATGACCTTGATCTTTTCAGCTCAGAAGTCTGAAGGAAGAAAAGTGACGGCTCTCATCGAGCTTTGTTTTTCTACACTTCGATCACACCATCTTTTTTTTCCCCCTTTCTTTCTGCTTTATGTCAGTGAAGGAGGAGTCATAGGTGTCAAAAAAAAAAAATCCCCCCATCTGTCCCCTCAAAGAACTAACACAGAAACGACATCTGATCCTTTGAAACAACGACTGAGCCGAAGAATGCCTGTAAGATAAGGATTCATTACCCGTCCTGTGCTCTTTAATCCCCCCTCAATATTCATGATGTTAATCAAATCTGAAACGTCATTAAATAATCAACTAAAGTTGTGGTATACAACACATGGGGTGAACATTTCTGAGCTTCAATCTACTCGAGACGATCACCCCCATGTTTCAAAAAGCAGAGTGCGAGCTTGATGAAGGTAAAAGAGACTAAAAGAAAGAGTCGACACATGTCCGATAAGAGAATCATCAGTGGTTAGGTGAGTCTCTGGGGTTCAAAGATATCATTCAATTAAGAGAAGTGGCAGCCATGATGAAAGTCTCTTTTGATACAGTTTGATGTAAACAGCAGCCCACTGTGTTCAGAGCGAGATGCAACAAAGGACGGTTTCCAGCTGCGCCACACTGCAGAGTTTTTATTTGTTCCAATCGTTTCTTCTACCGAACAACTTCAAAGCTTTTGAGTCACACATCCACCGTAACTAACCTCAAATCTCCTCACTCACATTTCCTTACCAGAATCCAACTTGTGATGTCACAAAGAGAAAAATACTCAACTTCAAATGTTCTCAGTGTGGTAAGACTTATGCAGACAACAAACAGACGCTCAGGTTATCCAAATAAAGGTTCAAAAACACTGCTGAAGTGGATTTTTCAGAATATGTCCCCTTTAAAGGGATAGACACACAGATGCAACATCCCCAAACTATTCCCATAAGAGAAAACAAGCTACACATTCACAACCATTGAAAACAGATGCAAAAGCACATAACAGAAGTCAACATAACTAGAGCTGCAGCTATCGAATATTTTAGTAATCGAGTATTCTATCGAATATCCTGTCGATTAATCGAGTAAATCATACTTTTGCTTAATTAAGTTTTAACTCGTCTTGGGTCGTCCCTACAAACCTGCTTCTTTGCAGTTACCGTGGTAACGCCTGCTTGTTACAGCCAACCACCTCTGCTCTACAGCTGCTGATGATGCTCACCATATTACTGACAGGGTCCCAAATGAACTTTTTGATTCACTGGTCAAGGCGGCAGGTAAATTAAAAATACAGGCCAAACATGTTTTAATGGCTGAAATAACAAATACTGTTTTGTGTAGCCTACACATCTGTTACAGTACATTTAATAGAGAAAGCATTATGTTCTGTTGAATCAATCACAGAGTCAATCATTATGTCAGATCAGGAGATTGAGAAACTTTAAATATATATTTGCTAAATTATTATTCCACAAACAAGTTATCTCTTGATTTAGCTTTGAAGACATTAGAGATTTAATATAATCAGCCTGTTCATTATTAAAAGTGTGTCTCTGTCTGCTCCTGCAGCGCGTGCATTCAGCGCACTCACAGACTACAGAGACTATAGACGCGTCTATGACAGAGACTGTGAGGACGCTGCTATCATTATGTTAGCTGCAAACACGGAGAGAGTGAACGGAGAAAAGCCGACCGTTTGACCGGATCATGTGTTCCCGACTGGGTCGTATGGATCACGGATCAACTGTGTGCTGACTAAAAGTTAAAAGGGGCACGCCGCGCTCGCGTGTTGAAGTGTCTGTGTGTAAGAGAGAGGAGCAGGTAGCTGCAGCTACATTAAACGTGTTTTATACTCATACCAAAGTTTTGATGACGCAAAAAAAACAAAAAACTTAACGAAGCCTCGAGGCAGCGAAAATTCCTCGATGAATTTTTGTAATCGAATTATTCGAGTTATTCGAGGAATCGTTTCAGCTCTAAACATAACTATTCTCTGTCAAACAAAATTACCCAGGCCGTGTCGTTTGTAATCTCTGGATTTGCGGAGCTTTCCTTTTCCTTGTCTTTTTTCAGTTCTTGTGTTTAAACATTTTTTTTCAGCTTTCTGCAGCAAATCTTTCCGTCTGCAGGGTTAGGGTCAGTCTGTTTATGGACAATTTCGGCCAATGCATGCATCTCTATGCATAACTATTAACTAAAACATTTAAAAACTTAAAACAGGCTAAATTGACAAACTAAAAGGACTGTGATGATTGCCTTTGTTTTTTGTTTTACCTGTCAGGGTCGGCGTTTGTGATGTCTATGCGGGGCAGTGACGTGATAGGCAGACTTGTTGGTCTGGTCCGGGTCACTGGATCTTCCTCAGGCGTTAGAGGCCTTCCCCTGTAACTCTCCATTTCAGCCTGTCGCCATGACAACGGAGGCAGCTGCAGGTTTCCGGAAAACCGCCTGTGGACTTTGAACAGCTCGACCCCAAGCGTGCTGCCTGAGTAAAACTGTCCTGTAGGAGTCTCCTTATTGTCCTGAGGAGAGACAGAGTGATACTGGGTCAGATTCTCACCTCGCTGACTTTTACTATTCCCTGTTGATCGGCTTAGTGGTGAAACACGTGAAGAAGACATAACTGATAAGTTATAAAATAAAGAAAAAGGCCCACAGAAGTTAAGTTGAGTTGGAAGAGGAAACATAACAATGGCTCTAGACACAGTTTATAAAAACATGCCTAATAACTAAAAGTATTATAAACATTTTTAGTTGATACACAGAAACACGTCACATTTTCTAAAAGTTCTTCAAATAAACTCAAAATTATAATCAATTATCTAAATTCCACATTGTAGCTACCATGCCTTGTTTCCAAAAGGGCTTCCTTTGACTTCCTTTCTGGCATGCTATTGTTGACAAAAATATGAAAGCAAATATCGGGATTGTTGCCATTGACACATAAGCTCAAACACAGAGAGAGAGAGATTATAGCCAGTCACGTAGTACTTTAAAACAAATTAAATCCACAAAGAAGTAATTCAGAAGTCAGTTAAACACACATTTGTACATTTACAGTAACAATAATACAAACCGTTTGTTAAAAAAAAAAAATCATTTAAGTGACAGATTGAGTTATCTTTAGAAGTTTCGTACGTTTTCGTAGGCTCTCATCTCCTTTTGTTCCTCAGTTCAAAGCACTTGGCTGTCGTTACCTAATTAGCATAGGTAACCGCCCATAAAAGGGAAGGAAAGACGGGCCCTTCAGAGACACAGAAAACATCAGAGACTCCCAGAATCTTCCTCAAAAGTTCATCACTAGAACTTTTTGTTGAACGGTTGATGAATGAGCTCTAATGTTCTTACTTCTTATCTCAGACTTCAAGCAGACTGCACAGATCTGTGCTTCAACAACGTGACAGACAGTGTAGGAATGTTTTAAGCTCCAATACACTGAGAAAATAAACTGTGATTAAAGTCCATTGCAGTCTCCCACCAGACATGCCAGCTGACGTTTTTATTAGCCTTTCCTGAATATAAACACTGGAGTGTGTGTGGCAGAGTGTGAAGGCTGCAGCAGGGTGGAAGGGTTATAAACAAGAGGCGGGCTGCCAGAGCTCAATCTGCATACATCAACATCCACTTTATGTTCGCCGCATGCGAGTGTAAATGAAACACTCTGACAGGCTTCGAAACAAACGAGGGAGAGAGGACACATCGACGAATTCCTGGAACGTTGGTTTAGTAAACACGACGTTTGTCTTCTCTGAGTACGAGGTGGACGATGAGTGTGAATCAACCACCAAGTGACAGAGGGGACGAGAAGCCACAGTTTGACCTCACCGTCATCAGGGATGAAAACTCGCCACACACTGACAAGACGAGGACTGTAATCAGACATTAGAGTTATTAAACTCTTTTCATAACAATATGAGTAACAGTCTCAGATTAGAGTCTCTGCAACGTGACTTAGTTTGGTTTCTTTTCTTCTCTATGATAATAACTGAACATGTTTAGCTTGAGGGCTCAACCTAGTAACCTGAGGACCAGTATTAGGTTTTTAAAAACACGGGCCCTTTTCAGAGAAGCTCTGCTGCCGCCATGACGTCTTTGCACGTTCATATAGACTCTAATATTGTAAGACTGGTGTCCCAGTCTGTGAATTCATGGGAGCCGCTGAGCCTTCCTCCTCGTTCTGTCTCGACCCTGTAAAGCCTCTTTTGCTAGCCTTAAAGTTGGTACAGAGGGGGGCAACTCTGCCCCCCCCCCACACACACACACACACCTGTGACCTTCAAAGTGAAGGCAAAGCCTCAAAGGGGCGTACATAGCGACTCAAACTGTCAGAATAGGATTTTATGACTTTATTTTAGGGTGTGGGGGACATTGGAAGAGAGGGAATTATATGGGACACTTTGAGGACTGAAGTTTCTGTGACCTTCCTGAATTGACCCTGATCAACATGTTTGATTTGTTACCAAACAAACAATCAAGAATATCATCCTTAAACAATGAGTTTACATATAAGAAATGTAATCAGTGATATTCATGTAGATTTGTGTACTGGGGTGTGACAAAAGACGGTTTTCTCAGTGTAGCAAGGAAATAACGACCTATCACTGCCCTCTAGTGGAGGAATTAAAGTTTCTGTACATGTAGGTTACTTTGACGTTTAAGCACCAAATATGAGAGATCATTAGAAAAACTTGAATCTGCAGAATAGAAGTACTTCCCACAGAAGGTCCAATTCTTATATTAAGGATTTTGGAAAAATCAGATATTTTATTTTGAAATTCATTTACCAATTTATTGATTGACAATTTCATCATCTCTTAAAAAGTATTTTCTTGAGCCCATAAGATCAGTTTTTGTCTGCTCAAGATCATTAAACTATAATATGGTGTGGAGAGGTTTCATGTGTGGACAGATGTCTCTGCCTTCGACCCACTGCTTCAGTCTCTAATACAAATATTAAACAGGAGACGGAGAGAGAGACAATTCTGAAATATTGTGGGCAACTTCTACTCGTAGTAGACTTTGCATATAACTTATTACTAAACGTAAACAATCACCAGAGCCCACCGCTGGGTTAAAATGTCAGAGAGTTGGTCCCTATTTTCATTACTTTTGGCAACGAGTGACAAGAAAAAAAAAAAAAGAAAAGAAAAAAAATGATTCTGGAGAGTGATTTCTCACAAACTGAGGGGTACTTTAGAGAGGGCGGGACTTCTGTGGTGGGGTAACAACAAGCATGTCACTGCCAAGTGGTCTTCTTCTCCTGATTACTTACCTGGAGAATTGACTCAGCTCATGTTAAGAGGCCAAAACTGTAACATCAAATCCATCGAGCACAAACTCATGAAAGTCCCCCTCTTTCATTTCCTTGAATGTCAATGTTGTGATCAGTCTACTTCGCCCTAAGTGTTGTACTGGCAGAGACCTGAAGGTGGCGTTAAGCTGTTCCGGCTTCAGTATAAATCTAGAATAACGACTGTTGAAACTTGGTAGAACATCAGAAACACGTTTACATCTGCACACCAAAAAGCTGTTTGTGTCAGGCTCAGTTGATTTCTCAGCCAACTGTCACGTTTAAAGTTGTTGTTATTTTGACCTGAAACTCAAATGAACTTTGAGCAGCACGGAGAGATCCTCGGAGACTTGAAACTGTCCCATGAAAGATGAAAGGTCAAAGGGAGTACTTGGTTGGGAAGCAGCAACAGTCAGAGTGAAGAAAGAGGGCGGACACTGAGAGAGGACAACTGTCCAGTTAAGGAGAGTAATGGCGGGGACGGCAAAGCAGAAACATGAAGAGGGAACATTTGAGGGAGGAGACGGGGTGAAGACGTTTTCTTAATGGAGAGTCAAATGAAGTGAACAGAGGAGAAAGGGAACGTGTCCTCCCCTTTGATTGTCTGTAAACACAGCTCTGCTGACTGCTCCGCTCCTTCCAGGAAATCCAATCTGTCTGATTTACCGTGCCTGTCTCTGGAAGACATATTCCTCCCATCCAAGGGAAAAGGGTTGAAAATCACATCTGTAAAAACACAACTCTGTCCCAGCGCTGTTACACTTACACAATCACTCTGGACAACAAACATTAAAAGCAGAAGTCTAAATAGTCTCTTGTCAATATTCCACACTGTCACTGCCAAACTCCTAATCAGTCGTGTATCGATCGCATATCTCGGACAGTGGAAATGTGATTCTAGTTACTCATTGATTCCATGTTTGTGGTCCAAATGGCTTTTGGACAAAGAAAGACGGCTCATATTTTCCTCGCCTCAGCTGTAAATAATCCAGGAGGAGGATCAGATGTCTGTACTTTACATTTAAAAAACTGGATTAATCATCCCTGCCTGATCTACAGGATGCGAGATGAAAGGAGGGAGTGTCAAACAGAGGTCTCTCTCTGTGAAGATGAGAGAGCTCTCTTTTTCCTCAAAGCTTAGACGACTTCTCTGGGATCCTCCCAATCAGTCCTTTCAAAAAGAAGGTGAAATGAATGAGGCAGATGTAGGACGGAAGCTCTACCAAGACGGGTACAGTGTCTGAGTTATTGAATTGCAGAGCAAAAGGGGGAACAGAAAATGTTAAATTATTAAAATCATATATGCGCTATGGAATCTTAATGAAAGGTGGGATATGGAAAGCTGAGGGTGTGGAGTACTGGAGAATATCAGTCGTCGACTTCAGCCTGAAACAGAGACGGTGGAATAAATAAATCCTCAATGGGTTATTAAGATTCTCCACCGTGGGCTTGTTGGGTTTGATGAGTCCTCGTCTGACTAACAAAAATATTTATTTTTGTAGATCTAAAAGTTTTACTTTTTTTGATCTCATAAATACGTTTCAGCTATTGTGATCAGAAGGGGTGGGGAAAAAAAACACTATACAACAATACATTGTCGTCCTGACTACTGTGATACAGCTATGAAGGAGTTACGCCCTTTGTGATGTCATGAAGGGAAAATCTCTGCATGTTTGAGCATACATTTGGATTTGGACTTTTCCCTAAATTGCGGGCTTTGTAGACGGATTAGGGACACATATTGGTGTTAGAAAAATATGGTGAAGTGTATTTAGCATACTGTGTGACCTTTACATGCTGAACTGGACATTTTGAATCATTTCAGTTATATATTCGTTGATATTTTTGTGCTGGGTCACTTTTTGTGCCATTTAAAACGCTGAATTTTTCAATTCCACAGCAGGCTGTACACTTTAGAAAATCAGTCCTTGAACGATCCCCCGTGGTTCATCACACACAAGATGTTTACCAGGTACTCACATTTTCCACTTCTCCGTGATAAACAGAATCTGTAAGGAAGATTTAAAAACCCTAAACAGAGCAGTTTCACTTTTAAATCAGTGTCTTTCTACTAAAGCTTGACATTTAAAAGGCATCAGATGTGAAACAAACATTTTAGACATTAAAGAAGCCGTCACTCTCCCTTCAGTAGAATATAATGAGCCTTTTGAGGGCCATTAGTCAAAAGTTTTGGTCACCAATTGAAACACCAGCCTTTTAAACAAATGTGTCTGCTGGATCCCATAATGACTGCTGGCATTAAAGTCAAAGTTACGATTTATCATTCCTGACAACACAGGCCATTAAAGTGGGTTATATTGTGTGTTTGCTCTATTAAAGTGAAACATGTAACTCAACCCTAACCCATTAAACATTTTAATGTCTTACTGTACATTTTTACAGCTGCCACTTCTAAGTTCTGGCTGCATGTCGATGTTTCAGCAGGAGAACTTCCATTGCCTCTGCTGTAGCACGGTTTCTGAGCCTCTTTGGACAGAGTCAGAGTAAATGATTACGTCCTGCCTGCTCAGTCATAAACACGGACGCCGTGGAGGAGAAACAGATGGGCCTCTCCGTCAGATCTCTGCTCATCCTCCTCTCATCCATGTCCCCATTCACTCGATGCCCTGAACGTCGCCTGCTGTGAACTCTTCTTTACACCTTTCCCCTTCTTCCTGCTCTGCATCCTTCCTGTAAACTCTGCATCAGTCCTCAATTCTTTACCTCCGTCAGCTCACACAAAGAACCTTCATCCTCTATTCAAACACACACACACACACACACACACACACACACACACACACACACACACACACACACACACACACACACACACACACACACACACACACACACACACACACACACACACACACACACACACACACACACACACACACACGCACTCTGCGGTGTGTCCTGCTGGAGAGCGGTCTGTTGTGTACGATACAGTCATCTGTTCATGAGTCACTGACCACCACACAGACATTCAGTACTGCACCTTGCTCCCACTGGAGCTCGGTGTGTTTTGTGTTCGGACACAGAGGAAAGACTGACATTTACAGAAACTGCAAACTGTGGAATCAGGCTGTAAACTTTGGAGGCGAGATGTCGGATTTCCGATAAAGAGAAACAATGAGCGGCTATGTAATGAATTCATGGATGGATTTGGTTGCTGTACAGATGGAAGGTTGAAAGAAATCAATACTGTACTTACATCGCCTGGTGTAACCCCCTGTGCACTGCTGCTTTTCTTCATTCTGACGGATGCTCGACCACACTCTGGCTGTTAACCGTCTCTCTTGCTTCTCGGGCTCGAGGTAGCCTCACCAGCCTGCCTGCCTGCACATGGGAATGGGAGTTGAGGAAAAAGGAGGAGGAGGAGGAGGAGGAGGAGGAGAACTGATGAAGCAACCAGTTCCAAAAGTTGTTCTGTCTGCTTCACAGTAAGAATCATGTCTGCAATTGTTGTCAGACTTGTGTAATTGTTCTCGGTAAGGTTGTCGTGTGCGGCAATTTGACAAGTCTCAACAGTGTTGTATTATGTAACGCAGACAACAACAAAAAAGCAAGCATTACAGTAACTGTGATGGATCAGCATTCTGAGTAAATACAAGTATGAACAAAAAGCCGCCCATAGTGTTGGGAAGTGAATGGAAAAACACACAGTGTCATGGTGTTTAACAGCTGAATGGCTTCAACTTTGATCAAATGTGACACACAATGAACTAAGACAGTTTGTTATAAGAGCCTGTCACAGCCATCCTCAGATAAAGACACGCTTAGCATTATGGGTATGTTGATGAACTGCAGCGTTTTTTTTGTTTTGTTTGTTTTTCTTCCATCAGTCTCTAAAGTTGGACTGAGCTTTTTTCTTTTAAAGCCGTTTAGCTGAAACAAATTGAATCCACATTTTTCTTTAGTTTGTGACGACCTTGATTTCGGTCAGTCGACATATTTGAAACGCTTTCCTTTTGAGCTCGAAGCAAAATGATCAGAGCTCATAACAACATGCCATCAACGTACATAATCATGCGTAACACTAGATCTGACTAGCTCAATACTTGAAGTGGAAACAACAGGGCTAAATGCTGACACGGTTTCAGTACTCGTTACCTCAGTCCCCCTCAGGTTTGGACGTACCTCAATCAAGACTGAAATATTTTCTTCTAGGAATCTTTCTGGGCCCACTCTTCTTCGATCATCTGACTGACGCTGCTGTGAATGCTCTTTAACTGACGTGAAGTCAAACCACTAGTGGGACGACTTTTCCAACATTTCTGCAGACTTTTCGCCACTACTAACCAGCCAATCAACACTTCCATCGCCTGTCTGCAGTTCTGTCTTCACATTGCGAAGAATTGGATTTCCTTTAACTAATTAACTTCATTACGAGGCAGGATGTGAGCCGATGTTCACAAAGAAAACCCTGCAAGACGCAGCCATGCGACCATTCACACGTTTTACATTTACCGAGCTGTTACTCCTGATCCGTTTACCCTGAACCTCAAGCATCTCATTCTCAACGATCAGCTATTCAACACCTCAGGTGAGGTCATGCCGACAAGGTCTTTTCTGATAGGCGTCTTTCCAGATGCTCTTCACAAAGCGGAGCTAAAGCACTTCCTGAAGAAACCAGACCAGGACAGAAATGATGAGCTGTAGGCCGATGACATATTAACAAATAAACTTCCAATGCAAAAACTCCATCCTTAATTTAAGTTCAAAATAAAGTGAGCAGCCTCAGTTGAGACTTTGAATCTTAAAGTGAAGCAGAGTGCAGAGGCCGGAGTGTTTCCTGGTTCAGTGTTGGCAGCTAATTACTGTACAGCGCTCTCTCCGGCCTCTCTGGTATTTCCTGAGTTCAATTCATGTTTTGTTTTCTCTCCGACCTCTTTATTAGCCCCCTTTACGACCTATTGTTTTTACAAACAAAGAAGAAACTACATCTGAAAACATTTACTCTTATTTATAATCTGCTTTGCCTTTGAACTATTGACACTCAATAAATTGGCCCGCGGTATCAATTGATTGAGTTATAGTGGAGCCCCAGAAACCCACCATCAGTGTCTGGGCTCCATAGTGGGGGGTATCCTATCCTTCTGTTGGTGTCTGGAGTCAACATGACACAGTCTAATGTGCATTTCATCTGTCACTGAAGTCTTCATGAATCTCTCCTGGATGAAATGGTTTTGTTAACGTGTTTTAGGAGCGTGCAGCACAAAGGATAAGGGCTGTTCCCCCAGTGTTGGTGTTGACTTCTTCAGCGTCAGCCAATCACTGGATCGAGTCTGATAATGATCATCAGCCCAGTTACTTAAAGAAGTGATTTATTTATTTGGGGGGGGGGGGGTCGCCAGTAGCAGCACACACGTCTCCATGCATGGAGGCCACAGTCCTCACGCAGGCAGCCCGGGTTCAACCCCGGCCTGTGGTCTATTTTCCGCATGGCAATCCTCTCTCTCTCTCTCTCTCTCTGATTTCCAACACTATCCACTTTCTCGCACTCTCAAATAAAGGCAGAAAAGCCCAAAAATAAATCTAAAAAAAACCAACAAAAAAACAAGTGATTTATGCTGGTTGAGCTGCTGTTAAGTACTTTATAAATTAATACATTTAAATAAATTACCAGCCCATTAAAAAAAAAAAACACACACACAGGCAGACATGAGCAAACGACGATTGTGAAACAATATTGTGAATGCACTATTGATCGGCCCCGAGGCTTTTCACCCACATTAAACCCTAATCTTTAGCTTTCAAGCATTGTAGAGCTGCTGTAGAGAGACACTACTGCCGGAGATGTAAGACAACGGCATGAGAAGAGAAAAAGAAAAAAGGAAAAACAAGTTTATAGCTTTGGAAAACATCTATACACCCTGCTGTCAAATGTTTGTCAGCACAAAATGATGAGAGAGATAAAATGACAGTGGATCACAGAGGTTTGGTGTTCAAACATCTGGAGAGAGAGAAAAACCTTGAGCTGCTGGTTCAAATCTCAGCAGGAGGAGGGGAAAAGTTGTCAATAATGTATGATGCTGCAAAGATGTGTCCATTATAGGTTTCATGAGAGAGCCATACTTCATGGAAAGGAGAAGTAGATGGTGGAGGTTACTTTGTGACAGACAGAAAGGTCTGCACATCGATGAAGCCAATGTTGAATCAAAGGGATACTTCAAGGGATACTTCACCAATTTGCATTCAGCTTTGCATCATTAGAAACATGGTAGTAGTGTTGAATGGTCGTGAATGCAGCCCTCATTTTGCCCTTAGACGAGAAAAATGTGTTTTCCTTTGCCTGAAAGTTCTCTTTACGTGACGCCAGTTGACGATTTTTTGCGTCACGTAAAGAAAACTTTGGGTGAAGTATCCCTTTAAAAACGCAGGGAGGCCCTCACTGGTCCTCAGATCAGCCCTCACAAATACTACAATAATGTGATTAGTGGAATTTTAGACCAATGTGCCAAACTGTTCTGACAACACTGAGAGAAAAAAATATTCATACTTTATTAATCCCACAAGGGGAACTTCATATTTACACTCTGTTCAATGAACACAAACTATTTTTAATATTATTTTGCTTCCGAGTGAAAATAAAACGGATGAATGTTGATTTGACGATGAAACAAATCAGTTTCCCGCTATCACTCCGATGAACTAATGAAGCCGGGGGCACTGGAGTGTGACACTTTGATTTTTAATGCTACTTATGTTGTCTTGATGCTCTTTACCACTAGATGTGATTATGAAGGGATTCATCAGCTTGTAATTCAGACAGAGGCTTATCTTTGTGAATATCCATCCATAAAGACTTCCTCTATCATTTGCAAATTCTGACGAGTACGTCCATAAAATATCAAGACCCTGAGGTCGAGTTTGTGTAAAGTATAGTTTTAGCATGTGAACATTTCATCTTATCAGCATCAGGCCGAAATAAAGCTGAAACTTTCTCAGTCCATTGTGGACAAGATCTGGGCGTTTTGTGAAAAGTCAAGAGATCAAAGTTATTGGAATGTACGCTTCAAAAGGGATTTCACAATTGGTCATTTGTCTGATTTTATTTCAGATATTTGGCTAAAACCCAAAGAGGGAAAGTCTGAGGGTGTCTCGTGAGTGAGTAGGATTCATCCTGTGGTGAACAGGAAAAGACAAGCAGAAAGGATCAATAGTAAAAGGTTTTGTTGAATCATGCCAATCCAGCATTATCAGATACGATCCAACAAGAGTTTCCAGCTTCAATGACCATTAGAGGAAAGGTCCACAGCACAGTCGTGTGTCCTTTGAGTAGAGAAGCACTATGTTCAAAATACCCACAAAGGAGCTCAATAACCTAACAATACAGCTGTGTTATTTTTTATAACAAGCTATTAGGGGATGTTTTCAGTCGCACAGAGACCACTTAGTGTGATTTTTCAGATGGCACACAGAATTTGACTGTGCCCGTTTGGTAAACAAAATCCAGTTTTGATGATTGCTGTATCCCCCAAGACATCACAACAACAATGTTCAAGGCAGCAAAACAAAGAAAAACATTTCTCTCAAGACCATCCGAGCCGTGAAGTCTGCAGAGAGTGTTCTCTGCACGAGGAAAACGACAAAGGAATCATGCAATCCAATTTCACAGCCACAGTAAGTGTTCAATAATGAATACAAGTGATTATCTCTGAAGCATGCCACTGAGTTGACCCAGTCATGCCACTGATGCCTTTTGTATGGTGTTTTGCTCAGCTGGTTAGTTACCCAGCCAGATTTTCCTAAACAGGACTGTGTGTCTGTGGACTTTGTCAGAGCTCCAATTATTTGTAGTCTCTATTTTTTTTAAGCTGACTGAATAATTAAAAATAAACCAATAATAATGCTAGAGCCAGCAAACAAACGTCATTTCATTTAAAAAAAGACCCCTTAAAAGATCATTAGATGACCATAAGGCACACCACAAAGACGAACATTGGGCAAAAGACACTGCTGCTTCCAGTTATAAAAACAAGCACCAAGCTTTCCATCTGGGGGGGGGGGGGGGGGGGGGGGGGGGGGTAGGGGGGTAACATCGCATGGTCATTGCAAATTGCTTCTCCAAGACCTGTATGTAACAGCTGTATGTTCAGCGTTCATGCGCTCCTTTGGTTGACAGACTTGGAGCCTTTGGCTCAGTTTAAGTCAGTGATTGGTATGATGGACCAATGATAACCAAGGGCATCTGTCTCCGACAGCATGGGAGAGTATTTGGTACATTCAGAGTGCTACGACTACGACCAGCATTTGCATTTTTCTGTTGCATGTTGTAAACAAAAGGTCATCGAGGCTGCGTTTCTGGCAGCAGTGAGAAAATGTTCCCATCTGACCGGTCCATCCATGCCACAGGACGTCCACGCACAATGGAGAGCTGGAGAGGGCAAATCAGTCGACGTCACATGTTTGAAAATCACTGGACACCCACACAAAGGTAGCTTTTGTGGCGTCAAAACAAAGTAGGCTCAAGAAGACCATGTTGCGAACTGCGCTGATCTTATGTTCGCTGGCTCCGCTTTCGAACAATGAGCCGTCTGTGCAACATGAAAGCGATGAATTCACTTCACAACGGTCTCTCAATACCGAGCGGAGAGGTCAGATCAACAGCAAAACGACGGAACCACTTAGAAGAGAAATCCAAAAATCGAGGAAAAGGAGCTTTGCTTCATCAATTCAGTGTCATTTAATCTAGTTTCTACATGTGCTTCAAAGTCATTAAAAACAATCATGAGCGTGTAGCGGAGCAACGCGCGTCTCTCATCACAAGACACGACAGCTGTTGATAGAGAAAGCAGGCCTTGTTTGGAGGTGGCTTTCCCCACATTCATTTCATTTTAACACACACCGTGACCACTTTAGTCACAGCTCGAGATCGACATCTTACACACACACTGTGTTTAATGACACTGTGTTTAATGACATCATTCTCGACACGCATTTAAAAAAATATAACTCATGTTGTTACTTCCATACACTGTCACTTCTCTAAAGTCAAACTTTGACGTCAATCTTTGAAACTGGGCCCAGAGCCTATGAACGAAACAGACTCTGGATGGATCATCTCAGATGCTCATGGGAACAGACGTGATCCTGGCCCCGTGCATGCCGATACAATGAGGTTTTAGAAAGGCTTGGCTTATTGTCGGAAATTAATGACAATTAATTGCGCCTGGTTACAAATCCCCTTTGGAGCCTGTTCATTATTATTATTTTTTTTTTAATTCATGGAATTTCTTGGACAGGAACATCTTAATGAAATATATAAAAGTGAAGAGCTACTTAGAGTAGCTGCTGCTTTGCAACATGAGCAAGTCACTGAAGCGCTTCACTGTAAGCTAGCTTTAAATCCATTCATCACATTTAGTGCCAAAAGTCTTTAAATCCATTTTGTGTTCACACTCTGGTAGACTTATCACTTTTCCTTTCAGTCATACAGATATCAATCAGAACTGTTGGTTCTCTAAGTATGAATGAAGTGTGTTATTAACTTTGGTTTGGAGCTCGCTGTGCTTTAAGGCTGGAACACATTATGAGTCTAACAATTTTCTAATCTTATCCCTGCTTCCTACACGGTTTGTGTGGGTTTATCCGACTCACAAAGCAGCTGGTGCATCACTTTCAGGTGCCCAAGCATTCACTGACCAAGTCAGCCTCAACACCTGCAAGATACAACACAAATTATAACTTATTCAAACCAACCAATCTACAGCTAGTTAGAGCACAATCTACCAGATAATATCCTGCTGCAGTCTCACATCGGCACCCTCGTACGTGTTGTCAGACACTTTCAGGAAAAGCTGCTCTGTTCCTTTGGAAACCTGGCAAAACATTGTAATATTTTCTAAAAAGATTTAAAAAAAAAAAAGATTAAAAAAACAAAAAAACATTCTCAGCAGGTCTTTGACTTTCCATAAATAAAAAAAAAAGTTGGAAGTGAAACACCTTTAATAACTGCAACAGGTTTGTTTGGTCTGCTGTGATTCTCGTGTTCTACATTTACAGTTTAAGATTCCACATTCATGAAAATGAGTTTGTTAAACACTGGGCAGGTGTTCTAATCTTCAAGTGTTCATGAAGGCATCTGTAAACTAACTCCTTCTGTGGATGTTAAAAACACACTCCTTATACATCAGCTTAGAATAATATCAGAGTGTAGAATACACTTCTACATGCATGTGTTGTCAAGTTCATTTCACCTTCGATTTCATTTTGTCATCTGAGTAGAGAGCTTTCAAACATCGTTCAACACCTTATACGTTTATGAACTATTGCCCCAAAGACACAAAACATGCCAATCAACATAAATGAACTGTGCCATGGTGGAAACTTGGCTGCACTGGTCATATTCAGTGTAGCACACTGCAGCTGAACTGAGGGCTGAGAGGAGTTTGTAGAGGAGGGAGAGAAACAACACAGTGATTTGTGACAGCTGAGAGATGACGTCACTGTGGGGGCCACATGCAGGGAACCCGCTGCCCTCCAGTACTGGACAGAAAAGAGAGTGGACAGGGCAGCCTCATTGCCCCTGGACCACATGTCACAGGAGCCTCCTCAGCCTCAAAAGCTGTCACACCATGTGTTGGGTATTTTCACCCTGGCTCAGGATGATATTATGATGCTAAGCTATCTCCACATGTAACCATTGTGGGGATTTACAAACCTGCGTTTCATTGTTAAACTTCACTGCCCAAAGTCAACTACAAGCATATGGTTGGGGTTGTCATGACAACAAAATTTTAACTTTGATATTAGCAACAAAAACAAACGGAAGATATTTATCCCCGTTTCTTTACCACGTAAAAAACAAACGAACAATAGAAGTCAGAACTGGGATCTTTTCATTAACTAACCTACTGATGCTCAATGCTGTTACAGAACAGCCAGTGAGTACATACCAACTCATTTTAAATACTGTTTAAAGTACCAAAAAGGCACACAACGCTGAATTCCTCCAGCCCAGAGGTGTAAATCCATTTTAAATATTCCACCTCAGGTATCATACATAATCCAGAGGAAGCGGTTTGCAGCTCACGCTCTGCACTCTTCTCCTCATTATGTTGCTGTACTGTGGTCATTTCTGTTCAACAATCTAACCGACTCGAGACCACAGCTGACAAGAAAGAGTGTGTTTACATGTAAAGAAAAAAAAAACTGCAGAAAGATGATGACGCATTTACTTCTTTTTTTCCCCCCCCCTGAGTGTAATCGCTAAGAAACAATCAGAAAATACTTTAACACCGCTCAGTGTTACTGCTCTATTTCCAGCATTGGCGTTTGCATTCCTCTTTTCTCAAACATGCGTTTATTCAGTAAGTATTTATTCAGGTTTTTACTGCATCTGTGCCTCCTTGGTTATCCACCGTGTCCGTGGAAACGATAGTTCATCGAAGCAAGAAAAAGATGGAATAGATGTTCGGACGTGTTTTAGAGAACAGCAAGTCGAACAGAGAAAAAGTCTTATATATAGTTTTCACTCATTTATCTTAACCTGGAAACGATTCGACTTAAATCACATAGCATGGAAACCTTAGAATTAGGGATACACGTTGAGTATCTTATGAAGTATTGATTTTGCCTGTCCACTTTGTTATGGATGATTTCTATGGACAATGCGTGATTCATATCGCTGTGACGCTGCGCTAAGACAGCAGCTATCAAACCAAGTAAAGAAAGGAGTTCAAACTGGTGGGCCAGGACACATGACGCTGCTGACTGGATGAGTCAGTGATTATTGGAGTGACTGAAAAAAGAAGATAACTATGAGCGAGCGCCTTCCTTTCATATCTTTAACCCCCCACCCACTCTAATTACCGCATCATATTCAAGTCCCTGTTTAACTTCCATTGCAGTGTTGTGATGGAAGTAGAGTCTGTGTCAGCACGCTGTCATCTTTTAATGCAGAAAAACTTCTCTTTGGAAGCTCTGTGGATTCAAGCTTTTAGGAGGAATCATAACACACGAGTCAGAGAGTCAAGGACGTGCAGAAGGCCTACTATGTAATCTAATTTATTAAATGATGAAATTCATTTAGTTTGATGTCCTTTTTTGAAAAACAAAGTAGCAACAAACAGTTGCAGTTTCACTTTTTGTCATTTGACTGATCCATCAGAGCATTTCAGCTTTACCAATGCATGTGCTCCATGATCTATCTGTAAGAAAGAAATATCCTTTCAACTGGACAACTTCCTGTAAATTCTGTTCAGTACTGTCAGCCAAAAGCATCATTGACACTGAGAAAATGACGCCACTCCTTGCTCAGCAATAAGACTCACAGGGGAAAACTGATACCCACCACAACATCCCGGCACAGACAAGAAAAGAAGTGTACTCACAGATGAAGATTTATTTTTTTCTCCTCGAGTCAGATGTGTAATGATAAGCCGGAATTCACGTCAGCAGACTGTCAGCCTAGAAGACAAGAGATGTATGGATTGAAAGTGGACGGATCACATATCACTGCAACAACAAAAACAAGAAAAAGAAAAAAAAGGCTATTTGTTGTCACGCTGAAGTGATTGATTAACAACAAAAAAATCCTGACTACTGTATGTAATCATGTCGAGGCAAAAAAAAAAAAAGGGAAAAAGTCCAACAATCACAGAAAGGGAAACAAAAAGGTATTTACACTGGATCTTATAGACGCATAAAAGAGATGTAGTACAAGTTTGGATAGGTCTGAGTTGTTGGAGCAAACTTTGACTGCACACAAAAGTTTGCTCTGTTCCCCTTTTTCACTTCAGAAATCCACTTTCATTGCTGTGCTTCTCTTAATCCATGACCGTTATCAAATGCACTGTCCAGATTACAATCCAACGAATTCACACTCTCACGAACGTTTAACCATCATACACAAACGAACACAAAGCTCTCTGTGTTCCCCATCAGCTCCCAGTATAACAAACACTCACCCAGTCTGCAAAGCAGCACACAGACGGCATGTATTCATCAGCTGGAAACATCAACATTCAGAGACAGAAAAGGCTGTATATTGACCACATCACCAGTAAAGCCAACAAGCAGCCAGTAAGTGAGTCATCAGTCTGGCATCCAGAGCTCTTTAAACTAGAAGCTGGATGTATGTGCTCTGTTGTTTCAGCACTAAAAGGACAGTGGCGAGTTGGGATCACATCAGATGACTGAGGCGACCACAGAGAGCTGCACGCTGGGCTTAAAGGGTGCCCTTCTGAAATGTAAGGGAGGGAACTATGACAGTGTTTCAAAATGTCAGTGAAACTTCTCCGCTGTGGTAGGAGGTGAGCTTGTTGGATGAAAAACTAATGTGCAGCTACACATTCATTCAAAAAAAAAAAAAAAGAGTGGAAATGAAAAAATAAAATCAATTACTCAAAGGGCTCAGCAATGTTATCCCACATCCTCCAACCAGAACCTCACCCATCATCAGCCAGACTTCAGATCTGACCATGATTTAGCATGTTTTTAACAGATATTGATTGAGAATTTTAAGTCAGCAGCAAACTTAGGGCAGCCTTATGCATCTGCTGGTCCAGGAAAGTCTTATTCTCCGTCTAAAAATCCCCGTCAAGATGGAATATGACAGGAGATAAAATAAGATAATCCTTCATTCATTTTGCAAACGGAGAAAATTGGGTAGATGGGTAGACATGTGACGGTTGTAACACTGCCCATGTGACCAGCCAGGAGTGAACAGCAGTGCTGCCACAGAACAGTTGACACACAAACTCAAATGCTCATACATGCACAATATTATAAATCAGGAAGAAATCATAATGTACTTTCATCACAGTTTGGTTTATAGACTATTCGATCGACGTTCTTAGGTTACAAATTCTCCCAGCCCTGTCGGCAGCACATGCAAGACAGCGTTACAGGTGCAGAGATCAATGAAAGGGTGGCACGACAATACAATAAACGGTTAATGTTACTTATCATATAGATTCAATCCCCCCCCCCATTAAACGTGTCCATCAGCCCTTCAGTGAAAATTTGGCAAGGCTGTGGCAAGCAAGATAAACTAGTTTAAAGGTCGACTCAAAACAATCCCTAATGTAGAGATGACCTATAAAAGATCATTTCCAGATCATAGAAAGGTCACTCTGTAATGACACCTCTGATATATTAAGTCACAGAAGCATGTTGACTTCTCCTGTTGAGTGAAATAAAAAGCCCAACTGGATCCATTTATCCTGACCTTATTTTACTCAGACTTCATCTCTTAATGAACGCTGATTGACTGTGTAATTGCATCGAAAACACTTTAGTGTATAGACCAAACCTCTAACTAAGCTGTCCACTTACAGGCTCCACAAATGTGTCCCTTTTCACCAAGCACCTCTTCATCGTACCAAACTCTACTGTCCATTCAAATAAACACCTTCCACCCTGTGAATATCAGGGAACACTCGTGGGAAATGCTTAAAATACATTGTGGACACATACTGGCAAAAAAAGCGACTGTGAAAAGAAAGAGAGATGAAGAGCACATCCTACGTTCAGACAATAAACCTACGTGAGAGGATTGAATCAAAAGAGCTACTCTGGACATCTGTCTGCAGATAAGGTATCCTCGGGAAAAAAAGATTTTCCACTGTTTTTTTTTACTCAAACGAATGCACAAAGAGCCACCGTATCTTTTCCAAATGTTTGAAGCAATTCATCATTTCAATATTCAAACTTTGATGGAAATTAGCTGAAAGGTTTACGCCACTCCAGTATTAGTCGTTTTCCTTAAAAGTTGTAACGGCTATAAAAACACATGCTCTTTTTCGCTGGACACCGAGTAGGCGACATTATAAACCATTTCTCCGAGCGGAATGTTCAAACGTGTCTTACCGGTGGAGTACATCTGCTCCTCGTGCGCTGATGCAGTTGTTGTACGCTGTCTGATCTTCTGTCTCTGCCGCTGCAACAAGCACGCGCCCTATTTAACAGGATACATTTGTGCCATTCGCGCTCGTTCCCCTTCACGAACCTCGCGAGCGTATCGATTGGCTTTCATACCGGCTACGCAAATCCTTCCGTTTACCAATGACTGCCAGAGCGTACGCCCTCCCTCTCTTTACTGGCTTCCCCTCCCTCCCTCCCTCCCTCCCTCCCTCCCAAGCCCCTTCTCCGCATCCACTTGGTTTCCAGCCAGAGTTTGATTTGGAATCTGGATGGATGTGTCAGCCTCACCCGTAAAGAGAGGCCAAAATCCCCCAGGCTCTTGGACATTGACTTCAGAATATATTTGAGTTGATTTTCTTTGTCAATGGCAGTGACGCAAACCATAGGCTACTTCAACGTTAACCCCTTCCAAAACAGATTATTGACACATAGCCAATATTCTTATATAGCCCAAGGAAACACTCATGGTGCTAAATTAAAATGCTGTATAGAATACCTTTATTTGTAATCCAGTTTCTAAATGTGGTCAGTCTGACTGTCTTTGGTCAGCAACATAACGTGGATACGTTAATTAGAATAATTAAAAGTAAAACAACATTGTTGATAACCTAGCTATGTGGCTAGGCCACATGGTATGATTACATCCAGGTCGGTTTCTTGCCTTTTGTGTTAGGCATTAGGTGTTAGTATCATGTATAGGTTAACTCTACCAAAGTGCAGGGGACTGACTGAACTAGATAGGCCGATACACTGTTGCTTGATCAGTTTAATGGACGTGATGTAGCCTAATGAATATGTAGGGTGATTTAAGATTTAATATAACACTTAAAACATACCTGTACGAAACTATATCATTTGAGCACCCTTTCTGGTAGTCTTATCCCATGACATCAAAGCAAAATGCATGGCTTCAGTAATATAGGTTAATAGGCTGTTAACATATTGTTGCCAAAAGGGTAAAAAAAACACTTTAACCCGAGAAGTGAAACTCTAGGATCAGCCCCCCCTTCACAACAGAGAAACGTAGTTTTTACCAAATAACACATTTATTTGTTGTAGTAACATGAATGTTTGCAACTGAAAACTAGTTTAACCAACAAAGCTTCACATTTCTCTGAGAACATTTGTAATGTGCTGCTTTCTCAAAGACAGCGAATGTGTGTCTGACAAACTGTTATTTCACTGGAAATAATCTTGATAATCTCATATTAATTTATGTAATCTAAAACTGAAAAAGAATTTCTTATCTGATGACATGTTCAGGGCGTAATCTCACACAATCATGTTGAATAAACTGTACAGTGAGATACAAGGATTTATGATAAAACCTGGATTGACTTGTGTTAAATCATGAAATATGTATACATGTTTAAGTAGAATTTTTTTGCGTTGGCATCTCATGTAGTTAATTAGAAAAAATAAGTATTATGGTTTATGTCATGAAACATAAAATTTCCATAGCATTTATCAAATATATCTGTCAGTCTAGTTTATTTAAGTGGCTCCTGCTTACCCCCGTTCTGTTCTGCCTTTACATTACATAGTGTTGTTTCATTGTTGCCTTGAGTTTTGTGGTTTATTGCATCACTTACATCACATTTCCACTTGATGGTCTCGGTATTAGTGCGGTTTCATTGTTGTATTATTTATTTTACTCTTATCTTGCTCTGTGTCGTGCTGGATTGTGTTGCAGTGAGAAACAAATGCAAGTTACTGGAAATCGCAGCAGCACGCAACATGCTGTGTGTAGCATTGTGTACTGTTCAGGGCCATACTCAACAGTCTTTTTAAATAATTCTGATGCCTTGGCTGTTGCCAGGCAACAGCTGTCCTGCAACAGAGATGAATGGGTGTCCCTGGGCTCTTCTTCTTCAACTTTGCCTTCATCTCTTTTTCCTCCTCAGTTTCACACAATAAATCAAGTACGGCTTTACCACTGTTCATGAGAACGTCAGCTGACACTGTAGGCCTATACATTAAAGTGTTGACTTGAGCGATAGGCACCTTAAGGTCTCTCTCTAGTTCTGATGGACCCCATGGGGTGACACATTTCTGTTATTTACCCTCAGTAAGTAAATGTGTCACCCCTTTCTATCACACATGATCTGTTTTGATCATATTGATGTCTGTTGGCATCCAACTTATTAGCACTATCTCTCTTTCACTCCCCTGAGAGAGAGAGAGAGAGAGAGAGAGAGATAGAGAGACAGACAGACAGACAGACCCTTTATTCATCCCAAAGGGTAAATTCTGAGATCTAGTAGCTCAGACAGACAATTGACAGTGAATTGGACAAACAACAAGTCAATAAAATAGGTCAATAAAAAGTGAGCATTATTGCACGTCATTAAAATTGCATAATAAGAAAGAAGAGCCAGAGGTAGATATAAATAAATGGGGGGGTCCATGATGGCCTTCCTTATAAATCATTCAACAGCATGTTTTGTCTTCGTGCTATTTTGTCTTCCTTAAATCATTGATTTGTCAACTAATTTATCTAACTTTACACAACTAAACATAGCCTTGCAATAAACACATAGTGTTGTGTACATATGTTCCCTTGCCATCACTGAGAGCAGGACACGTCTTTCAGGGGGGGGGGAAAAAAACATTTATCGAAATGTGCGTTTCGTATGATTGCAGAGAAAATGCTTTTAGTAGAACACACAAATAGGCAGAGGAATGCAGCTATATTGCATTTCAACTCTGGCACACATGATCCTAATGAAATGAAAGTAAGGTGCAGCAGCATGACAGATTTCTAGAACGCCCCATTGAACCATGAAAAGGTAATAATTGTTTTAATCATTCTTTTATCATTCAGCTTGCTCACAACTTACAATGTTGTTGGTCTGATATTCATATTTAAATGTTCGTGTGGTTCGGTGTATTAAATGTAGTAAAATATTTGAATTATTTAAGGGCTGTTCACATCTGAATTCCTGGCAGTAAGGACAAGCAGGCTGTAGCTTATTCAGGCCAGTCAGAAACATACCTGAAAACAAAAAACACATAAACCCACACACTACCCCTCCTTCATTTGAAGTTTGAATTTTGTAGGAGGCTTAACGTTTGCTATTGTCACTATGTTTTGCTGCTCATCTGTACATATAACTACTGCAGGAGGTTAAATAAAGTTCTCCATCCACACAAAGCAAGAGCAAAGCAGGCACTTTTTTTATACATAAACCTTTAATCAATGTTGGGAAACAAAATGCAGTCGGGAGCGTATGAAATTACCTTTTAGAATGCGTTAGTGTGGGAGTCATCACAGAAAGAAAATCACTTTTTTTGTCAATCATGTCAGTCACACATTTGCTTATGGAGCAGTCAGAGTTAGAAATCAAAGGAATAAGAAACGAGGATATCTTGTGACAGCTCGCATGGAAAGGACTCATCGTACAACTTTTCAGAACCTCATAAACAGTCAGTTGATAAAACTGAACATGGGGATGAAAACTTGATTTAAAAATACACATTTCAATGGCCCTTGTTGACAAAACACTACTTAAAAAAATGAATCAAAATTGAATCATGGGGATTTGTCTGTTAATCAAAATATACTGTGAATGACTTGGCAGCTACAGTGCTATCCTGAAAAAAACTAAAATCAATGTAACAAATTGACCACTCAACATGGAAATATAACTCACAACTTGTCCTATTTTGTCAATAGCATGACGTTCTTTCATCTGCAGGTTTATAAATGAATATTGGAAATAACTTAAAGACGCTCTGATGTATGAGATTGACTACAGGCAACTTTTTCCAATGCCTCCGCTTGCTTTTTGAGGGTCATGTTTGTGATAGGCACAACTGATAACCCACGCTTCAGTGCTACATTTCTGCAACCTAAAAGATTCTTTGGTGAGAATGTAAACAATTGCACTTGGAACAAAATCAACGTTAACAAACATCACCTCCGTACAAAAATATCTTCCCCTGATTAGAAGGTCTTTAACTACGTTGTCAGATAGCACAGATTAACATAACTTGCCCTGCTTTATACTTCACACAGCAAACAGTGATTATTAGTAAGCTTTCATTCAGTATAGGCGCTTCCCCCTTCAGCAATGAGGACAGATAGTGAAATAAGCACGGAAGTGTACATTACAAGAGTTACTCTTTAGTATCAGTTTGTGATATTGAATGAAGAAATGACAGGAAGCTGCTATACAAGGGGTGATTCGGGGGTTGACAAAAAGGCAAGACAAGCTAAAATACACAGGTTAAGGTGGAAACTAATGGAGTTATAGCATCAGAGGAGTATAGGCATCATTGTCTCTCTGGTCCAAGACATAAGGCACATTGAAGGGGAACATATGCGTTGTCTCCAACTTTATTATCCCCTCATTAAAAAAAAAAAAAAAAAATCCCTGAAAATATATCAGGGTATTTTATAATGTGCATGAGCTTCATCCCCCACTGAGTTCAGGACACATGTGCCCCTCAGTCTGCAGTCTATCCATTGAACTATCCACCTACCCATCCACCCACCCTTCTGTCATGTCTAAAGGCTCACTACCACTGCTCCCAGCTGAAGTCGTCCCCACCTCCAAACACGACAAAAAAGCCGAAGATTGTGAGGAAGATGACAGCGTTTCCTGTCATCACCAGACCGCAGGCACCCCACTGGATCTGTGAGAGAAGAAATATTGACACTGTCATCTTTAGTCCAAAACAAATGCATCACGCTTATTTTAGTTGCGTTACTGTGCTGGAAAATAACTTTAACAGCTGATATGGCTCAGGCTCACCAAGAACGTTCGGGCCAACACAATGGGAAGCCCAAAAGATGATACCACAATGCCAGTGGTTAGGAAGTAGGCCAGCTCTCTGCAGGCATTGCTGGAGGTGTCAGTGTCATCACTGAGGCGTCTGGATATGAAGGTCGGGATGGGGCTTAATATGTAGAAAATCAGCACAAACAGAGGCCAGTATACCCTACAGAATAAGATTAGGAACAGTTAGGAGAAATGGTGACATGAGTTTGAAGCATGTCATGAAAAGAAAGCAAAAAAAAACAACAATAAAATGGAAAACAGCAATTCAAAGTACATGGATAATAAATTAGAAAAACTTTTTAAAGAGTACATCATGGGACAACTGTCTGTAAACAACATTGCATAACTTTTCTGAAGAGTCTGGAGGAATAAGATGAGCAGAACGAGACAGGGCCGAGATTCACATCTTTTATTATAAAACCTGCACTACAAAAGGGAAACGGTGGGTTATAAATAAGAGGGCATTTAAACAGCATTTGTAATGTTTCACTTACATGAGACAATATGTCTTTAATGCACCGATCAAACCAAAAGGCAAAGTAAAATGTAGGATACAATCTTCTCTTTGTCTCCTACACATACATGAGCTCTATTTAAATCCAGGGTGAAGACACTTATTTACAGCTGCTTTTAACTAAGCGATTTTAATGAGGAGTTTAATCTTTCACACTGCACTGTCACTTTCAATTCTTTTTATTTCAATTAATTTTATTTGAATTATTTTTTCTTGAACATATTTCAAATTTGAATAATTTCAGGGATTTCTAAATTTTAATGCATCTTTTCTTTCCTCTGCAATGACGCTTTTGATATCTTGTGTGAAGCACTTTGAATTGCTTTGTTTAAATAAACCCAATAATGATAAATACATAAACTTGCCTGGCCTATTTAAGATCAAAAGAAGTTTTTCGAACATTTTCTCATTTGTCTCAAACACAGTCATGCTGTAAAAGGTTTCATGTCATGTTTCTTGTATTTCTTGTACAGATGTCTCATCATTCAAAGATCTAAGCTAAAAGAAAAAACAAGACCACAGTAAGGTTTTCAACTTTTTCTAAAATAAAGGTTTATTCTAGAGTTCAAGTTCTTTAAATTGTCTTACAGTTATCTCATTCAAAGATCTGAGCTTCAATAAAAATGAGCGAGCATGATCACACAATAGAAAACATCTTATACTCATCTTTTTATATAAATCGTATCACAACTTTGCTATAATTAGACTAAGAGGACTCATTTAGGATGAACAGGATAAATACCTTCATTTAATGGAGTCTGTGTCAGGGATAAGATCTCCAATGAGGATCATATCGTTCTTTTATCAGTCTCATGAAAATCTTCTTATGAGACAGGGCTCTCACTTATTGATTTTCTAAATTGGTTGTCTTTATGATGTCTTATTTTTTTAAAAAATCCTTTGATTTCAAGCCATTACCAGAATTATTTAAACATTTACTTATTTAAAGTCAATTTAAGTAAAGAAAAGAGCAAAATGCAGCAAAAATATTATAGTCTTGAATTCATTAAGTGCTGTTGGTAACACCGCCTAGATTAGCCACATATCTCTGTGCAGACACTTTAAAGCCTCACGTTCAGTAATCCTTACCCGTACTGTTCCAGCGCACAGCCCAGCAGAAGAAATGTGAGTCCAATAGCACCAGTGAAGGACAAACCAACCAGTGCTGAGGGAGACAGACATTATGTTACGTCTACGGAGAAGCTTTAGTCAAAACGATCAGAGACAACAGGACATTGTTGTCCTAGGTTTAATTACGAATTAAATTGGGAAAAAGGGTCAACAGCATCAACAAATACAACTATACAGCTTTTACAAAACCTAGAAACTCATAGGCAGTCTTCAACTTCTATCTTTCAAAATGATTTCGTAAAGACTTTTAATAGTGTTGAAGACAAAACTGACGACGTGTTGACGCTAAAGATGAACGTCGATGTTACTAAGACATTTATCAGTCCGCTGACTGACCAGAGTATTTAAATAAGTACCTTTAATGCCGGCCATAGCGATAGGTGGTCAACACTTTTCTACTTTGGACGTGTTCTTCTGTGTTTATTGTTTATGTGCTCAGACTGGCACAGACTCTCTTCTAGGTAAACGAACTTCCTGCTTCCTCCATCAAGTTTCCCTTCTTTGCTGTCACGTGACCGTCTTAAAGCTGCAGTCACACCGCCGACCCGACGTCATACTGCGCGTGCAAAACAAACAGGGACGCCACCTGGGGGTGCGGGCACTTCATCATCATCATCATCATCATCATCATCCTCACCCCCCCGTGATCATCCAGGCCAATATTATCATCGTCACTAGCTACTCATCCAGGCAGATCCATTAAATGTTATTGTTATTTTTTCATGGTGTAGTTAAGTTAGCACCCTCTGTTGTTTCCCTTCATCGTGACAGCATGAGGACCCTGCACTGGGGATTTATCAGTGATGTAATGTGTAAGAGGATTGTCGTCTACAGTGTTTGAGCTACTTAAGTATTTACTGGATAGTTTTATTTGCAAAATTATATTTCTGCTCCTCTAAATTCCAAAGTTTTACTCATATTTAATGCATCTAAGAATGCATCATAGTCACTTTCTTAAATGAATCTTATCATGTAAAAAGCAAGATTATATTTTAAAATATATGCCATTTATTATTACCTTTGAGATAAGGCTTCAGTTAAACCACTTTTTATAAGAAAGCAATCTGTGTTTTTTCCATCTGATAAAGTAGTTTCACATTTTTTTTGCACTAATTGCAGTGTTCTAATTTCCTAAATAATCCCCCATTTTAAAAATGGATAATTTGAAATGTCACAGCAAAGAGAGTACAGGTGCAGGGTCCTCCCAATGTGCACTTGGCTCACTGTCTCCCAGTTGATACGCCTCCTGTTTGTAGCCCCTTTTCAAATTGCAGAGCTCTAGCACCCACAGTAAAAGGAGCTCTGATGAACTTGTTGGGTCCCTCTCTTGTTGGGCCTCAGGTTCAGTTTTATATGAGGATGAAACCATCAGACAGGCACAGTATACTTCAAAGGGCATGAGTGATCACAGCGCTGGACCAGATGCAGGCTCTTGGATGCTGCGACTGTCTGGATTGAAATAATCAAACCACTGTGGCTGGGAAAAAAAAATCCCTTTTTGAAAATGTTGCTAGATATGCTTTGAATGTATCCTAAATTAAAGAACTCAAGTTAAAATATAACACGAGTTAAAAGGTTATTTTGTTAATCGATACTAAAAAAATATTGCACCATTCACTGCACTATTTAGCCTTGTATATATTTGTCTTTGCTTGTTTTTATCCTTATATTCAATTTTATATTTTTTGTACAGTATAGTGAAATCCTTTTGTAAGCATACAGGGTGATAAGGCTGATTGTGAAGTTTCTAATATTATTTTGTTGCTTCTAATATTGAAAGATGTTTGTGTCTACTCTTGATTGAGTTGTCTGATCCTGAAGCCCCAACACTGAAGGGAATTTTCAGGTATATTCATTCACTGATGAGTTTCATTTCACAAAATGAGCCTGTGCGGTTGAGCCAAATAATAATTTAAGGCTTCATGAAGTCAGGAAACACCCTTTTTTATCGCTGAAAATGAGCACTGGTTGCACAAGAACATGTTATTCATATGCAAAACAGTATTTTTCTTTTCTTTTCTCCTTCAACAGGTCTTAGCAGCTTTCTCAAAAACGACAAACCTACTGCCTGAGTTTCCACAGCTACAAAACAATGTACAGTAAAAAAAAAACGGTTTTGATAAAAAGTCTTATAGAGGCGATGACACCACAGTGTGAGAGCAACAGGCTGTTTGATAGGGCATGATGTTTTTTTATTATTAATTTGTATAAAAGACATTTGGAAAATGTAGAGATACATTAACATTACCTGGATAAGTATTCTGTTGTTGCCTGAAAAACACATACGCCACAAATTAACTAAAAGTAAAAAGCACTTTAATGTTACACAGAATGATCATCTAGTTAAGCCATAAATGCAAACTAGTGCATGTTTTCAAGCTAAAAATGGAATTTAATTTCTATTTGCAACAACAAAAATAATCTAAAAATAAAAACAAAAAGGCCAATATGTGAGCAAAAACAAGTACAAATAGGGATGAATCATGTGATGACTGACGGCCCGCTGCGACCAGTCCTGTGATGGAGCTGTGAAATCTTCAGAGCGATGGTCGCCAGTGGTGCCAGCATCACCTGCCCACAAAAAGGAGGACACGGTAAAGACTCAAGAACCCTGCTGCCATATACATTGGATTCATAACATTAATATGTCAGTATTACTGGCATTATTTAAATATATTTTCTTCCAGAATCTTTAATCCATGTAAACTATTTCACTGATTTAAGATATTGAGCTTTAGAATTTATTTCGAGATAAGGAGAGCCTTACCAGCATGCAAAGACATTGTCTTCACATGTGTAGCACCTGATTACAGCTGAAAACGTCCAGTCAAAGAGGACCCTTATTTTAAGTATTCCACTGAATTTGTATCATAGTTCAGATGTGATCCTACCTCACAGTCATGGCTATGAACTTGTTGTCTGAAACAAGGTTTTATCAAATTGACAGGAAATGTATTTTTAAGTTCCCTACAATACGCCTAATAAATTAAAAGTAGTTGAGACATATCCCTTTTTAAGATAATAATGTAACTGTTGTGATGAGAAGAAAAGCTATTAAGAGAAGAAGACTATCAATGTGTGTTTTTGAGATCAGCGCATTTAAAAAACGTGTTCAGAATGTGGCAGCTTACCTGTGTTTCTTCAAAGATGTGCTCCTTCTCATAGCTGTCTATGCAGACTCGAACCGTCGCCCCTTCACTCCCTGTCCCGCTGAGTCTGTAGATGATCCGAGAGCCATCAGAGAATATTATCCGCAAACCCTGCAAAGAAAAAAAGCCCAGAACAGAACATGTGAAGCTTTTAACTTCTGCAGGAGCAGCAGAGTACCTCCAGTGCTGAAAGAGTCCAAATACCTGACCAGTGGATAAATCCATGTAACAACCTTACAAGAACAGGGCTCAGTGTGTGTCATGTACCTGGTTCTTGGTGATGGTGCTGTCCACAGGATCTGTGTACTCAAAGTTGTCTGCTTTCTCCACTTGGTAGATTTTATCTTCAACTGCAAATCTTTGTCTCGCAAAGGATTTATCAGCGATCAAAATCTCCAAATCCTCCATCATCTCACAGGCTGCATCTATATCTACATTTTCATAGTCATATCTAGACGAAAACAGAAACAATTCATATCAGAGAAACATTTTTATTGAAGTATTTTTGGTGATTCATTTAATGAAGGGGGTGAAAAATTTCCAAAAACTGACAGGGAGTAAATTTACAGAAGATTTTCTGTTAAGCAATGGCAACTCCTCTGTTTATGATTTTTTTTTTTTACGTATGTCATCCAGCAGATAATTACATGTCTTAAAATGACAGGTTTTCCATTTTGTTATAATCATTACAATGGTCAGACAATATAATCATTGTGGTAATGAAAAACCTAGACACATGAACAATTTTGTTAATCTTAAGAAGAGCTCTGGATAATCGTCAATAAAGTCACTGACATCATCATTTTGGGTCTTTATGTTTTGCACTGTGCAGAGAATATGTAATGTTACTCAATTTCCACTAGGTGTCAGCCATGTGCTGCAACTCCACAGCCTCACTGTGTGTAATAGTACTGCTGAAATCAGCCAACCAAAGTAAACATTCTGTGCACCAAATGCATGCAGGCATATGAAATAAATATAAACAAACAAACAAACAAAAAAACAGCATGAAAGGGTTGCATTATGTCCACTCTAGTGGACATGTGTGTGTTGTCTTTCTTTAAATTTGTATCACCTTGCATGTTCTCACATGTAAATAAATGACTTGCTTGGTTCTTAAATAACTAATGCACAGAGTTAATGAGAGGAGAACAACAAGCCAACAATACATGCATGTTTTCATCTCACCTGGTAAAATAGTTTCTTCCATATTTCATCCAGTGGTCCTTCAGAATATCCTCCACACCCTGCCTCCTGTAGGCTAGGATGGACAGCCATGCCAGCACAGCCCAAAGCCCATCCTTCTCCCGGATATGATCTCCACCTGAGAGTAGAGTAAGAGACAAACATCAGAAGAACATCAAACTCACAGTACAGGTTCACGTGATAATGATTGACTAGAAGACGTATACATGTTCGCAGAGGTCATGTGAAGAAAAGTGTCCATTTCAGGAACAAATTATGACAAAATTACAGCCCCAGAGAACCACTGCTAGCCAAACAAGCTCTGTATACAAAGGTGATGAAACTCTGCTAACAAGCTCAAATACTCTGCTCTCTAAGTGTGCCCTTGAATTGCCCCCCCGGGACAAAGGTTTATTTTATTTTATTGAATTGAAGAGCTCTGAGACTTTGGCAAGAATGTCTACATCCGTCAAAGTCAGTACAAATGCATTACCAGTGTTGGGCAAGCTACTTGTAAAACTTTAGTGAGCTAAGCTAAACTAATAGTTACTTCACATAACCTGTAAATGTAGCAAGCTTTAAGTCTGCTCTTGAAATGTGCTGTAGATAAACTTTGCTTACTTATTTACTAATGCTGATTGGCCAGCTCCTGATAGAGGTCCTTGAACAAAAGTTGTAATTGACCTAAATACAGTGAAGGTCATATGTTATGAAAAATACACTTGACCATGTTTTACAAACACTATTATGTGGAATTATGAGAAAGTCCATTCTTTCCGTCTTTTACCTGCACCACTTTTCAGAAAATGTGTGCTCAAATAGACTACTTGGAGAGTTCCCCTTTGTGACATCACAAAGGGCAGTAACCCCTCCCCTGGGTGGGTGACCCTCTCACAGCTAGGTGTTTGTTCTGCACTATAAGTCTACCTTCAGACTGTCAACAACAGGATATGGAGTGAGAGAGCCCAAGCCACCCTGCTCTTCAGGAGAGGGGCGTGGTCGAACACCAATCAACTTTCGTATGACCTTTAGCATACTTCTCATTTGTCAACTGAAATTGTTTATTCAACAAGTTGCTAACAGACTACACTGGCAAAGGTTAACTGCATAGGGGCTGGTTATGTTAGCTTGTTTGGAAATGGCCTGCATGTGTCTTTTTTGATGGGATGAGCTGCTTGCAGAGACATTTAGGACCCACCAAGATCTGTCTGGTGTCACGTTGGGATACACTGAATACAGAATCTCGCTCTAACTACCTCAGTGTCAGTCATCAATCAGTTCAGCCAGATTTCATGGTATAAAATGAATCATGACAAGCCAAAGACCCTGCCTATGATTGGCTTTGGGAACGGTGATGCCTGCGTTAACTTTCTGTTCAGTTGGTAAATTTTAACCATTTAATGACACCCTGCTATGTGTGTTGATGTTGAAAGAACAAGGGGATTAAGGGAAAAGGACTTGAAGGGTTGAACTTAATGCGTAGGTTTGGCTAGATACTTTAGCTTCAGCTAAGTAAATATCTACATGTAGACTCAAAGAGAGCCATTAAAGGATAATGCATAGACAGCCGTAAACTATTTCTAAAAGAAACGAATATCCAGATCTGTAAATGTAGATGTATGTTGTTCTAGTGGATTCAGGAGACGCCTCACACATACAGTAGGTACTCAGAACAACTTAAGGTGTTTCCTGTGGAACACCTTAGTGATTAATTCAAGTGTATCTGCAACCTTTTCTTCATATGATATCACATTATGGTAATCCTTCTCAGATTTTCTACCCGGTGATCTGGCTGGCTTATTGCAGACGGGGTGCTCACTCTTTGTCTTCACAAATATATCAGTCACAATAAGATTGTATGTATGTGATATGATCCATATTTATGTACACTCTTTAGTTTTTTCCTTTTGTGATTTGCCAACATCTTGACTGTGCTGTCTTATTCTGTTAGCTGTCTCTTAAACATAAAATATGCTTTTTAAAAAAAAATGAAATACAGACTTCTTTTACGTTCACATCTTTTCAAATGAAATGAAGTATTAGGTTGCTGAGAAGATTCTGTACCTGTACCAAAGCTTTCCTCGCCACACAGAGACAGTCTGCCTGCATCCATCAGGTTCCCAAAGAACTTCCACCCAGTGGGAGTTTCATATAACTCTATTTTTGTTGCTGTTGCTACTCTGCAGGAAATAAAAGGAAAGAGTGTTCTAAGAAAGCATGGTGAACTTCCATGAAAAAAATGAAATTCAACTTGTAAAATTGCTGGCTCATTGTTCTGCATGTGATTAAAAAAGCCAGGCTGTGCTTTCTTTCTTTTACCTGTCTAAGGCTGCACTTGTGGGCATGCTGCGGGCGAAACCTCTCACCCCTGTGTGCTGGAAGTATGGGATGCAGAAGATGTTGTCAGCAATCACAGCCACAGAGTCAGGTGGGGTGACGAAGAAGCCTTGCTTGCCAAGGATCATGTGACGGTCCTAGAGAGCAGACGGACAGAAGAGGTCAGAGATCAAGGCATCTGGGTCTGTTACCCTTATCCTTCAAAGTGTGAAATGTCTTTCAAGTTGGGATGATGACGAAAACGTACGCACCCCATCACCATCAAAAGCTGCCCCAAAATCATACTGCCCGTCCCTCATACTGTCCATTAGGTCTGCAGCATAGGTGAGGTTAGGATCTGGGTATTGACCACCAAAGTCCTCTAATGGGACACAGTTTATTGCAGAGTTAGCCGGACAGCCAAGTTCCTCACAGATTATTCTCCTCACATACGGTCCCATCACTGTGGAGCAAACAGAGGACACAAAGAAAAACGATGGGCTGCTCAAGTCAAATGGGAAGTCTCACAATGTCGCCCTGTTGCTGAGTCAGACAGACAGCCAGAGTATTGGTTATTTACTCACCTCCATGCATGGCATCCAGCCGTATCTTGATGTGGTTTTGACCAGACAGAAGCTCCTTCAGAGCAGAAAAGTCAAATATGTTCCTCAACAAGTTGGCGTACGATTCAACCGAGTCCACAATTTCAACTGGACAGGACAACATATTAGACCAACAATATAGTATTAAATCCAACACATCATGAAAATGAAGTAGAAAGCCCAGCTGGCAGAATGTTTAATAACAGAAGAATGCATTTCAATAGCTTCTACAGGGAGTATTTAAAATGCTATCTCCGTCCCTCTATATTTACTTTTAGTGATGGTTTATTGGCTAATGCATGATTTTACCTGTGAAGGGTTTGAATTTGTTCTCAAGGTCAAACATCTGTTTGCCCAGCGTTGTCAGATCCACCTTCAGTCCAGGGCAAATAGCAAACTCCTCAATCGTCCGGCTGATCTGAAAGATCTTGTTTGTGACTCCATCATTTGCTGGGCCTGCACTCAGAAGGCAATCTTTAATTATATGGGGGATAATTAAAACACCATACCTTAAAACCACATGCATGCACATTTATTAAGACGTTAACTATCAGGAATGTTTGGGACATATGTGAAACCAAGCAGATTTCCTATGTGTACTTGAACTTTGATCCAGATCGTCTGCTTGCACAAAGATCTGAACATGTCTTTTGCATTTGTCTCGTAACACTATTTCTCACTTGGCATGTGCCCTTGCATGCTTCCTCCTCTCCAGTTACCTCCATTTGCTGTATTAAACTTGATGCCAAAGTCTCCATCAGGTCCTCCTGGGTTGTGGCTGGCAGTGAGGATGATGCCTCCGATGGCTTTGTATTTCCTGATCACACAGGAGATGGCAGGTGTGGACATTATCCCGTGGTGTCCAATGATAAGACGACCAACCTGAGGGAACGTTAAACAGGTGTGTGAGAGTGAGCTGGCATCATTCTGTATCATTTACCTTAGAAGGGGGGGAGAGGAAAGTTACAATCATGTTTGCTGGGTCATGCTGATTCCTACAAAGCCCAGGGACTCAGAATTTATTTAATGTGTGAATGACAGAAATAATACATCAAAAGCATTTTTTCTGAGTCAGTGTATTTTAAATGTTTCTAAATTTACACGACATCCAGAAAAAACCTCTGAGATTTCAAGCTTGTGTCATATAACCCAACCAACACAGACAGCTCATTAAATGTACTGGCAAATAGATGGAAAACCAAGCAGATTGTATTTATTTAAAGACAGCACAGTATCAAGTAGCCTGCCATTTTCACAGCAGAATTTCTTCTCCTATTTCCGGATGTAACATTGTTCTGATATTGTATTGCGTTTATCTTTTGCCTCTGACCATTTGCATACCATATTGCCATCTGTCTAGTATCTTTATCGTTTATTTTACATTCGGGGTCGTGGGGGCTGAAGCTGATCTCAGCTGTCATTGGGCGAGGGATCAGCCTGAACTGTTCACAAGTCAATCACTGAGCTGATGTATAGAGACAGACAAGCAAACACACATTCACATTCACAACTACAGGATATGTGGAATCACCAATTAACTTAAGTAGCATGTCTTTGGACAGAGTACCCAGAGAGAACCCACACATGCAAAGGGAGAACACAGAAAGGCTCCCGTCCAACAGGGATTCAAACCAGGAACCTTCTTGCAGTTGCTAACTCCAATTGACACAAATGTTGAATATAATGGGAGAAAAGAGTTTTGAATAGTTATTAAGGGCAAAAAAGTAACACTTTTAAAATGTTTATATTTCAGTAAATATTAATAAACTTAATAATGTGGGTTAAGTGTTTATTTTGTATTAATAACAATCTTTATTTGATCAAAATGTTCTTTTGACATTATGCAACATTTGCATGATTATTAGAAGCAGTGGTTTTGCTGATGTTACAAGGTTATCATGCTAAATGTGTTTATAAACAAAAAGGAAAGCAAAAGTTGATAAATAGAAGGGGACTTCTTTCTTCTTCTTTTTAGGTGTTTAGACCAAATATGGGACTTATTAAAATCCTCCTTGATGATGTACATTAAAATTAAGTCCATTTCTAGAATTGTTAGAGAAATGCATCAAACAGTTGTTGAGAGATTTAACCTCATGACTGTGCTCGAGGAAAAGTGATTGGATCTTTTCACCTCAGGTAACCATGATTGGTTGTAATCCACTAGCTGCTTGCTGAGTTTTTCAGTCTGGACTGAAGTGGTGAACCGACAGATTTAATCAAACTCGTATATCCAAGGCTAGAATAAAACAAAGAAACAAACACATGTTGATATTAAGTATACCTTCAAAACTGTCCCCCAAGGTAGAACTCATTGTCTCAAGTATTAAAGTATGTTTTTCGACATTGGAGGACATTTGAGATGAGATGAGATTCAACTTTATTGTCATTACACATATACAAGTATAGGGTAACGAAATGAGGTTTGGCATCTCACCAGAAGTGCAAATAAGCAGAAAGTGCAAGAGTTCGTTCTATGTACAGTGATTACAAAATGTACAGATGTGGTTAAAGAAAAAGTGAATTATTAGGTATATATGGCTGGATGGATTATTGGGATGCTATAAATATAAATAAATGCTATAAATATAAGTGTATACAGAGTATTGAATATACAGATTAAGGTGCAGAAAAAATGCTTATACTAGTGTACATTTGTGGTGAAACATAACAAATGTTCCGCAGTGTCTTCATGAGCAAATTAAGTTTGCCAAGTTTTCTTAGTCGTAGTTGAAAAGACCATATTCATGATATTATCACAATCTTTTATTTAATGGTCAACAAGATGATGCTTCATGCTTTCAACAAAAGAATGAAAGAATAAAAAGTATGATACATTTTCCAAAAAAAACCTCTCACATAATGTAATATTGTATGCAACTACTACAACTGAACTCTAGTGCAACAAATGACCATAATGTGATTATAACAGGAGGTGGCAGCAAGTGACCCTAACATACACACCCACCCTCAAACAAAAACACAGACTTACCAGCATGCACACACAAATAAACAAATGCACACTCACAGTGACACACTTACACCATTGGCAGCTGCCATTTGCCCGATGACCTCTATAGCTGTTTGGTTGAAGAAGCGTCCATCACCCCCTACCACCAAAGTTGACCCTTGGCGGTCTCGCAGGTCAATGGAGGAGAAGATACTCTGGATGAAGTTGTGCAGGTAGTTCCTCCTGGACTGGAACACGTACACCTTCTTCCTTAGACCGTTGGTGCCAGGTCTCTGGTCTGGGTAGGGGGCTGTGGGGATGGTCAGGACCTGCAGGGGACTGTTGTCCATTGTTTTCAAATAAGAATCCAAACGAAACAACTACTAGTCAGGAGACGAATTTTGTTTGGAGGGAAATCCCCCGTCAGTTGTCATGGGGAAGGGTGTTATGGGAATTATGGGAAGGCAAAATATTGACTCCTCCCATTATTTCACTGCAAGCACAGGGTTACAGGGGTACTTATGAGGCCCAAAATAACCTTTCAAACTCGTGTGCAGAGGCAGGGCGGGGAGGGGGGTAACTAAAGACACCCCTTCACACATGTGCAGAGAAATCACTGTCAAGGCTGCATGCCCAATCACAAAGCACTGTGTGTTTGTGTCTCTGTGGAAAGAGGTAATGATGTGTTTTTCAATCTGTCAAGGGGTGTCACAGTGATTTTCGGGCCCATATAAGGATATCACTGTGGGCACAACAACCCAAACCAAAGCCATAAAAAATGTGTTGACAAGTGACACGACTCAAAGTTTTTTAGCAAAAAAAATGCTGACTCATGACATGACTTAAGTGTTTTGCAGCTTCACACCTTGAGCGAAAAAGGGTTCACTGATGGCCTGCTTCAAATATTGTTAAAATATGTTCATCTGCAGTGTGATCAAATGTTGATGAAGTGCTACATCATCACACAAACGTAAAACCAATCATACTGTGTTCAAGTCCTGGTGCGAGCGTGGGAGCTGAAGAGGTGCCTGACCACTTCCTGAGCATTGTCGGGATGCCCTTGAGCAAGGCACCAAATCCCCCCAGACCCCCCCAACATACCAGCTCTGAAACACCTGCTGGGTCAGCTCTGTCACTCTGACGTCTCTCTGTCAGTGCGAGTATGCCTGTGTGTGTTGCATGTCCAGCAGAGTGAAAACACCTAATTTTCCTGTTGAGGATGAAGAGTTTTTTTTTCTTTTTTTTTAAGTGTATTTTTAAAAAATAAAAAAGGTAGGCCTATATATTTTTTTTTTTCAGCAAGGAAAGCCCTGCCAGGATTACAAACCCTGAACCACCTTGCTGTGATGCTAACATGCTAACCAAAAGACAAATGTGCAACCTTGAAGCATTCATCTGATTAAGTGGATTTTCCATTACCTTTAAGTTATTTCTGTTTAAAGTCAACAAAATACTCAAAAATGTGGGAAAAAGAAAACTGTATGGCAATTTTAATGAAAGAATAAAGATTGCATATGTTGCATATACATCTTTCTGGCCTTAAAGCATTTGCAGTTGCTACACTTGTTTTGAAAAATTTGTTTTCCCTTTTGAATCAGTCGTTGTTCATTTTTATAAAAAAGAACCAATCACATGAGGGCCATCTGCAGTCCATCTGTGAAGAGCAGCAGTGCGAGGAGCAATAACATGCATGTCAACGGATGATCTCTCTAATCACAGACATATACATTTTTTGAGATGAGGATATTTACCCTTTTCATAAAGCAGATTGTGTGAGAGCAGCTATTAGAGAAATGCAGATCAGGTTTTAAGGAAGTGTCTGTTTACATACAGAGGACACTTTGTTGAATCACATTATACATGGAGCACATTATACATTGTGCAAGGTAGACAGATCAACACTGACCTCTAGAGTTTATTTAGTCAGAAAGGGCTTTAGTAAAAGTAGATACTCAAAAAGCTCATTTCTTTATTCTGGTGGGGTTCTCAAAACATTTTTTTTTTTTAGGGAGAGAGAGCGAGGGAGAATGTGTGCTTTTGTGTGTGTGTGTCTACGTTTGTGTTTTCAAGTTCTGCTGTCTTCAGCCCATTGACAGAGGTAATAAAATGTGCTGGATCTAACACAGTGGTGTCCAAACTTTTTTTCTTGAGGGCCAAAATTGTCGCGTTAGAATCGCTCACGGGCCACAGGGGTTTTTTGTTTGTTTTTTTTTAAATATTGGAAGGAACTTTTTGTATTTTGACCTCTTCAAAAAATAATGTAAATACACAATAACTAATTGCAGTGGGAAACTCTTGTGTTCTAATTTTTTGGAAAGAATAGTCAGGCTTTTATTGGTCTCCCTCGCTAACATGAAAAAGAAAAAAAGAACGAAATATGCCATCTGATGAGGCCTGGGGCCAAAATCTTCTGATTCTTCAATTTGAAGTCAAGGGCCACAAAAAATCCACTCAAGGGCCACAAATGGCCCCCGGGCCGCACTTTGGACACCCCTGATCTAACAGATAGTTATTTCTATTGGCTGCTTTTAATTTTTTTTATTTGGTTTAGATAATCACTGAAAACAATTACAGAGGGAAATATCAGATAATTATTGATTTTTATTTATCCCCTTTGTTCAGCCTGGACAATCTTTCTATTTGACCTTTATGTCCGTGACCACATAGCACATTATGCCACATGATATATTCAAGCAATAGCAGAACAAATACTGCTCTCTGTCACAAAGCGACAGTGTCATAATGATTTGACCAATAAAGTAACAAGTGCAAAACGAAAAAAAAAAAAAAGCTTTTTATTATTGGCTTTCATGAGCAGGATGTGCAGAGGATTTTGCAGGGGTAAGGCCCTGAGGTGAGTGGGCGTGTGCTCTCGCAGCTGCAATGGGAATGAGAATGGACAGGATTCCATCATGTTGGCATGGATCAGATAGCCCGACCTGATCTCCTGACCTGATATTTTAGACTTTTATTGTTCACTGTGTGTGCTGGAGAAAAGGGTGTTCAGAGAGAAACATATTCATATTTTCATTTTGGTGATTTTGGGTGGCATTAAAAATAAATAAAAGGTGTTTGTTGTATTTCTCGTTACAGATACACGAAAAACAAAACAAAAAACAAATGATCATTTACTATCAATTGACAGTTATAGTTTTATTTGTTTAAATTAAAGAAACAATTTATTTGTATCAAAAATAAATTATGTAAAACAAAGATAACTGTCATTTAAAGTAGTGGTTTCCAAATATTTTCGCCACTTGACCCCATCCAAATGAAGATATAAGAACTCATAAGGCCTCTTCCTGTTACAGATGTCAATGAAAGACCCATAAATGTTTCTCCTGACCTCTTGAAGAGGCCCTGTCCCCTACGTTAGCAACCACTGCTTTATACCTAGAGTCAATATGACCCAAATAGTCGACTGCTCCTATCCATCTGTGAGTTTTAAAATCTTCGAAAGAACACTTTACTTCTTAGATACAGTAAGTGAAGACAACAATATCATTTTCAGAGGTTTCTTTAACATTAAAGGCTGTTCTGGGATTGCTAGTTTTGGATTATTTTAGATTAATCTGTTTAGCACAACAGCACTTACAAATGTAGATCTTGCTTCAGCGTTGTTTGTGCCCTCAGAAAACGTTTTCATTTTCCTCTCTTCCTGAGCCATCTTAACCATGGCAGTTTCCAGGAGGCATTGCACAGGCTGTCCTGCAGAGGGCACTGTTCGTTTTAGTAATGTCACTGGGGAGCCATGTCTGAGGGTCACTGAAAGATGCTTGTTTCAAGGGAGGAAGCTGATATGGAAAATACCCTAGGGTGGACAGATATCTGGGTGAGCTTTAGTGAGGAAGAATATTTTTGGCTAGGCCTCCATTGGATCCCTCTCCTCCGCTCTGATCGTCCCCGTGGTCTCATGTGGAAATATCTTCCATTGAGGTTGACTTCTCCACAGGCGTTAAACCACCATCCACCTGGAAAAGACAGGAAATACTTGTTGGGCTGCCAACAGTAGCAGGATGTGGGTGCTAGCAGGCTCGTATTCCTTCTCCCCAGTATGGCTGATACAACCTACACCAATACATTTGTGATGACATTGTTTATGGAATGAAATCTGTGATCTGTGACAGACATAGACTGCTTTTAAGGACACATTTGTTTGTACATGTCCTTAAATATTAACACCACATTGTCACAAGATGTAATTTGCACATGAACAGTAGGGGCAGTGTAGAGGTGCAGAAGGAGATCAGCATCAGAAACAAGTAAACAATTATCCACAGTGGTTTCATTGCCTCTGCACAGCGACAAACATACCTGTCAATAAAGTAATTCAAAGATAAGTTCCTTAAAACTAGGTTACGAAGAAGCCTGCAAAACTACATACAAACAAACTTACATACCAAATACATTAAAGCTGCTGTCACTCTTGTCTGCTGTGATCTCTTCTCTATATCACGTAATAGTATCCTCCAAGCGTGTTGCCATGTTTGTTGTTTACCTCCCACGCAAGCAATATTTGCGTACAGCCTGAGCTCTCTGCGTTGCCCTCTGGAGATACAATAGTGCAAAGTCCATAGCAAGCAGGCAGGTGCGCCGTGCATACAGAAGTAGTAGATCAATTCCGTTCATAACAGCGCAGACAGTTGTGTGAGCGATACAAGGTCTAAATGCAAATACACACAACATGTACATATGGAGACATCAATCTTGCCAATTTTTTGTATTTTTTTTAAGTAAACACGATCATATCCTTCATTCCGACTTGTTCCAGTGAAACAATTGATGATAACGATTTACCTCTGCGGTTTGTTTGAGTGATTTTAATCGGTTAGTTTATTTGATTGAAATAGTAGTGAATGTTTTGGACAACATGAACCGTTTCTTTAACAATCTCTCGTCTTTGAAAACCTTTTCAGTGAAATAAATCAGTTTGTGTTGATCTGCTGACAATGGACAGAGTATTTTTTTGGTGATTAGAAACCACAGATGGATTGATTGATTTAACTTTTGTTTGTCAAGGGACCATGTACAATATATAGCATAAATGTTGCCATTAGATGTATTGCACCAGAGTGAGGTAAGAGCTAGTTTACATCCACAGTCCCTCATAATGTAGTGGACGAAGTGTGTCAGATGCTGCATTCCTTGGGCTAATGTTGGTGCTAAAATGGATAGCTAGTTGTTACTAGTTAGCATGATTTTTCTGTTAATGTTTGATGAATAAATATTTCAATTTAAATAAAAGTATTGTCAGTGCTGCAGTAGTTTTGCTCACAGTTGAATAATTTAGTGAATCCACGTGCTTTTTTTGTTTGCTTTTTTCAGAGGGTGAGGTAAAAATATTATTTGTTAGTTATTTGTGTTTTAGCGTTCAGAGCTATTTTGGTTGCGTTAAATTCATGATCACCTGCTTCAAATGATCTAGTCCCCTCAGTAACAGTGACACCTGTGCTGTTAATATCAGTCTTTGAATTACCTGAGTGGTTTAGGGCACAGTTGGACTCCTGCAGACTGTCATTGTCTCTGTCCTTGGTTGAGAACATCATGCCGCTGTGGTTGCTCATGTAGTCGGGCAGATCTCCAGACAGATGTGTGAGGAGAATGGTGTAGTTGCTGTCTGGTCCATCAAGGTGAAATCTGTATTCGATGACGCGCCTGTCCTGTTTCCAGTCCTCCAGCTGGATGTGAAGGACTGAGTTTCCCTGAGATGCCAGAGAGTAGAGCTTTCTCAGGCCGAGCCAGAACTCGCCTGTAGAATGAGACAACATTTAGACAAGGTTTAGAGGTCAGAGCCTGTGAGGAAAGCATCTTGGAGAAATCTTGCATGCAAAGGAGAATGCACTCAAGATAATACAGGTGATAATATATTTCAAATCTCTTTTTCAAAATAAAAGAGTTATTAGAAAAGTAATTTATTTTTATTTTATTTTATTTTTTGAACATGCACAACTTATTGAATGATTAAAGATAAGATTTGTATGGTTTCATTTGATAGGAAAGGGGCCATAGTAGGAAATAAAGCAGAGAAAGTTGGGCAATAAAACAGGTAAGGAGCCACAGCAGACTTGAACCTGGGCCTCACATGGGGCATGACTTGACCACTAGTCTAGTGAGGCCTCTTTATAAGTCTTTTGAAGAGATGTTGAAGACAAGTAAATGCAAATGTATAACAGGAATACCTTAGTAAAACAATTTTTGTCATGTGGGCCAGACATAACTTTTAACCAGAAGTATTAAATATTGTTTTTTTTTCTCCACATGAAAAGAAACTGGATTCATTTGCTTTAAATTACTTTTTTTCCCAACACATATGACTGTTGTAAGAGGTAAATTAACAAATAGAACTTATGGAAATGCAGTTTTTATTTCTCTGTCCAAGATAAAGACTGTTAGTGTTATTTATTATTGTTCTTTTGAGATTTAATTTCTTATCATAATTTATTTAATTTTGCTTAATGTCTCAAGGAAAGAGTAGTGTCTCTTACTTTGAAAATCTCCAAACCCATCTTCATATCTCTTCCAGATTTGATCAAAATTCACAGAACCGTCCTTCCGTCTCTGGATGACTGTTGCTCCAAAGCCTGAATATAAAAAAAATGAAAGAATGAAGTATGAATAATGAAATCATGATTTTGAAATATATGTAGTTCTGTATATTGGTCACATACAGTATCAACTTTACAGTAGATGTGTTACTTATTTACAGCCCATCTTTGTTGCTGATCTATTTAATGATTTGAATTGTCTGTAGCTGAGTCTGCAGTTCCAATCGTTGATTTAGATTTCCTTTATATATATGAGGGATTAACAGAAAGAGGATTACTGTTTGATTAGTGGCTGTAATTTAACAACATTTACAGCCTCACTAGTTGTTGTACTACATGACAGAAAATGTGACTATACTGCTGCTGCTGACACAAAGATTACAACTTTATTGACAGAAAGAAAGACAGTACACCTGCTGATTCAACAATACATAAATGTTCCTAAATATTCTGAATCAATTGTTGTCCTGTGTAATAAAGAGATGTAATGGTGACAGTACTGTACCTCTGCTCATGTCACAGAAGACCATGAAGGGCTCTGATCCTTTGGGCTTGATGGCGTAGACTCCACTGACCTGCTCCCCTCTCTGGAACAGTTCACTGCAGTCTGATGGAAGGTCTGTTTGAAAAAACATCAGCATTAGCAGGTAAAATGTATGTAAGATCATTGATTTAACAGTGCTGACGCTTTGAGTATACCAGGTTGTATGAAGCAGTGCGAAAGTGAAGCAGAAAATAACAGCAAATTGTCTGCACACATTATAAAATAATGATCATTGAAGTAACAAGATTGAATTCTTCTTTGTGCTTGTAGACATACTGTTGCACATATTAAAAAACACAGAATAATGATATCACTCTTGACAGGTCTTCTTGTTTTTCACCCTTACTTTCAGTGTTGCTGGTAGAACTCGAGGTCAGAAAAGGTGTCAGTGTTGGTGCTTCGCTGTAGAAAATTTCAGATGTCCTCTCAATGGTCTCTTGAGCCACAGTGTTGGCTGTAAACTAGGAAAAATAAAACAGGAAACCCTTGAGTATGCAGACATAATCCTCACACTGACTCAGCAGAAAAATGGTGGGATAAAATATGCTTTTCCTGAATAACAACCTGAGGTATATAACATGTTGCAGTGCTAAGAATAATAATTTTGAGCTGCCAAAACAAAGGAAATGTAAAGGTAGCATATCACTGAGGCAGGCACAGTAATAATATAGAAGTAATATAGACAACTCCTTCATTAGGTCAGCCAAATCAAAATATCTACAGTCTATTTTATATAACAGAAAAACATGGGTTCATTAAGTTTTATTTCAAGCAGCACCTTGCTAACAGTAACTCAAAGAACAGCCAAAGTAAATCAGAAAACTCTTCTTTGCTTAGCATCAAAGTAAAAGTGAATGATGAAGGGACTGTGAAAATAATCAGGGTGATGCAGGAGGCAGGAAGTTGAATTTCATCATCAAAAAACCATGACCCTTCTGAGCATAACTTGTATCTGGATTGTCTTTTTAACGGATAAAAAACAAACATGTAATTAAGAAGTTTAAAAACGTGTCAGCATAAATGACAAAGAAGTAATTATTTTAAACTTTACTATACAGACATAATGAATTAATACCAACCATAGACTTTACAAAACATGACTTAGAATATTCCAAACAATGAAACAACAGGACATTTTAATGATAGATAAGTGAAACATGGCCTCCGCGCAAACAGCTACATAACCCCCAGAAACCAGATCTGTGGCTGCTGAATGACATGAGCACAGCACACAACTTTGGTAATACAGATTTTTCTTCAACACTCTTCCTTTGAAAAAGAGAAAAACAAAAGTTTGACTCTGGGTAATAGAGAAAAAATAACCGTTCTTCCAAAAATAATTAGGCTATTAACATTTTGCAGCGAGTTCAACTAATAAAACTTTTTTGTATTTGTTATTTGAATTGTATTTGAATAATACGCCAACAGTACCAAACATTCACCTTCTCCTCCAGGATCTTGATCTTTGACCTCTGGTAATTCAGCTGGTCACTCTGCTCCCTTACAGCTTCCAGCAGCTTTGTGATGCTTTGCTCCTGGCTCTTGATCACCTCCTGATAGGAGAACATTTGAGAATCACTTGAATAGTAAGAAAAAACATTTGATTATTATTTTATATTTGGGACAAGCACGTCTGCTTCTGTTCTAATAAAAGGACCAAATGACATTTAAATCGTGAATATTAAGTGAAAAAGTTGATTTGTGGTTGCCTCCAAACTTGCTTTACTTCTTTTTGGATTTCTATCAGTTTACAAAAAGAGTGTTGTGGTCATGGGATATGAGCTTATACAGCTGATGGATCCACTTTAATTTATATATGTTAAAGTTGTTATCTTCTTATTGCTTTGATATCTCATCATTTTTGTCCCTGAGGTTGTTATCCATACTAGTAGCAATTAACAACTATAGCACATATCAATCAAAGTCACATGTGTTTTGTACTGAACTTCGATGAATGTTGATGCTAAGAAAAAGAGCTCTGACATATCTAACGTTTTCTGTTATCCTCTCTTTGCTATCACCAGGTGGCTCACCCTGAGGCCGTTGATCTCTGCCATCTGCTCGCTTGTCATCAGGCCAGTTGTCAGACTGCTCAGCTTATCCTCAAGACCCTCCACCTTAGTTTGTAGACTTCTCTTTTCGTGCAGGATGCTGTTCACTTTGGTATTGATCTCGACAGACAAACTCTTGATCTCCTCATTGTTGGCCTTTAACACCACAGTGGTCTTCTTCAGCTCCTCTTCCTCCTCTTTGATTTCACTGGCGAGCACTGAAAGCTGGTAGAAGGAGCTGTCAAAGATGTGGAGCTTCTGGATGATGTCGTTTATCTGCCCCTTTGTCTTTTGCACAAACTCCCGCATACTCTGACCCAGCTGCAAGAGGCCGTTGGCGAGGAGACGCACATCGTCTAGAGGGGCAAAACGGGACCGGGTTTCAGCAGGGGCTTGAGGATGGGGGTCAGGCTGCTGGGTGATTCCACAGAGGGAAGGGACACAGGTAGCAGCCAGGACACACAGTACGGTAAAGACTGTTATTTTCATGATGGTGTGGAGCTGCTTCTCCTGGTGCTGTTGTGTGTTGGTGATGTCAGGGCAGACACCTCCCTCCTCTGTGACAGGTCGCAGAGGTGCTCAGTGGGTATCCTGAGCTTTATAGACGGTCTGCCGTCAGGTCAATGATTAACATGTTTATCTGATCAATAGCTGCATGGATAGGGTGACCATATGTCCAGGTTTGACCCTGACCGCCCCATTTTCAAGCTCCCTGCCCTTAGTCCTGAGACATATCTATAACACACTTTTTCCTGTACAACCTTTTTAAACGAGCTGTACAGGAGGAAACCTTTGCCATACCACTTTGTGTGAAGTGGTTTCATCCTCCTGAGGACTTTTAAAGGTTGATAAACTTCAGATTTTCTATTGTAACTTTGATCCCTACAAAAACAAAACAATGTGTATTTTACCTTAATTTTTATTAGTTTGATCACTGTCCACTTATTCCTTCTTTTTGTATCTTCAGTTTGTACTTACATTTTGACACTTTGTTCTACTCCTGTACTTCTTATAATTATAAGCTTTAATAAGAGAGTCCTATTCAACATCTGATCCCCAAGGAAAAAATTATAACAAGCAAGTTTTAAAAACAGTAGATCGGTATATATTAGGATAGAGCTGCAACATAACAGGAGGGCATAATACAAAAAACATTTCCTTTTATGAAAAGACTTCTAAAAATTCCTCTACATTCCTAATCGATGAGTTGGTCATGGTTGATAAGTCCAGTGTACTGTCCAGTTCAACCTACTACAAATGGGAGTATTAGTTTAGTATTAACTCCTGGCTTCATCTGTTAAATGTTAACCACACATAGGAAAGCAGGTTAGCATGAGGCCTCACAACATGAACACATCAAAGACTGCCCACAGTTCGGACTTCAGTGGGGACCCGGCTTAATGAAAGAGGAATCTGTGACTGCACAACAGGTTAACCTGTGCCAGAAAAGCAGCGGCCTAATTTCAAAGAGTCAAAACACAGAGTGAAGGGGCCCTGGTGAGTTCAGGGGGTGTGTGCGGTAAACAAAGGGAGGAGAAGTTAGAGAGCCAGTGACAATTGTGCCTTCAGTGTATGCCAGAAAAAGAGGGAACATCCTTTGTTTATATTTATATTTAATTTTGAACATTTGGCTTCCTTTGGTCTATTACTGCTTTATTTTCATGATATCATAAGACAGAGGAGGCTGGTGTAATTGACGGACCGGGATGTTCATCTTAAGAGAATATTATAGTTTATTAGCATCTCTATAGTCTGTCACACAGTTTTGTCATTGGTCACTCGGTTGGGTAATGGTCAGGAGTGATGGTTGCATATCTGTAGTTATCATTAATGGCCTTGTGTTTATCAGGTTTATTTGAAAAACATGACAGATTGAGTCTGTTGTCTAAATGCACAGTGATTTTCAGTTATGGAAATACATTCCCAGGAGAACTAAAGGAGCTCCAAGTTATTTATTTAAAATAAATAATCCTGATTTATTTTGTGCACAAAAAATAATTGTGCAAGTGATTCCACTTGAAGTCTAAGCTCAATGTTGCTGATGATGGAATATGTTTTCAAAATCTTTTGTTTTTTATTGCGGTATTTACTTTGGACTGATTTATGATTGATTCCTTTTATTTTTTTTATGGAGATGTTTTCCTTTGCTGTCTACCATTATGAGCAGATACTGACAGTGACATTTAAACAAATGATAATGCACATGGATTTTTCCATGTTGTTTCTTCTACCAAACATCACACTTCATAAGATTTCGTTTTTTGACACTTTCCTTGGGATTTGATTAAGCCTTAGCCAAACTTGCTGGCTAATAGGAATTGCTTTCTCTGTTATGTAAGATACTATGCATCGCGTGTTGACCATTTAATGTATTCATAGTTCCTTAGCTTCAAGGTCTATAGGTTATATTTAATTGCCTCTGTCTTTCTTTTTTTACTTTTTTTTATTCTGTATTTCTAATAAGATTTGTGAATTAATTTGTGACCATAACTACTTACATATTAAGTACCTTATGGAAACTTCAGCTTCATTATAAACTTTGACAGTATGGACTCCAGCTGTCTTTCTTAGGACTTACACATGTGTAATTCTAAATATCCCAGTTGTCAAGGGTCTGTGGCCTTCTGGTCAAAATGATGAGCTTTATTTCATAGGTCACAGTTACATGACTACTTTCACTGCTTCTCTTGGCCAATGCCGCAGCAGCCCAACCTGTAACTCCCCTGACCACAAGCCAGTTATATAACAGAGCAGCGTGAGGGAAGATGAGGCCTTAAGGGACCTCTAGGTGGACTGAACAGCTACTGAACTTTTCTTTCTGTTCTGTGTCAGTACAGTTGTTCAGATCAACAAAGATGCAGCAAAACACTCTGATTATTTCAACAACAGAAACTACAGTGAAATCTTGGCAGCATGTCAAAACCTCACATCATTTTGGCTACCACAGAATCCTTCCTCTTGGCATATTTAACTTACCTCCAGCTATACTTTCCAGTAGGAGGCAGTTTGCACTATTAATACGACTGTCAATTAAAGAAATGACCCAGCTGCCAATAAACCTTGTTCCCTATTCATTTGACTTTGTATCTTTTGAGAGTTCATAATTAACAACTAATTTTTCAACTAATAGTCTAAGTGTTTACAAAGTATGTTTATAACCCTTGTTTCTCTTCAAATGTAATGTAGCTCATAATGTTTCTGTGAAACTTGCCTTTAAGAACATTTTTGCCTTTCAGCCAAGTGTTCTGCTGTATGTGGTCAGTCCGTAAGTAGTCATTGGTCCAATAAAGACCATTTTTTTCTCTCTATTCAGCTTGAGACAAACCACAATCCCTTTTGGAGTCAGTTGTCTGCTCGGGTAATGGAAAAAGAGTACTTCTAACTAATTCTTGTTAATTCCTTTTCCATCCGTCGTTCAAAAAACGTTTCAAAATTGCGCAGTTTATTCTACTTTCAAGTAGAGCTCAAGTTGGATGCTACCAGCTGAAGACTGTGACACATGGTTTTCACTGTAGGCTATTGTAAATACTGTGGGCAATATGTGATGAGAAAACAACGTTTCCATTCATGCTGGAAGAGAAACTGTTTGACTGCTATAGATAATCTCACTAACCAAACTGGGACTGATTTTAAAAAAGTCATTTTTACTACATAGATGCTAAGAGCTAACAGTCAGCATGACAATGACACTGCTAACATGCTAATTGCTAAAATGCTAATTGTAGGTAATACCAGATGGCCTCAAAACACATTTTACAGCTGTTTTGTGTGAGGCCAACTGGTAAATGAGGGTTTGTCTTATAAAACAAAACATTAACCTCAGTAAAAATGTGTCCACGGAAAACACAATTAAGAGTCAGTCCATCTATTAATGTTGGGATATGATACTTGGTAAACTAAAACTTTGAGCCACAGAGGTCACTCAAAGAGATCAAATACGGCATATATGGAGGCTTTAACCTAACCTCATCATTTTGTGAAATTCAAAATTTAAAATGGTAAGACATTAACTTGACAAACCTTAACTTTGATGCATTGGTGACAACTCAGGTAAAAGGATTGGAGATCAGAAGGGTCGAGTTTAGACCACACTTGGGCAAAATACGGCCCTTTAAACACCTGTTAAAAACAAATTCCCTCTCGACTCCTGAGAGAGAAAAAAGACGCGAAGTGAAGTTCAGAATCACGTTAGCTTCAGAGAAAGAGCGAGAGATAAGGTCCAGGGTGGGGGGCGGTCAGATTTTTTAAAGAATGGACACATCCTAATACAAATGTCAAAATATGTTCAATACCAGGACAACAAGTGCAGCACACAAGATGTCCATGATTGTTTACTTTCATTTTGCGTTGACCATTTCACCCTGCCCCACAACTTTTTGTGTAATGATTGAACGATCTTTGCACACATGGTTCTGTTTACAAATTCTGAGCCACCAATAAAGAAACATTGTGTGTGGTCCGGAGCCAAAAAAACAAACTAAGGGACTTTCCTGGTGTGACTACAGTAACCTCTGAGAACATCAGATAATATATCTGATTATTTTCTCAAAGAAAGCTAAGTTCTTGTTTTTTGAAACAAGGACCCATGCCCTCTTGGCTGGTAAGTAGCCTGCCCTATTGTAAAGCTATCTGTCATGTCTACCAAATTCATGTTGTTTGACCTAATTATGTACATGTGTTTCATGTTTCAATTAATTTGTCCAATGTGTGGCCCTTCACTCCTTATCTAACTCAGTATGGCCCTCGGCGAAACAATGTTGCCGACCCCTGGTTTAGAGGCTTCATCCTCTGAGATCCATGAATGTCTCAACTAAAATCTGCTCCAGTAATTCAGATTGTTGAATATTCACTGCCTCAACTATATCTTTGACACACCAAAGGTGCTCCAGTGGGAGTAAGGTGATTAGTAGGACTTGGAAGGAAGCTGAGTTTGGACTTGAAGTTTTATCCTCCGGGGGGGGGGGCATAAATGTTTGTTCACAGTTTGCTTTGATGAAGAAATGTTTGACCTACAAAGGGGTTTAGCAGAAGTTTAGAGGTCAGTTTGGTCTGTTGACTTCATCCACTGGTTTTTATTCAATTCGTAATACATTTTAATGTGAGCCCATCTAGTAAATGTAGGGGCTTTTCATTAGATTAATAAAAGCTTTAGCTCTTTGATAGTGCTGCGGGAAAAGTTAAGAGATTTAGTACAATTGATTTGAGAGCCCATATGTGCTTCAGTGTGAATGTCTGTGCAAAATGTAGAATAAATTTATCCCATTGATGGTGAGATACTTTCGTCAAAACCATTACTATGGACAGACCAATAGTTTGTCCAATACAGACCTTATCATTCATTCAACTATGCCACTAGCATGGCTAATAAAGACATTTTCATGCCTTTACAACACATTTGTTGACACATTTTTCCAAAGCCCCTATACAGAGATGAGGAAAGGCTTTTCTGGCATGCTGGTGGTGCCCCAAAAGAGGATGTCGGTAAGGGTTGTAAAAGAAGACCCAAAAGTATGAGAGGTATGCATTGAGAGAATTAACCCCCATGAATGCCACCAAGCCCTGCTCTCCCCCCTATTTATTTGATTATGGAGGTAGAGACCACATTTCAAGGGATAGAGTTACACATTCTGAACAAGGGGGGTCGATGAGTCACTAATGTTATCTGAGAGGATCACGGTAGGTGACTCTTGTACTTTCTTCTCAATGCTCCATATTTTGACATGTTGTCACCTCCATCCCAGAAGAGCTGCTGTTTTACCCAGCTGGTTACACCTCCTAAGCTACGATTGGCTGCCGTCTGAAGGAGAGTGCCGTCCGTATGTCTGCCCTCCCACTTGTCTGTCTCGCTGGATAGGCATGTGCTAGAGGAAGGCATGTTCACAAACCCCTCCCTGCACTGTGCTCTCTTTTACACACAAGCAAACCTAGCTTCTGTTACTGCAGTGGCTGCTGCACGTTGGCATTTTCCAAACAGCCAGGACATGCCAGACTCCATTCAGGCACCTCCCTGCCCCTCAGTAGACAGGAGGACTGGCTGAACTGAGCTGAGAGCAGGCTGTAGTGGACTGTCAGACAAACACACCCTCACATCATCAAGACAAAGTGGAGGAAACAGCCTGAGCACGTCACAAGGTAAGTCCTGATTAAATATTCATCTGAAATCTCGGAGCCAGAGGAGGTCTATTGGATTGGATAGTTAATCAAAGCAGAGATGCTGAATACTGACCTTGAAAGTCTCAAAAAATGGGTTGGGCTGTTCTTAATTCAGGGTCAAGAAAGCTTTGGACTCTTAAGTGATTTTATAAATTGTGTAAAGTGAAACTCTGAGCACGTACTGAATACTAATCGGACCTTGGGGAATAAAACATTGCCCTGAAAAGATTAAATGTTTAACGATATTTACATCGCAATTCATCTATTTTATAAGCAAGCTCCTGACATGCAACACAATCACACATGCCCAAGGGAAAACACACACACACACACACACACACACACAAATAAGCACACTTTCTATTTTAACCTTGCCATGTTAACATACCACAGCTTTCTTCCTTGCATGAAGCCCCGTCAGCTGTTTCATCCAAAAGGCTTTGGCTCCACATACCAACCCCTGACGCTCAGAAGCCACAATGCAACCCTGACCCTGTTGCTGTTGGATATCTTCAGTGATCTGAAATTGCAAGATGAAAAAAATGAAAGCAGAAAAAAAGATCTCAGAACTTGAGGGATTTCTCAGAAGTCTTCAAGGAGACAGTAAGTGAGAAATGTGAGTCTGACAGGAGAAAAATAGACAGGCTCCCTTTAGCTGCTCCAACTGGGTCCAAACAGTTGGCTTTGGTTTCTAAATCATCTCTGAACAGTAGACAAGGTTTAGAGTTATGCACTGGAAGGAAATAACAGGCAGTAGCCAAAAAGTTGAGGGGACGAATGGTTTTTCCGGGAACAACAACACAGACAGGGAGACTTGTAGAATTACATACTGTACAGACAGATGGAGAGAAAGTGAGAAAAACAAGAGGAGCAGACGGTGGAAATCAGAATAACCAAAGAATTCATTATTAATTGTTTACATTTTCTAAAGGCTAGGAATTCATATTACAATTTTCATAATCACTTTTTCAAACAAAACTCGTTTGAAAACACAAAAGTGTGGGTATCTGCCTGGGACAAAGACAACAAGTTACTGACAGCTCTGCATGTTAACCCTGAGTAAACCCATAACAACAAGAACACAGGGGAATATTTTTTTTATCAAATGTGAAATTGGACTCTTCAGAGGCTAAACTTAGTGCAATGGTGCTTTTGGGTAAAGAAAACAAGGACTTTTTTCAGCATGATTGTGTTGGCATCCAATCCAGTCAGATGAGAGAAAATACAGAAGAGGACCCAAATTTGGTTCCAGCACACGCAAAGGATACTGTTTCCTAATTAGAACCAACACAAAGTGTTGCTTATTATTAAAAACAAAGTAAAGCTAATTCTGTTGATATAATTAGCATTTCCAGTCATGACCCACATGGAGTTACAGTAGTGCGGGTTGTCTACCCACCAGATGATCAGGGTTTTTTATTCCTTGCTTCTCCAGTCATCAAGTGTCCTTGGGCAAGGTACTGAACCCAAACACTGCTCCTACTGGCTGTGCCACCTTTGTGTATGTGTGTATCTGTGTGTGTGTGTGTGTGTGTGTGTGTGTGTGTGTGTGTGTGTGTGTGTGTGTGTGTGTGTGGACTAAAGTAGCAAAGACACATGGTGTAAAGTGTTTTTTATTGTCTGAAGGTGAGAAGGCTCTATATAAGTCTGTTCCATGCACTTTTTTTTCAAAATTTGGTGCTTGATGAAAAGTCAAAGGATCATCATCTTGAAAACAATGTGGAATTAAATAACCAATTTTTAAGGGTGCCATGAAAGTGTGTGTCAAAGTTCATTACATGCCTTCTGTGTTTTTGGTCAATCTGGGAGGAACTAAATGAAAAGTGAGAGGGATCATTAAAGTCTGTGTCTTCCTTTGAAAACCACGAATTACACATTTTTATAGCATTAAGAATTGTTGAGACCGTTTCAGTCATAATCAAAGTAGCTTACTGACCAACTTACATTGGTATCCCAATATTGATATCACTCATCCATCTAAAAAATAAATCAGCTAACCAGTGACTTAACCAAATGTTGTCTGAAAGTCAGATTTTGGATAAGTTTCAATTGAGCTGCTGTTCAAATATTTATCATTGCTCATTGAGAGGTTGCCCCTCTCCGTGTCAAGAGTCCCTATTTTGTGGCTGTGGTAAAGAATGTTGTGGATTGAGATGTTGTGATTATGTGGTTTGATGCAGGGAGCTCAAAGTTCTGTGTGAGAAAGGACACATTTACCCTCTTGATAATGTAAGCTATTGTGAGATTTGTTACATGAAGTTTGCTTAAAAGGGTTTTTGACATTCCCTAAACTGAAATACTAGAGCTTTAGAACTTTTTTTAATTCATGAGAAAACATCAGACTTCCTCCAATACTTATCTTTGGGTTTAATTCAATGTGTGCGCAGGCAGCAGTTTTGAAGCTGCTGTGTTTGTGCTGTTCTGTTTGGCTGGGGTCTATCTGGGATAAGGCAAATATTTTACGTTTCGTTTCTTGGGTTTCCTGTGAGGTGGGCCCACTGCTCCAAGCATCTACAATTGAAACCTGTGCCACAGAAATGTGGAGAGTTACGCAATGACTGCTGGGAATTGTCTTAACCCTAACTCTGCAAGGCTGTTTCCTTTGCGGTAACCTGGTCAGAAATACATTTAAAAGTATATCTATTTTTATTCTAATGAAACTTGAGGCATATAGAAAAGGATTTCACTTAGTTTTATTGAGAGCATGCAGTATATAGCGTACAAATGGTAGGACAACAGAAGAGAGGCAGTCAGTTTTAGAAGGAGAGAGTAGTGGATGACTCGCAGCAAAGGGCCGAGTTCGGCTCGTAACCCACCACTGTGACGAGGACTAGAGTATCTGTACATGGGGCATGCATCATAACTGCTAGGCTATCTGCTCTACCTTCTTTTGTTTTTTGGAGAATTTGTAAGTTGATTTAATTTTTTTTTATATCTGAAAAAGTGGTAACATCTTTTTTTGAAGATAATATTTTTCTGGCTGAGAGCGAGATGATAAGGCTGATACTTCTTTCGTTAGCTAAGCTAACTGTCACATGGCTATAGCTTTAGGTCTGCCATGAGTAGAGTAATCAAACTTCGGCTATACATTAAGGAAACATCTTCAATCATTGCTGTCATGGATACGGGTAGAAAACAGGGAGGAGGACCCAATTGCAGATAATAATCCAACAAAATTGAAAACAGGAAGCCACCAGGAATCACAAAGAGCATACAACAGCAAAATCCAACAACAGACTGGTATGAAAAACACAACACACACAGGTGAGGACAATCAGACAGGTGGGAAACACACAAGGAGCAAAGAAAACTAACAGAAACGGAACAACTACAAAGTAAAACCTGATACCGAAAACACAACAGAAACTAGATATTACAAAATAAAACAGGAAACACTTAAGACCAGACTGAGAAACAATAATCACCAAACTAGAAACCTTAACACAAGTAAAACAGGAAACAATATTACAGACATCATAAAAGGACACAAGGATACAAAGTAACACAGGAAACACTGAAGACTAGCATTATAATATAAATCAGAAAACACTTAAAAACAGGGAAACACACTCTGGAAAAAATGAGAACTAAAACAAGACATGAAATCAAAACTAAATCCTGAGAATTTCTTTAACAACATTTATTATTGTGTCCTTTTGTCATAATCATGATGTCAAGCAAACCCTGTGTTTTGTTTGTTTGTTTTCGGTCTACTGAACATTTTCCATTCTGTTGAACAGCAGCAAACTCAAATACATGTGTGTGTAGAGAGACTTATTAAGATGTCCACAGTGACAGGTGCTCTGATAGGGCTGATTGACTTTCTGTGAATACAGCCTTTGCTAACATGACTCTTTTTGCTTTATCTCACTGTCACACCACCGTCAGACCTTTATCATCATAAACAAATTCTTGTGTCTTGCTGATTCTAAATCCCTCCCAAAGAGATCCAACTGATTGATCTTAAACTAGTTTGAAAATCAAAACAACAGTTTGTGTCTTAGCTCGATACGCTTTAGCTTTACATGCACATGTATAGGCTAAACTTAGACTTGTCAGCTGAGGTGCTGACACATTCCTCTCAACATCATGAACCCTACTGGCATAACAACATACAAACTGTATCAGTTTCAATGTATAACACGTGTATTAAGTTTCTGTAACAGAAACAGAACATACAATCAGATGGAGTTGTGCTCTGTTCAAAATCTTTGATGGATGATGACATTAAGTTCAGTGTTCTATTTTATTTAGTTTCCCAAATTAAGTCATTGTTAAAATGCACCATATCAATGTGCTAAACAGATCTAAGGTCTTCTTTAAAGAAGATAATTACATTTTAATCCAAAAGGCAGATGGACTTGGTTAAAGTTCTTGAACATGTCTGAATTAAAGAAATGATAAATCAAGAGGCGAAAATGTCTTTAAGAACTTCAACCAAGTCCATTACCTCTTTGACTGAGAAGCTACAGCCACATACCAAGATTATAAGTATTGATCTATGTAGGCTACAATAAGCCAAAATGTAAAACAATAACAAACCCTGAGGTATCATTTAAGTGTTACTGGATTGTCACTCATTGTCTTAAATGACCTGTTTTCTTTTTTTGAGAACTAGAAAACACAATAAACTAGACATGGTCTCACACACATTGACACATTAAATGCACGTCTTTCACTTAAAATAGACACACGTACATCAGTGTTTACCCCTCTCAGCTTGTAAAAATGTGTACACCCATGTCTGTTTATAAAGGATTTCTTGCTGTTTATTGCTGTCCATCAGAGAGTGTGTGAATGATGGAGGTCAGAATTCCCAGCAGGCACATTTGGTGGTGTATGTCTGTTTACTGCATAGCTAACATTGTTTGGGGCTGCGGCTCGGTGGCTGTGGTGTCTTGAGAGGATGATGAGCTGCCACAGAGGCTGGTGGTCAGGAGAGGGGGGTGGCGGAGTGAGAGAAAGGGAGAGTCACTTAGAGGTAAGAGAAAAATGACTATAGTGAAGAATAGAGGTCAGACAATGGGAGTTATCAGTATCTTAAGATGATATAGTCATATACATAAACTTTAAATGATATGCAAGCAAAAACGTGACAGATACAAGGAACTAGCCACGGACATTTCAATTTAAATAAACAAAGGTTTTGAAGTAGGATGCAGGGAGAGCGCAGAATGAGAGGAAAGTAGTGACTCACAACAATCGTTGACTGTTTTTGTGTCTGTAGGAGTATATTTTTTTTCTCTGCTGACCATAGCTGCTGGGCTGTATGGTCCAGAGCTATTTTCAGCCCTCATCCTGGATGGCAGGGCTGTAATCAAGGGAACTTCGGGTCTGCCACTGTTGAATAATAGCTGTCTTGGTGCATGGAAGAAATGAAGCAGGGAGAGTGTGAGAAAAACACAAGTCTTTGGGTAAAAAAAAGAATGAGAGGGAAAAAGACACTTGAGCATAATTTGATGTTTTTGTGGAGCCGTGTGCCACAATTGGGAGTACAAAAAGAGATTACTGCCATACTGAGTGTTCCCTCATCTGGATATAAATTTAAGAGCCCATATCCCACAAAAAATATCACAACTTAACCTCAAGTTAATGTGAGTTAGTGTCTAAATGCATCTGCTTTGTCCCTTTGGAATTCATGAATGACTTCATTGTTTGAGGTAACTCCATAATAACCAAGACTGCTACATGTAAAAATAGACTTACAAGTTTTTTCTAAGTGTTGTTGATTCAACCTTATTTGTTTTTGCAGATACCACTGGTCCAAGCAGATAATGTGACAGCAAACTGTTTTGAAAACTAAAGACAGAGAGATGATGGAGAGACAACATAAACCATCAGAAAATGGAATAAAAGGAAAGCCCCCATACTCGGTAGAAACCCCTTATGGCTTCCAACTTGATCTGGACTTCCTGAAATATGTGGATGACATTGAGAAGGGTAACACAATCAAAAGAGTCCCCATCCAGCGCCGAAGCAAGGGCCCACGGGCAAGCACTCTACCCAGGAACCTCAACCCTTCTGGGTGCGGCTACCGCCCAAGTCCTTGGGGTTCTACTGGAGCTCTTGGCCCGAGGTCAAAATTGTCAGATGGCTATCATCACAACTACATGTCCTGGACAAATGATCAGAGGTCACCACTTTGTCCTACAGGACTCAAATCCCTGGTAGAAATGGAAGCCAGAATCAAGGAGTTTGATGAGCAACCTTTAGGTGAACACATCAGACCTAATCTCCTCCGTGCCTCCAGCCTTCCACTTACAGTACTGCTTAGACAGGGATCAGAGTCGACCGACGACCCGTGCAGCCTCCGAAGTTCCAGGGATCACCTTGAAGAAAGGAATGTTTCTTGTGAAGATGTGTTCTACTCATCAGCTAGCCCTCGACCCCAAGACTGCTCAGAGTTGTTGAGGCGCCTGACAGAGGCCCTCGAACGTGTGGGAGAGCTTGAGCTGGAGATGAGGGTAGTTCCAGAGCTCAGGGCCCAGATCTGTATGCTTCAGGAGGAAAGGGAAAGACTGCGTTTGGCCCTGAATCAAAATATCCAAACTTCTTCAATGAATGGAACCACAACCTCGAATCAATATGAAATATCGGATATCAAAAGGCCACGACATGAAAGTCACCTTATGTTCCCGAGAAATCATGGTGTCCATCAAGAAGGCTCCAATCCATCACATGAATGGAGGACCAGTACAGATCTGGATGAGCTGCTGACGGTGACTTCCCTTCAAGCTAAGGTAGCTGTTCTAGAGCAGAAGCTTCATGAGACTGGCCTGGAGCTGCAGAGAGCATTGGGACTTCTAAAGGAGCAGCAGGACGAGAGCACACGAAAGGAGGAAAAGATTGCGCACCTGGTCAGGAATCCTGGAGTATGGGTCCGTGCAGAGAGAGTGCTGGTAGACCAGGATGGAGATGAGACAGTGGTGAGAGCCATTGAACCAAATAATCAAGTATCCAAAAGTCAATATGCATCAAACTCTGCAAGAACTGTTCTTAAAAATGAACAGCTAAGTCCACAAAAAGATTTTGTCACTGATTCTACTGAAAAGAGCTCATTGGAGTCTGTTGGACCTATAACAGGGGCTTCCGAAAGAGCTCAGGTCATGCACCACATCAAGAAGATCAAGCAGCTCCTGGATCAGCAATGGGAGTGTTTGTGTGCAGACCATCATTCACAAGAGGAGGGTAAACCTCTAAAGCACTCGGATCCTAAAGTCAACTCTCTGCAGCAGGAGATGATAAGACTTGTTGACATCCTCAGCTCTTACTACACCCGGCATGGAAACATGGATGAGGAGAGGAGTCAATATGGAGGTATTGTAATCAAAAGAATGAATGTTTTCATCATTTTGCAGGACTGTAATCTATCCATTTAAACAAACATCTTCATTTGAATGAATAATCTGTAGGTTCAAGATTTTGGATTGGAAGAGCTCTGGTGTCTGTTACTTCTTTTTACAAATCACGTTCAAGCTGAGTTTGGTGGGACATGGAAAACAGTCAAGTGGAGAGGAATAGTCATCAGGCATGCATTAGGCCTCATTTTAGCCTTGTTTTTTCTTTTGCGCTAATACACCACGACAAATTCCTTGTATATGTAAATGTACTTATACTACACAATAAAACCGATTCTGATTTTGATGAAGGCCGATGCATTCTGCCTCTGGTTAGCTCGCTATTAATAGCAACCAACAGGATTTCTACATGACAGCTCTCTGAAGATCTTATCCGTCCACTATATTGTTGCCAGGAAGAATTTAAAATTTACTAGCACACAGAAGAAGGAGCTTTCACTGATATCCATTATCAGTTGTCTGGAAAGCCACTGACATATTGACAATCCCCTTTAAATGTTTAAACCAACATCAAACTGCAACCAATACATACCATAAATTGTAATCTGTTTTTCTCTTCTCTTCTAGAGAATTCCAAAAATCCCATACTGCTTAACTGAAATAGCCTATGTGAATTTTCCGAGAGAAATGTATTCAACAAGGTTTTCTCCAAAAACAAGTGATCTCAAGACCCAGTGGGCATTTTTGTTACTGAAAGTGCATAAAATGTTTTACATGAATATTTACAAAGGTTATTCCAATCTGGCATCAAAATGAATACTTTTAAACCCATTTAAATCTTAAACCTAATTTAATCATTCCATAGAAAAGTGTGCATACAACATGGGGTCTAACGGATTGTCCATATTTCTATGTTATGGGATTGAAATAGAGCTATAATTGTTACCTATGCCAACCATGGAAACCTAAATGCTGTACCAAGACAAAAATAAAGTCACATTTATGAGGGGACTTTGGCTGCTGGTTAACCATGATTTCAGCAAAGAAAGATTAAACCTCTTCAGAAATCTTTGTGAAACACTGGACTTCCACACACTTCTCACAGTAAAGATGTTTTGAATTAAAAAAGAAGCTTTAATTTAAAAGTCTCTGCTACCATTTAAGACAACATTATGGTGCTAATTTGTTAAATACAGATTGACATGTTACCTTTTAAAGGAATATGGTTTGTGAGACAATCTACTTTATCTGTATCAACATTTTGACTTTGTACTGACTCCACTGTGAAGATTTGGTTATGTCCAAAAGAAATCAGCATTAAATCAGGATTCATTGTAGTCCTTTTAGACCATACAATGTTTTTTTTTCAGTTCAATATTTCATTATACTCTTTGTGTTTGTCTCCCATGTAGCCTCTAAATCCATCATGAGGACAGATGGATGTTCTCTGATGTCTGAAAGCCCACATTCTGGGGGTGTTAATGAAAGGTTAGTAAATAACTCTCTGACATTAGCAACCTTTAGAGTTATGATTATTGCTTGAAACCATACTTATAGGTGAGGTTACTTTAGCTACTGTCATTTAAATGACAAAACATACTGATTTAGCATTGAAGGATGACTGCCACTCCCTCTAAAGTTGTCATTAAAGGGACAAAAAAGCAGTGACTCCCATGTCTTAGGAAATTTAAGTTCCAGTTTTGCCATCTTTTAAAGTGTCCAGTGAGCCTTGTTATTGTTTCTGATGGAGTAATATTGGTTGCAAAAGATGCATTTAATTGTTTCTAAACTACCAATTCAGCAATAAAGGAGGGACAATATCAAAACTGTTTTTAATGCTGATTAATACAGGTTTGTAAACCTCACAATTTCTTTCAAGGTGCCAAACAACCTCAAGAGGAAATCTGGATGGGCAGCACAGTGTGAACCAGCACAAACAGAAGGAGGGAATCATCAGCCCTTGGGAGATGGCTGATGCCGACCCAGGGAAGAGATGGAGGGAGGAAAAGAAGCAAATGTTCCCAGACAGACAGATGATATCAGGAGTTGTTGGATCCAGGCAGACTAATGATGTTGAAGCATCTGTCAAAGCTGAGACTCAAGAGAAAACCGCCAAGATGAAACTCAGGTCCCCAGGAGAACAGATAGAAGGGAATTCAGGCTCAGAAATCAGGTGAGAGGACTGGAACTACAGCCTTATAGTGTTTGTTTGGAAAATGTTATCTGATGTTTACTCTTCAGGGAATAGCTCCCGTGCTTACTGTCATCTCATGGGAACACACTTTAAATTCTTTGGGAAAAACCATATATATCTATGTCCCCTTTTTTTCTCTTTTTTAGGGAGACAGTAAGTGAAGATTTTGTGGCTGCTTGTCAGTTCCTTAAAGATCACATGGACAACATGGATAACCCTAATGATGACATGGTAAGCAGTCACAATTATTATGGCAATGGTTCAGGTGGTAGAGTCGGTTGATTGGTTCGATGCCCAGCTCCTGCAGCCACATGTCTGATGTGTCCTTGGGCAAGACACTTAACCTCTTGCTCCTATACTGCTTTGTCGGCAGTGTACAACCTCTACCATCAGTGTGTGACTGGCTGTGAATGGGTAGGTGTGACATGTGGTGTAGAAAGTGCTTTGAGTATAGTCAGAAGACTGGAAAAGCACATTAAAAGTTCAAGTGAATTTACCATTTACCATATCTAATGTCACATAATCATATGCATATCTTGTGGTGAATAAGATAAACTCGTCATAAAAACAAAAACCAAAGACAAACAAATTGACATACAGGGAGAGAATTATCACTCAACACTGCAGCTCCTTGCAGCTCTTCAGTCAAGCTGCTTAGCAACAGATGGCAGATAGACAAAGTGAGCAACAAGCTTGTTAAATGTGAAGGTGGACACAAGAACATAGCTTCAAGGAGAACTACAACATTTCTTTTTTAGAACAAGACATAGCTTAAGGTATATGAATACAAAAATGTAAAAGCAATATCATTGAATATGAATGAAGCAGAATCAAAAGCATGGAGGGAAGAGTAGAGGGGGAGCTGAGTGTGTCTGAAGAGAGCCTTTGAGTTTTTATGGACATACATTTGTTGGACGTACAGAGGCAGCCCTTAGGTGCTCATCTTGATTTGTTGACGTTAGATTTACATATTTCGGTGGCTTACATATTCACACTAACAATTTAAAAAAACTAATTTTAAGGGGGTCTGTTTAAATACAGCTCATCAAAAATGTAACAATGTCACAATTGGCATTGTTCCTATGTTGCCTTGTGTTATTTTGCAGAGGAAGGCCCTGGTGGTTTGTTTTCAGCATTGGTTCGGTGCAGCAGCAGAGGAGTCATCAGTAGCCAGCAGGTTGGCCGTATACCTGAGAGAAGTGAAGAAGACCACTCCTTCTCTACTGGCCTTCTTGGTCAACCTGGCTGACGACAACAGCAACACTGTGCTCCATTATAGTGTGTCTCACTGTAACTACGACATTGTCAGCCTGCTACTAGACACAGGTAATGGCATCGTGTGGGCCAGAGCAGTTTGGTGTTACTTAAAACACAGAGAAAAACAAATGTTCCTTTTTTTCCCCTGTTCAACAGGTGTGAGTGAGTTAAATCTTCAGAACAACGCAGGTTATACACCTGTAATGCTGGCCGCGCTAACAGCACCTGATGGACCTGGTGGGATGGAGGTGGTTCGCAAGCTAATGGAACAGGGCAACATCCATACTCGCTCTAGCCAGGTAACACAACCGAAGAGAATGTACCTTAAGAGTAAAATGTTTTCTTTTTATGTGAATAGTGGCCTCACGGACAGAAAATAAACAGCAGTGAGATTTGAAGGTTTTCCAGTTTCCTATTCATTGTATATACTCCATAAAGAACTTACAATGCCACAGGGTCATCCCCTGATGTGTAGAAATATACTGGGAGTTATGTGCACTGTAAATCATGCACATACGGGAACAACTGCACAGCTCCTGAAATACACCTGTAAATTCTGTGTATTTATATTTTATTATTTCTTTATTCTTTAGCCTTTTATATATTTTTAAATCGTATTCTATATATATTTCATTATAAAATATGTTGGATCAAAACACAGTCAAATTCCTTGTATGTGTAAATGCCCTTTGCAAATGTATTCTGATTTGACACGTAACAATGAATTTACTTAAATTTACTTGTGAAATCAGATTTCTTTTTGTGGCATTGAAAAAGCTTTTTACAGTCTGAGAAAATCCCCACAGCCTTTTAGAACTACAGTGTGAAACTAAAAAGATGTTGGAGAAAAGAGTATGATTAAAACAAGACACTGTGGGTTGCATCTTTGGAAATGTCAAAATGTGTATGACTAGTGTGACTATGTCCAGCTATGCTGCTTCAAAGTTGACCATTCGTTTCTAAAGTTTGTCTCTATGGACTTCCAAAATGTGATAAAAGTTCAATGATCATTTGATAGTGTTCTCCCAGGTCATCCTTGAGCAAGATAATGTGCATCAGAATGTTTTGTTTTAAACCACCACATTTTAGTTACGCTTATGCAGCATCTAAATAATGTGGGAAATTACCTAGACTCTCAGGAGACATCTCTGAACAGAGGTGTCAGAGAGCCACAGGAGGGCCTCCTCCTTCGCAGACAGTACCATACGAATGTAAATGTTATTTGATTATCACAGAGTCACTGTCTCCAGACAGACAGAATACACTAAACTTTAAGATCACCATTTGTTAAGTGTAAGGTCACCTCCCCATATCTCTCTGTATTGTATAAAAGGACTTGTAATGTAAAGGTTCGGGAGAAGATGCTCTGGCCTCTCCTCCGTGCTGCACGTATTAAAAAGAGATCTGATTCAAGCGCCACCGTGAATTTTCTTCTTGAGAATTAGCAACTCTCCACCTCGTAAAAGGAGAATTTTCCACGACATTATGGCGACGAGAGGATGGGATAGACGTTCCGCTGATTGTTCCCTGAGACTGAACTGAAGGAGCTGTCGGCCGGGGAAATTCCGCTCCGACAAAAGGAGATTTTGGATCCCACCTGACGTCAGATACAGGGTGCAGACAGCGGACGCTCTATCTAAGTGAGTACGGCGTTTGAATCATTTGCTCAATTTGTAAAAGCCTAGGTAGCTGAAACGTAATTTAAGTCCTTTGGGGTGGTTTCAGTTATGCTTTTCGGGTCCATATAGTGTTTTATGGACGCCATGCCCATGTAATACCGGTCTTGGAGGTTTATGTTTTGGTAATTCCCATACCCTGCGCGGTGATGGAGGTTGATGTGTAGTGTGTTTTGTTGCTGTGTAGTGCGTTTTATATGTTTAGAGTGTCTTAAACGAGAAAAGTTAAGAAAAAGAAAAAACGAAAAATGAAACTAAAATATCTAACGAACAGCACGAGGCTGTCTGCACTTAAAGAATAAAACATGCGAAACAACGATTATTATAGATATACAAGGCCCCACTAAAATAAAATGGGCGTATGAGTGATAATCAAAAATCAAAACTTTGTTTGCGACATTCAGTGTCTGGCATGCAGATTGTATGCTATTGAGGTGCGTTGCTCGGAACTTATGTGTCATACAAACCACCTGGCTGAATTAAGTTGCAAAAAGTTTTAGTGTATGTTTGATAAGATCCAACCATACACTGTATGGGAAGATCAGTGTGATTGTGAAGTTGTGTGAGTGATAAGCCCATTGAACGTTTAAGCACATCTGTCCCAGTGAGTCACTGAAAACATGAGAAAACAAAACGGGGAAAAATAAACATTTATATCTGATTTTTTCTTTTTCTGACGCTCTGCTGAATTAAGAGCAGACAAATGGGGATTATGTGATTTAAAGATGTTCAACTTTAGCAATTTTTCACACATGAGATGTCCTCTATTAAAAGAAATTAAGCACAGAATGTTTTATGATGGCGTTGAGTATGTTAGACTAAAAGGTAAAAATGAAAGTAGGAAAGAAGATTTTTGTTTTTTCAAAATTAGTAGAGATTGAAAGGAAAAAGAAATGAGGTTTTAAGTAAGAAATGAAGGACAAGTAGAAATGTAGGGTTAGATTTTAAGATGTGACTTCCTCCTCTGTCTCCACACCTACAACTCTGCAGCAACACCTCCTCCACAGGAGGTCAAGCACACCAGACGAACTCTTAGAAAGAAGGGGGGCCGACCAACATAACCGGATTTAAAAGCCTTCTTTCTGTCTCCTTAAGCAAGTAACTCTGTTTCTCCAAGAAAGAATTTTTACACAGGCCATGTCAACCGAACAACATAAAGGAGGTTGCAGAGGAAACACCTGAAAAAGACTGGAGATTGATGGGCCACAGAGTCCTGGACAGAGATTGCCACCAAAGAGCAAAAGGAGAAGAAGACTGGGTCCATATCGAACTGAAAGTGCAACAGCACTGACTCCAAGAACAATGCTACAAGAGGGAAGGAGATGGGAACCCTGAGTTTCTAATCTGCAAAAGGACAAGATCCAGAAGAATCCTGGTCACATGCACCACCTGAAGGTGTCTGTTGTAGGATTCCTCTTGACACAGCCAGGAGACAGTGGAGGAAGGTCAGAGTAGTGAGCAGCACATACAGAGACACACACACACACACACACCCACACACACACACACAGAGAAAACACTGATTCGACTGAAAAAGAATAAACATAGCAACTAACACTGTAATGATAATTAAAATTTTAAACAATTTTAAATTTTAGAAATATAATAGCATATTATATTGTTTTCCAGTCAAATTTAATTTTAGACGAGATTAAAAGATATCCATTTAGTCCTGAGACTGTTTTGAAATCATTGTTTTATAAATTAAAGTGCTATTGTTGAATTTTCTAAATCTCACCATACCTCCCCCATCATGCCTGAAGAAAAACCAAATTGGGGTTGGAATTCATTAAAATACTGAAGGGATGTAAATGAAGGTGGTCAGCATCCGGCAGATGTCTGTAACACCTATGTTAATCAGCTTGGGTTTTTTAGTTTGTTTTAACAAATGCAAATTCTAGCATTTCTTTTCATCTTGACTCACAGTTCTGGGTTGCTTTCACAATCAATGGTGCATTTTATTCTTGGATGTAGACGCCATAGGGTGTTCTTCTCCAATTTTTCACTCTGGATTGAAATAGAGCTGAGAAATTAGTTTTTATCAACCATTGTGTATTAATACACTTGTTCAGTATGTTGGCAATGTCTGTGTATATGTTTCCCTATGCAGAGGCATTGTCAAGCTGAGACAGTGTTTGTTGTTTGTCCATTTTTGTTTTCTGGCAGAAAACGGTCTTAAATTTTGCAGGACAAGTTTGCAAACTATTTTAGTTTAAAAAAAAAAAAAATGCATTATTTTACTCCGGAGTTTCATAAATTTGGTCCTGATATACCTCCACAATCTTGGATGTTAATAAAACTGAAAAACAAACAAACGGTTGCCTCATTGGTTTCAACAGGCTATTGTTTGTCCATGGATTTTATAAAATAGTGGAGATCTCCCTACCCCCACACATGGGGGTAGAATTTTGGCCATGACTGACTTTTTTGACTTGAACTCCTGACGCAGATAAAGCTTCAACTGACTTGACACAAGCTTTATCGAGTTCTCTCTGTCTACGACTACCAGACACTACCAACTTTTTTTAAATCTTTTTGTGCACTCATGTGATTTTAAAATGAAGAACAGTCTTAACCTTACTCTTTACAGCTCAAGATGGAGAACCACACCCCTGTCTGTGTCAAAACCAAGAGATGCACTCTTTGACACTCCTTTCATTAACTTTGATTTGTTTGTACTAACACTGCTAACCTGTCTGCTCAGGCAGCTGTACTATTGGGAAGGATTTCACAGTACATACTGACTTTAAATATGCATTTCATCAGTATGTAAATGTCAGCTCATACAGGTGCTAATGACCCAGAGTCACTGGGATTTGAAGCTCCTGGGACTGCTGCTCTTTCACCTGTCTCCCCCACTCTACAAATGTTTTTTCCTGTAAAAAATATGTTTCTACCCCTCAAAGACATCTCTGTGCGTCAAAAGTTTGACACATGGTCTTGACCATGTGTCAAAGGGGTGGATAACCATGCTTTTTAAGTTGTCTTCCCTAAGGTGAAAGCGGCCCTTCTGGGGACTACATTGGTGAGACTCCACAACATCCAGCCTGGAGATGGAAAGGACCTGAGAAGGAAGCATGGACGTTTTAACCACGGTGGACAAGAACCAGATCTGGAGCTGCTGACAACAACAACTGCTGTCCAGATAACTGAGAGGGACACCTGGAGATGATGACAACATCCACGGATGATCGGATAGCTGAGAGGGATACCAAGATCACTGCAAACCTTTTTCGAGCCATGGCACCGACGGAAGAACGACGATCTAACCTACGGAGTGCTGAGAGAGGACGCCGTGGGACGATTACCTATCATCAACTGATTCACTATACTGATACTTAGACACCCCATCTCTTACAGAAGGGTAAACATGGACTGTGTGCAACAACAGATGAAGACACAAGATTCAACACAGGATCGGAACATCCAACAAGGGCATGATCAAAAAACTTGCCACAGAGAACTGTTTCAACAACATAAGTGCCTATTTTGTTATTATTTTGTTTTGTTTTTGTTTTATTTTTACTTTTTATTTGTTTTCATTCATTTCCACTGTAACGAACAGTCTGTTATAATGACCTTGTATGGTAATTTCTGGTACAAATGTTGTGTTGACACTTTGTGTCAAAAAGGGAGGAATGTGGGAAATTACCTAGACTCTCAGGAGACATCTCTGAACAGAGGTGTCAGAGAGCCACAGGAGGGCCTCCTCCTTCGCAGACAGTACCATACGAATGTAAATGTTATTTGATTATCACAGAGTCACTGTCTCCAGACAGACAGAATACACTAAACTTTAAGATCACCATTTGTTAAGTGTAAGGTCACCTCCCCATATCTCTCTGTATTGTATAAAAGGACTTGTAATGTAAAGGTTCGGGAGAAGATGCTCTGGCCTCTCCTCCGTGCTGCACGTATTAAAAGAGATCTGATTCAGGCGCCACCGTGAATTTTCTTCTTGAGAATTAGCAACTCTCCACCTCGTAAAAGGAGAATTTTCCACGACAATAATCACTTATAGGAAAGAAACATTATGTTTTCCGTAAATATTTCAATTATCTGTCCGTCCACAGACAGGCCAAACAGCTCTACACTTGGCAGTGAGACACGGGCGGGTTGTGATGGTTCGCCTGCTGCTGAGCTGCGGAGCGGACACAAACATTCAGGACAATCAGGGAACCACAGCCCTGATGTTTGCTGCTGAGAGGGGACACACACACATCGCAAGGCTGCTGCTGGAGAGGAGCCAGTGTGACCTCACACTGACTGACAAGGTGATAATGCAGAAAACCCCACAAAGTGTGGCTTACATGATAACCAATAGTGTAAGGTGCATATTTGTATTTGCCTTTGTATGTTCATTTTTCCAAGGAAATAACATTTCACTGTGCAAAAAAATGGCAGGCAGCCAAATGTTATTGAAAATATAACCCTATTTCTACTTTTGTATTCATATAACTAGGCAGAAAAAAAGGAGCTTAGATGTATGAATGCTTAAATGTGGTGACTGACATTGTGTGGATGTGGGTGGACTAAAAGTCTGGATGGAGCTAAATACAGCTTTCCCAGGATTAATCATGGATGCAGTGAAACAAATCTTCATAGGCTGAGTCTGAGATGAGCTAATCTGCACATTTGCCAGTCTGAAGTGATGGGAGGCAGGGAAAAGAGCAGTGAAGAGGATGCAAATGTTTCCTCTCTTTTTGACTCCATCTGCCTTTATTTAAGTGAAAATGAGAGAATAAGACCTTCAATCACATGGGTACTATCTTGATTCAAAACATGTTTTACCTTTACTTGCACTCAGATTCATTATCTTAATTAAATTAAAACTTATTAGACGTAATGAATGAAAGTTTAACCTTTCACAGTGTTTGTTTTTAATGTGTCCTCTAGGAGCATTCATTTGCACCTCAGGGTCATGAAAAAAACATTTCTAACACTACACCGACCATCATTACCAACATCAGTGCTGTGGCACAACTAAAAGTTAATAACTTTTTGTTAAACGGGGATCAATATTAACAGTAGATGAAGGCATGGACTTCAGCAATAACTAATGAAAAACAATCAAATAAAAAAAGAATTTAAAGCACTTACATTTTAATAAAGGCTAAAAACCTATTTTGGGTAAAACCTAACTCCATAATTTTTTCTGTCATCATTGTAATGAAAAACTAACGATGCACAGTTGAAATCCTTGACTCTCTTTTTAAAGACAGCTTGCAGATTTGGGCAAAACAAGTTTCCAAAATGTTTGTTTGGACTACAGTAACAGAAAACAGCAGTATTGTTAGCATGGTTAAGAAAATGTGTTTGTTGTAATCCTATGTATAATGTGCCTGGCTAGATATTCAGAATATGTTTTACTCATTATTGTCCTTCTCTTTTTTTGTTCTGCAGCGTGGACAAACTGCGCTCTCTATCGCCATGCAAGGTTCCCACACTGACACAGCAACCCTCCTGCAGGCCCACGCCAAAGCTCGAGCATTGTAGATTTTTGTAAAACTGGAAAGTCACATGCAGAAATATCTTTTATTGTTGTCTTTTCTGTCTTCAGCAATTTTAAACACAGTTATATTGTTGCTTGGGTTGAGCTGTTGTTGTTCTGTTCTTGTTTTCTTATGGACACATTTACAGAAATATAAGCTTACGTTTTGGATGTAATTGCATTATTACAACATAACATCATTGATGAGTGAGGTTAAGCTAATATCTGTCTGTCAGGATTGCTGTGGCAGTATAGAGCTACAGTTAATGTCTTTAAATGCTGATGTTCATAGTTATGTCTGACCTTTGCACATCAAAGAAGAAACTTTGCTTTGCAAACTATGCAATGTAAGAATATTTATTAAAACTTTATGATGTAGCTCAGATTTCATATTGACGACTATAAAAAAAAAGTGCTTGTGATAAGTTCCCCTATACCAGAAGCTTTAAAATATTTGAAAAATAATACTTATTCAAAATTTTACAGAAGCCATTTTCTTTCATTAACAGTATGTCAAATACACGTATACAAAGAATTGAAACGAAATGAAGCTGCATGGAAGGAACATGAAAGAAAGTTTAATCAACCTGTTGATACAATTAGCTGTTAGCTGTCTTTGTTTTGAGCTGTAAAGGATATAATTGTATGATGACACAAAATGCTTGTGTAAATATTAAATGATCATGCAAAATGTAATAAATGTACATTTCGTGGGGGGGAACTGAAATCTGCATTTTGAAAGTCCTGCCTGAAACATGAACCCTCCTGCTGGTCCACCTAAAATTCACTGTTTGTAATTAGGGCGCAAATGAGCTGTGCTTTTGTAGTGCCAGAACTTTCCAGCAGGTGGCATAGCTCCTCCATTTCACCCACATTATTGGCATACGAAACAAACATAATACACATACAGAAAGCAACAATGTACATCAATCTGGAATTCTAAAATGAGCATATCCAGGGGATTAGATCTAATCCCTTTCAAGTATGACACACAATTATAGACATGATACCCACCGAATTGTGCTAATTCCACCATGAGAGGAGCAATGAGATTCACCTGCACCCCCCCTCCCCCAAAGGGAAACAGTTAGTGGCTACGCTCTGTGAGAGGATGTGAGATAATGTTGGTGAGATAAAACAAAAAGGATTGAGTGTAGAGATGAGGGGGAGGGTGGATTTCTGTCTGAATGAGCAAACCCACCTCATTTCCCCCCCAAGGATTTTTCTTCCCAGCCCGACTGACTGACTGTCCTGCTGCTTTAATGGCCATGAGCAAATATATATCCTCAGAACGAGACAGAGATGGATGGATGGAGATGGAATCAGCTGCTTTTCTATCAGTCAAATGTCACAGATGAAATATAAGGACACAGACACGAGGAAAGAAAAAGAAAGAAATCAGCACTACTATATCAAATCTATATTTACTGAAAAAGATGAAAATGTTGACAATAGCTTTTATTGTATAGTAACCTGTAGTTCAGTTGCCCATATCACACATATATAGTTGTAACCTACACAGACCTTCATGCCACACTGAATAGAGGTGGTCATCTTAGCTTTCCTGCAGCATTGAGCCGCTGTGACACATATTTGTCTGCTGGAGGAACCTCTGGATTAATAAAATACTTATTACATAATATCCTAATGGGGTCTGGTACAACAAGCAGGAGTCTAGAGCTATTATTCCTGCTTCATTTCAATAATGATAATGGACGAGATTTATCCATCACTGTTGGTCTGTCTGCTAATGAATCAGTTCGTAAGCGGATGAACGTAAAAGGCAGCTCAGGCAGAAGGGACTTTAAAAACATACTGTTAGGAGCAGCAGCCTATCTGTTGAAGCTTGACTTGATGAGCAAGTACAATACATTCAGGAGGAGTGTTAATACTGCAGTACCTTCAAATGGTCTGCTGATGAAAACTTTGCTAGCTCTTGGCAAACTGTAATTTGGTGCATTTAGTTAACTGAAGACTGGAGAGGAAGTTCCTTTTTGGACCCAAGAAACAAAAACAATAATTAGTTGGGGGCTAAAAAATGCAAAGATCTAATGGAATGGATCTTTTTAACCATTTGTTTAAACGCACATATCATCACACACTCTTGGCCTATTGTTAAATCTGGAGATGGTAACTGTAGAGAAACAAGCAGGAGTAAGACATATTATGCCCCTCTCCCAAAGGCATAAATCTACCTTTTCTGCCATTCTTGAGCAACATGTTCACACTGCAGGCAGGTAGGATGGTAAGCCTTCCATACCATTATCTCAGCTGGTCAGAATGAACAGCTTTCCTCTGGAAGACATTTGTAAACAAAGGCAAATATCCTGTACTTGTGATATTCTCTGTTTTGTAGAAAGGAAATAAAAGAGCATACACATTGAAGACATTTTCAGTCAGATTTTATATATCAATATAGAGAGATATTCAAAAGTAATCCATTACAGATAATCAAAAGGTGGAACCAGTTTGGTTTTATACAGTTCATCTTTGCATGTACAGTTGGCTGATCCCTGTCCTGTCCTTTTCGTGAAAAACACTTCAAGAAAATGGAAAAAAAGTAAAAGCAAAAGGCACAAAGAAACAAAAATCCATCATCTCTTTAACACTAAGGTTGGGATTCATTGCAAAAGGGTAAGGGGTCACCATGTTTACGTGAGTGTACGAAGAAAAAAAGGGTTTTTCCACATGAAGAAGATGCTAAATGATGCACAGCAAGAAACAACACAAACCACTTTGGTGGAAAAATTCAGACTTCTTACAATCAGGGAATGCAGTGCTCTCCTTTTATACAAATAAATTAATATACCTGTCAACACTTTATCTAAAATCTTATGTACAGCTTCTCTTTTACATAGTTGTATAATACATTATCAAAAACCCTATGAAAACATATTTACAAATCAATGAATCAAAAAGCTCCCTCAAAACTCTCAAGTGTCTCACACACACACACACACACACACACACACACACACACACACACACACACACACACACACACCCACGTACACTCTTACACACCTGTGTATCCACACACATGTTTTTCGTCCATGCAGTACACAATAAAGAAGGCATTCAACGAGGGTTGTGCAACAAAGAGCATACAAAACAGTTTCATATATGGCTGTGGGATGAACAGCATCACTCACATGCATAAAAATGAACACACGCACACACACACACACACACACACACACACACACACAAACAGACTTTAAAGGTCTATAAATAAACAGTGTTAATGACTGGACTAAACGGGCATTAAACGTGTTCTCTGTCAATTTGGCTTCGTTACATCACAGTCAGATTTCAGTTTTGGTGGTTACATCACATGATGGGTCTTTTTCACTGTGCAGCCACCAGCTGGGCCCTCCCACACGGAGCCATCCAAATTGTCTGCTCAGATATCCGCCTTCTCAGGGACTCTACAGTGGGCTACGGTATCTAGCTTGCTTTTGTTTGTGTGTGTGTGTGTGTGTGTGTGCAATCATGTGTGTGTTTTGCCTAAAACAATGAATGGCTGCATTGTTAGCTGGTGGGCAATTATGCATGCGGTTTGTGTTTTTTTTTTTCAGAGGGCAAGTGCAAGTTGTCTCTGTCCTCTGGAGAACAGTGGGAATTTGCTATCACTGCACCCCTGTGTGTGTTCATGTGTGCATTAGTCACAGTCAAAGGTGGGTGATCAAATAAAATTCTTAACACTCAAGGGGGTTTTGTGAACAAGATAATTCCGCAGCCCAACTAAAAGCTGCAGTCTATTGCTTTTCTCAAACCATTGAACACCTAAACAAGCTACAATAAAGACGACAGAAGTCTCACTTAAAATATCTCAACCTCTCATCCTCTCTGCGCTACGACAACAAAGGCCTACAAAAGGTTCTGGCCTCCTTTTACTTCTTTCCAGTGCACAAACCTGATGCACTCTCCTAAATCTCTGGAGGTTTGGAGGTCATATGAAAACATAACCCCTCAAATCAGCTGTGTTAAAGCCGCACTCAGCTAACTCACCATTAAAGGCTTGTTCCTGAACCAGAGAGAAAGCACATTGTAGCCCTTCCTTAAAACCAATCTGGAAATTAAACATGAAACAATTAAACCTTTTTGGATCTATCACATTTGTGGTTGACTTTAACATGAATCTGTACAGATTGTCCCATCAACGCAGGTGCTGTCCCAGTTTCAGAGCTCACTCTCCCAAACAGTTCTCCCAGAGCTCCCAGTGGCCCACCAGGAATTACACAAACTAATACACTGAGGATGAAACAGAAGCAGGCACGAGCCTCGTCACAAAATATAAGACACGCAGCACACACCTCACTCATGATCAATGCAAAAGACTCAAAAGAGGAACCAGTTCAACTCCATAATTCAGTTCAGGTCGATATTGGGAACACATCAAAACACACTGATGAATTAAATCTCAACTTTTCCCAGAGAGAATCCAGCTGAAGCACAGAAAAAGGTAAGTGTTTTTAAAAGTAACAATGTTTGTGTCATTAAATCAGCTGTTTTTCAAATAGAGTTTGGCATATAGGACATTGGCTGTGAATGGCTGCATGTAAAACTGTATGATATGTTCTTTCTCCCTTTAAGCAAACTTAGTCCAAGTGACCCCTGACCTCTCTCTGTGTGCGTGTGCCTGAGCGGCCATCTTCACCTGGTTTCCGCTCTTGTTTGTCACTTTGTGGTAGAGAGCATAGGTTGCTCCGTGTACCAGTGAGTCCCTGGATCGGGCATGCTGCCTCCTAGTGGCAGGGCTATGAATTGCGGGCAGGTGCCGCCTCCTGCTCCAACAACTCCCATGTTGACGCCCTGTGGGTATGGGTGATGGTGCGCATGGTGTCCCATGCCGTCAGTCCGTCCGATGTGGATCTCATCCTCCTCGCCCTCGCCGGTAGTCTTGCGGTAGACAGGGTTGTCGAAGTTCATGCTCTTGGTGGAATTGCGTCGCCAGTTCCGCCAAACCAGGTAGACTCCGGTGCACACCAGGCCGAACACCACTGTGGCAACAATAGGAACTGCATGCGTTTAACACACAGCGGCAGGGACATGGGAAGGGGGCAGCGTTAACGAGGCAGACCAAGTCCATGGCGTGAAATGAGAGGCACAGAGAGGAGCACAACAGGCATGCAGGGGGACAGAGGGGTCAGGGGGCAGTGGCATAGAGGTTGTGTGTGTGTGTGTGTGGGTGGGTGGCTCGGTTAAACATCGGGTGAAAGTTGCGTCACTCATGAATCGAACCAAAACATCATCAGAGGGCTGACAGTGGAGCAGATTAGTTTTTAACTATCCTCAGGGAGGACAATCTAAACTATTAAATAACATCATCCTCAAAGAAAGTGTCCTTGAATAAGTAATGGGATTGATTACTGCATTATTGAAGTAAAGCATTAAAGCTCCAATAAAGCTCCCATGGTTTATTGATGTCTTATTTTCTTTCTTTTTCTTCTTTTTCTAAATTTGAGCTTTTTCCTCCTATGAGAACATTTTTCGTAGCATTATTATCTAAAAGCTACGTCTCACAAAACCTCTGGGAGATCAAATCTTTGTTCAAAATATAACTACCAAAAAGTTTTCAAATAGTGTATTTTTTTAATATTATGTATTTTGACAGTATTTCTGCTTCCTGGGGTATATTATGCCACCCTCTTGTAGCTGTTGTATTTATTGTCCCTGTTGTGTCTGTTCAACAATTGATTATGATTGTTTTGCAGATTGCTAAACACTGTTTGTCTCCTCCCATATTTGCCTGAAGAAGACCCTTTGGATGTAAACGTTGCCATTAATTGCTGTAAGTTGCTCATTAAAAGATGAACAGTGTGTCGACGTATTTCTCTTTTATCTGCACTTTATGCCTTTTTTCCCCTGCGCCTGTATGCATTTTGCTTAAATGTGCGCACACTCGTCTTTCTCTTTTAGATATAGGGTATACACATGGATCGCACCGATCGCTCAAATGCAGTAATCAAACATTTGTGGAAAAGATAAATAATTAAGACAAGATGGTCAACTGGAAAGTAGCTGCACATGTACGTGCCTCACCGCTCCACACTCTGAAGGCTGATAATGCTTGTTGTAATCCATTAGCACACTCTGCTTCATTGTTAGTGTAATACAATGGCACTCAAATTAAATGTTTTTTGACTAGTGAATACATTTAGTAATATTGGAGCATATCTGCTATAAAAGGACCCAATACCAACACTTATTAGAGATGCTAAATCCTCTGATATTATTGGCTGACTGGCCAGTTAATCGCTCGGGCTCGAGTTAAATCAAACTGTATGAAAGACAATAATATGTAAGATACATTATGAACAGTTATATTAGTGACTGAATGCTTCTTTAACTCAAAGTACTATCCACTGTAGCTCTATACTGTATTAAAACAACTAGTGTGAGTTGAGTATATCTGCTGCTGTTAAGTGAATATATGCTGTGCAACAACAGAAGAGGGTAATAACATTACAAACGGGCTTAACGTGCTCATATTACTAAACTGTGTGATTGGCTGCATACTGCTGGTAACAAAGAGAAAAACTGCAGTTGTTTAGGTGCACCAACCCTGTCCTTGCTTTCCTCTTGTATTATAGTATCCTTACTACACAGAGACAAAACGATTACTGACAGGCCAGTAGCGTAACCCAACACAACAACACAGCGTGATGTGAATAATGCAGGGACGCAGCAATGTCAGACGCACATAGAAAATGACTTCGAGAAACCTCGCCGAGAAGACCTGTATGCCAGGCTTCTCTCGTCCTGCCACAGCAGGGTCAGTGTGAATGGACTACAAACAGAGAGGCCTTAGGGTGCAGGTAGACAGCAGCTCAATGCAGCTCTGCAGAACCTCAAACGTGGACGTACACACAAAGACAAAAAGGTCGCCAAGTGACTTACCAATGGGGATGACAACCCCCAAAACAGCCACTGTCAGGTTCTCGCCCAGGAGGAAATGTTCGCTTCCAGCTGAAGAGAGACGGGGCGAGAGAGAGAGAGAGAGAGAGAGAGAGAGAGAGAGAGAAAGGAATTAGAGAAGTTAGAGCAAGAAAAGACAGAAGAGTTTGAGAGGATGAGAGGGAGAAAGCTCACAGGATATAAAAATGCCCGAGAAATAGAGTGAGAGATAAGCAGGGGAGGCAGGACAGGAGAGCCGGAGATAAAACATAGCAGGCGGGTGTTCATGCATACATGGCTGTGAGTGTGAAAGAGACAGATAGTGAGAAAGACGTTACAGTAAAAATGACTGAAGGTGAGAAAAATGACGAGTTTATGGCATTTGTCTGAGTGACCTTGACACTACCCCTCACCCTCTACACTTCATTAGCACTCCTTTGTCACTTCACATTTAACACTCTTTTATCTATTACATACTCATAAACAGTTATACACAGCCACACACACGTGCCGTCACTCACACAATGGGTTACACAAAGAGCACTTTACAGAGAGAAGGCCACACTTTCAAGGCAAGATTCATCACTCCTTTTAAAGTCAGCTGTGCGTCATTCATTTTAGTGTCATCATTACAGCGAGAATGAGGTTGAGCTACATTATGTGGACGAGAAGGACTCTATGATGTGATAGTTAGCAGGAGATGAGGACAATAAGGTGAAAAGGGACCTGTGTTTTGAATGTAAAAGTCTGCCAGATTGACATCGGAAGAAGACGCCTGTGGTCTGTTCATGGGACGCCTTACCATGCTCTATATCAACTCATCTGACACCTAACCCGTGGCAGTGTTATCAACAAATTAGAATGTAACATAAAGAATTGATGATTTTCTTGCTGAACGTCTTTGTGGGTCTTAAAGAGACATCGGTATTCATTTCGGTCGGTTTGTGAGCAGTTTTAAGAAAACCTCTTTAAAGTATTTAGTGTCTTTACATACAGGCAGATGAAATACACATGATTCTTTTATACACAGCTCACTCACAGTGTTGAGAGACGCTGCTGTCCCCTGCCGATGTGGTAGATGCGACCATAGCGGTGGCTGTGGAGTGGGAGCCCAGAGCCTTTGATGCTTGTGATGAAAGAGGCTTTAGGCTAGAGAGCGTTGTAAGGGAGTCGGGGGCACCAGAGGGGGCTGTGGTTAAGTGGGGGGTGGCATCTGCCTGAGAAACCCCGCCTGAGGGAGGTGGGAAGTCTTCAGTAACAGGCGAGCTAGCGTCAGACGGAGGCGAATATGTGGGCGTTGTGTCGTTTCTTGGTGCTCCTGGAATTAAAGAAGAGAAGATGACAGATGTTATTGTAGATGTGTTGGAACACCTGGAAGTGTGATTTCAAATCTGTCCTTTCTCAGTAACCTTGAAGACTTTGCATAAATACTCTTTCAAGTAAATACTAAAGAGAAAATGATTTTAAATGTACACAATATACACAATCTATCCTTTAAAAAGGAAGCTCCAGTCAGGAAATGTTAACTTGGCTTTGACTGACTGGAAGATTAGAGTACTTCTTACTATCAACCTTCTTTTAATCAGAATCATTTTGTTTGGAATTACTGACTTCACCTCTCCTTCATCAACAATGTACCATTATCATAAAACAACAATGTGTTCTAAATGTATGAGCACAAGAAAGCATTTGTTCTTTAGATGTTGTGATGAATCACATTACACTACACAGTGCCGGCCCATATATGTGTTGCTTAGCAACCATCTTTTAATCAGAGGTTAAATTACTGTTGCTTGGGGGGGGGGGGGTTCATAGTTAATAATTTATCATTAATTACTACCGACTACAGATACAATGTTGATTGTTTACACAATTTCTACCAAACTCTTCCTCTATGCTAAAGTTCATTAAAGCCAGTAATGAAAAACAACGAGATGAAAACAGTGCTACATTAAATAAAACAAGACAATACAGATAAAAGACCAAACAATGATTATTATCAGTGAAATGGTTAAGCTGTAACAAGGAAATACACAGGACATGCAGGACAACCAGGTCATACATGTTTAAGCACAGTTTGGATACAATTGATCCAATTACATACGGGATGATGATTTTTAACTTTTTTACTAAGTTTTACGTCATCATTCTGTTACTGTGAAGAAAAGTAATCTATCACATGTGTCAGCACTAACCCAAAAAGTCTTACATATTTGGGTATAATGTTTTTATTGAAGTAGAGAACATCTTTAAAGTTCCTCCTCTGAAAAAAGGTCTGTCTTAAGTGAAGCAGAATCTAATCATCTGCCCGCTAAGCACTGTGCTGTCTGACCGACAAATTCTATTAGGTTTCATTGATCATTAATTACTCTCAATAAACAGGCTCACCTGGCACACAGCCCCTCATATCGGGGCCCAGGTCCTGTCCGTCGGGGCAGGCGCAGGTGTATTTGGGCGAGTGTTCTGTAATCTGTGGAGCCTTCAGACACAAGTACTCACAGCCTCCATTGGCCACGCTACCCAGATTACAGCTGTCAGGGCCTGGAGACAGAGACAAAAAGACAGAGAGAGACACTGAGACATGGAATTACACAGGGATTGTTTTAAAAATAGGATTATCACTTTTTCAACATTTGGAGACAGCAGAGAGTCAGAATGATGTTTTGGACATTTTGTTGATCCCTCCTCTGTGAATACACTGATTTATTTCCTTTAAGAAACGCCATTCACTATGTGTAAACAAAAACTAGGAGTATACAAAGAATAACATCTGGTGACTTACAGATACTGGCTGTAAATATTAACTAGTTCCTTTGCAGCTGTGCCAAATACGACTCCACTGTGTTCAAGCCAGTCTTGTTTATAAACCATCAAAGACAGGTGATGAAAAACAGTGAAAGATGTAAATATAACTTTGTATGGACTACTCAGTGGAGGGAAGACACCAAAAGAGACAGGCCTGATATATTTATGGAAACCGACATGAACGAATGGAAACACCAGCATCACATTCATGATTTAAAGCTCTGTTCAGTTCAAATCAAACCTAGATTGTCCTAAAAGAAAAGCAGGTTGGAGGCAGAGTTTATGACAGATGTGTGAGTGTTCTGCTGCTCCTGATGCTTTGATCACCCTGCTGCAGTCACACGTCTCAACATCATTTATTCATGTGCTGGTCTGGCATGGACCCACTGCGGGAAACTTGGTCACAGAGATGCGACTCAGCTTGTAGAATCACAGAGAGAGGAAGAGAGTGAACAGTACAGACGTGCATGTAAATTGCCTTTCATTTAGGACACACGCACCTTGGGGCTGTCGGAGCTGGTGGAAGACTACGATGTCGTGGGGGTCGTTAAGGTTTTCTGCCAGCGTCTGGATATCCTGACCTGTCAACCTGTTCGCCATGAAGACCGCCGCTCTGTCTCTGTCAGTCCAGTAGATACGATCCTGAAAGATAGGGAAGATTAGGATTTTATCATTTTTATTATGAGTATCTCAGAAGTCAGGCAGAGCAGGGGGCCGCTGGGCTACGACCCAGGAGTAAAAAAGAAACTCAACCAAGACTCAATGATAAATGATGCAGTTTGTATTTAAAGTCGTATATGTTCAGGAGTCCTTCAACTTGAAAACAAAATCTTTGTTTTCGTGTGAGGACATTGGTGAATGAAAAATAATGAAAATAGAAGAAACATTTGAATACAGACCACAAAAAAAACTTGCTGAACAGAGAGCAGAAACACAAGATGAACGATGTGGGAGAGGAAACAGAACTAACAGCTGTATATGCAGCGTATTCACTCACGACTCTAATTTATTTGAGGAAAAACAAGAGAGAGAGAAAATTAGCGCCAGTGAAATATGCACTGATAAATGTTTTGTGTCACACAAAGTCTCATTGATTATCTCTTGTAGAAGAGAAAGTGAGTTAATTTGACATGTACTGCAAATAATGTGAGGGGATAAATGCATCAAGGAAATAAACTTGCAGAGGTTTAACTGAGAAATAATTCTATATCTATCCAACGGGAGCATCAGTGAAAGAGCGAACTACAGCATATAAAGTAGACTGTCACACTATTTAAAAGATGCCATCTTACCAGTGTATCTTTTTATAGGATTTTATTAGCTTTACATGATTAAAATACATCCTATATAGAATTGTCTCAAAGGCAAAATTCAACAGTGTTTTTTGTTTAGTAACGTTAGTTATAGTTTACTTTGTTCCTTATTTCACTCCCTCACCAGTTTTAACATAGTGATGAAAGGCAGCCAATATATTCTGAGGTTGCCGTAGAAACTACAGATTAATATAGCCAAATGAGAGACAGTGTTTGTGTGTGTGTGTGTGTGTGTGTGTGTGTGTGTGTGTGTGTGTTTGCGTTGAGTCAGTCACTGAGTCAGACCGAGATGGTAATGTGATGTTCACTACAACACTCAATAAGACAGAGCCGGTGTGTGTTGAACATCCTGAACAGGAAGGTCACCTTGTAGTCACAACAGGGCAGAGAGCAGAGAGGCCCCAGATCGATTATGTTTCCCACCAGAGGGGATTTATCATCATTTTGTAATGTACACTACAGAGCTGCCTGCGGAGTCGAATGACAGCAGAGTACAGTCGAACAATTATACAAGGTTGTGCTCAAACCTACAGCTCAACCCTAAAGATAGTTTTATTTTGTAACACGTAGAATATGGTCTGAATCTGTTCTTTTTATTAGGTGTGCTGAGATAACTTTGATGATCGATAAGTGATGATCGATTTATCAATGGATAAACTGTTTGTCCTGTTGGTCTCAGGCCAATGAGACCACAATCAAACAACTCAGATCTGTCTACAATCAGGCATTAAAGGTGCTTGATAGAAAAGCCCTTCGCCATCATCACTGCAATATTCTCAATAAATATAACGTATTAAGTTTTGACAATGTAATTCAATATACAAATCTAAGAACCGTTTTCAAAATTGTTAACAATACTGCTCCACCCTCAATGAAAGAATTCATAAAACTTTATTCTGAACAAACGACCCGAACATCCCGCTCCACCACTCGCAGAAACTGTGCCGTCCCAAAGAGGTCCTCTGTATTTGCACAGACAGCCTTTTCATTTAAATCTATTCAACAATGGAATCAACTTCCTGATAGTCTGAAGCTGTCTGTGGATCTTAATAACTTCTCTAGAAACCTAAAGAAACACCTTCTCAATAATCAGCTGTGTCAGCATCAGCGCACTTAAATTTTACGCATGTAATTTTGTTGCTAAAGTTTTTTACTGTGTTAATATTAATTAACATAGTAAAAAACGTAAAACTTAAAATATTAATTAATTAACAGTTTTTAGGCTGTGATGGTTTTCTGGAAAAGAAACCATCTGATTAGTTTTAAATGACTACTGCTTTTAAATGACTACTGCATGTATTTGTTTTGTGCTACTGACAGTTATTTGTAATGTCATGTTTTAATCCTGTGTGCACCTGCCCGGGGACAGCAGATGGAAACTAGCATTCGCTAAATCTGGTACAAAGCATATTTTCGAAAGATTAATGTATTTTGTACATTGTCCCTGACAAATAAACTAATAAACTAAAAAACTAAACTAAACTTTAATTATTAATTCTACTTATACAACTGCTCAACATGTCATGGGATGCTTGAGAGATTTAGTTATAAATTAATCGATTAACAATTAACCATTAACCATTAACATCCCTATTAAAAATCCACTCTCATCCTGTATTTGATCATACCTATAAACCCCTCTGTGTGCTCAGAACAGGCTGTTTCTGTGTCTGTAGCTTTAAATGAGCTGTGTCTGACCACGCCCCTCTCTAATAGGGGAGGGGATGTGGCTCGGGCTTTCTTGCACCATGTTCTTTTGTTTACAGTAAGAAGGCGGACTCAGAGGGCCGAACACACTGTTAGCTGTGGGATGTCACCTACTTGGAGGAGGGATTCCTGCCCTTTGTGATGTCATGAAGGGAAAGAACTACACATGCCTGTTTATCCTCACATTTTATGAAAGTGGAGAGGGCAAAAGAAGGAGAGGATGGCCTCTGCTGTGTGCTTTTATTTGTGAATGTTTTATATTGTGTCGACAAAACAGTCAATCCTGAGTTTTAAAATAAAAATTAGGGCATGAGGACATAACTCACACAACTTCAAATAATGTTCTTTGACACTGAGTCAAGCGCAGTTTCAGTCAAAGTAAATTTGGAACATTTTAAAAGATAAACATGATCATGGTTCTTTTCATTTTACCTCCTTTCAGAACAAACCTGCAAAGGTAAATTTTTCTTATTTCGTAGCATTAAACTCCATGTTTGTGGTTAGACTTAAAAACTGGTCCGCTGCCATAAAAAAAACCTGCTGCCCTGATCCCCCTGAGACCAGATACCCTTGAGAGGTGTCTCCCTTGGGAGTAGACCACCTGGGTGATGTGTTTAGCACCCATCTGCAGCTGTCTGAGACTCGTGCTGCAGTGGCGACGGCACGGATTTTCGGAGACAAGAGCGTGTAAGCATATGCATGCGTCTACACAAGAACAAGCACAACAAAGACACCAGAAGGGAGAACTTGAAGGATTTTTTAGCACAAAACCAGAAGTTTCTCTGATGGCCACCATGACATATCACAGAGAACTGGAAGGTTGGCTAAGGGCCCAAACACAAGCGTGTTGAGCCTTTGGGCTATCTCCTCCCTGTGGCTGTTCTCTGTTTAGTATGCTCTGCTAGTCAAACCCATTAGGGCAAACAGACCACAGGACACATACATGCATAGGGTCTGATTTATTAAGATCCCAATTAAAGAGTACTAAATTGCGTGTTCACTCAAAAAAATTACACATTTGGTTTATGGATGTTTTGCGGGTGATCTAAAAAAGAAATGTTATGTGAATGATAACAGGTGCAAACCCGGTGGCGTCATTTATGTCAGGATTGTGTGTGTTCTACTGGTTTACGTCACAGAGAGTTTGGATAGAAAGCAGGATGCATAGTATTTTCAAGTTATAGCAGATACATTTGGAAATAACAAAAAGTAGATTTGAAAGAAAGAAAAACTGGATATTCAACAGGGCCTCTCTTTTTTCCCTCCATCTTTTAATTAAGTCTTTACACATTGCGCAGGAGGTGCGAGGGCGCAGCAGACAGCTTGTCAGCGCTATGTCCATAAATGCCCTTGCAAGAGGTATCGAAGATGGGGGTACAAGCAGTGTTAAGGGGAGGTTGAAGAGGGAGGAGACAAGAATGATTAGAAGAGGAGCGCATCGGAGGGGATGAGCTGGGGGAGAGACACGCAACACAAGAAAAAGGAAATCCGTCAGTATGAACTATAATGTTGGCGAGAAGAGGGAGAAATTTTTCAGAATGCAGAGGCTGTGAATATTCAGTTATATTCGTTTATCATGGTGTTTCTCTTTGTGAAATAATATTGAAGAAAAATGAAAAATACATTTATTTTTTCTGCCATTCAAGCATTTGTGAGGGAAGAGAGATCTTTATACCTTCTTTTATTGATCCTATGTCTCCTCCTAACTACAACAACTAGAGCCTGTTGTGTGTAACACTGGGCTCTTGGATTAACACGTTCCTTTCAAAGGTGTTAAATTCAGACACTGTCACAATCGCCGCATTTTTTGCCAGACTTGGAAAATCACAATGTTTGTACTAACTTAACTTCTTTGGATTTTCTCCTCCCTGTATTTTGCTCGCTGGGGCAGAATCTTGCATATTCATTAAAGTAAACATGCCAAAGATGCAATCCTCACTGTGTGCCGTTAGCAGATCAGCTGTTTTTTTGTTGGCGGTAGCACACGTTTTAAGACATTCAAACCTTTAGTAAATCAGGCCCATAATGTACAGGAAACTGAATTTAACTCTCATTACTAACTCCCTGTCACACTGCAAGCTGCCGTGAGCCGGATGGAGAACATGTGGATATGATGAGATGTGCACAAGAAGACAGAAATCTTTAAAATGTGTCACACACAAACCTCAAAGACAGCCAGAGCATAGGGATGTCCCAGTCTCTCTGAGGACGACATGTGTGTCCTGCGGTGAGCTCCGTTCAGGTCCACACTGGCTATCAGGTGCAGCTTTGAATCCACCCAGAACAGACGCCTGTTGGCTACATCTGAGACAGACAACACACACACGCACACACGCACACACGCACACACGCACACACACACACACACACACACAAGACTTTCCAAGCTGAGTAGAAATTGATTGTGTTTGCGGTAAGCACTGATGCACTCTGACCAGCCCATCCCTGTAGGTTCTATTGATTACTTTCAAAATGTCAGGTTGTCACTATAATAGCAGTTTAAATTGTACTTTTTCAATCTATATGTTATGACTCTCCTTCAATGTCATTCGAAAAACAACTGAGATAACTTTTCCATCTTTGTTAATTATTTATCCTCATTATTTTAATTACTTCCGACCTTTCCCTCCCTTTTAGTTATCAAAGCTCAGGCAACTTAAGATATACCAAAATAGCTTAAAGGAAAAGTGTCAAATATAACCTTGTGTAACATATAATAAAGAGATAAAGTGTTAAAAAAACTGCTGTGCTCTCACCTAGAGTGATTCCATTGGGCCATTCAATGTTATCAGCCACCAGCACCTGTCGGTCCACTCCATTCATCCCGGCTTTCTCTATCTTGGCTTGCGTGCCCCAGTCTGACCAGTACATGAAGCTGGATTGAACAAAGGAAGCAGATTTAATGTTATATTGTGGAGTGTTCATGTAATGCAGCTGTGCCTCAGCAGGAAATGTGAAATAGAAGAAGTGTAATTCTGTTTATAATGAGATGCTTTCTTTTTTTCCCTTTTTTTGTCAGATTTCATCACTTTATTTATTATGAACTTTAGTCTGCCCACATTGTTGTGCCAACAGGCTCTGCTGAATATATAATGCTCTGGTTGCGACATTTTGTCTGGAACTTTGCCATGCTTTGAGAAAGTTGTGAGTTTCTGTGTAGGTGCTGCTCTGCACTGTGTCTGGCTGCTTTCACACAACAAAGAAACTGCCACAAGACTCAAGGGAGTGTAACTTTGTGTAACATTGTTGAGGTACGAGCAAGTCAGATAGCATTCTTCTATAATTTTTTTTATGAGGACTGCACAAACTTTCTGTAAAATGACAGAGAAGTCGTCCTGCTGAAAATTGCCTTTGAAATATTCAGGTAATCTCAGAGACGTCTTATAGAAGACTGAGAAGCAGACACTGGGATGTGGATTTTGTCAAATGGTAACTCTTCTAAAGGTTGAACACGAACGCAGTAAGCATACTGTCTCTGATTCGATGTCTGAGGATAGAATCTGTAAGATATGTGAAACAGACGTTTTAAAGCCAACAACATTTCTTCTGGTTGTTGCAGATCTTTGTTTCAGCACCACATCCCATCGAAGAGCTGCACATGCAGCAACACTATCACCGTTCCATCTTTACACAAAAAATACCATTACCACCTCACTGTTGACTCTCAGATGTTTGATTGGTTTTACTGCGCAGTATTTAGCAGCTGATAACATGGATTATCCAGATCACTTCACAGAGAGTAAATTGGTCTGGTTTGGATGTATTTCTTCTAAGTTTAAGTTTAAACACCCTTTAATTAAAGTTACTTGACAGAAATTCTCTCTTTTTTTGTTCCAATTCGTCATAATTATAAGGAATGTATTTCATTTAATTCTGTGGTTGTATTAATTCACTTAATGAGTTGGTTAATTCTTTATTAAATATGATCTGTGGTAGGCTCATCGTATTCAAAGCAGCACATTCAAAAGATGTCATTGTAACAACACAGAGATGTAAACAGTCATTTCTATGTTTATTACATTTAAAGACAAAAGTCATTTGGTGCCACAGTAAGATATTTGTGTTTGAGGATGTGAGTCGGACTTTAATGTGCTGTAAATCTCAGCGTGCGTATGCCTCAGCGTTGACTCTGTGCTTGTTTACTTAATTCTGGGCATGTTTGTTTTCATCCAGCTTCAGATCACCAGAACAAAGAAGCTGCAGAAGCTGGCACAAATTCATAAAGCTTCACAGATTAGAAGAAATCATCTAGGACAGAAATTCAAAAAAACTATTGAGTCAGGATGCTTAAATGGGTCACCGGTGTGTTACTTTCCTTTCCAAACACAACAACAGTTCTCTTATGTTCATGATTAGAGTCCCAGGAGAGGATTATGTTGATTCAATGCTTGAATCTTTGGCTGAAATCACTTTACTAATCTTTATCTGGGCTCCATTGAATATCATCTTCAATATAATAAAATACATAGAGAGGAAATAAGTACATCTTTCTGCATATTAAAAGAGAGTAGAGGCAGCATCATAAACTAGGTTTGCTACTTTTTTTATTTGCAGACTTTGTAATCTGTAATGTACAGCCTAATGGTTGGAGGAAATTTTAATTTAGAAAAATAGTAGTTAATAGTTAAAAGACCATAGATATGGATCCCGACATTTGTAATATTGAAGCGTGTGAGGAACATTTGGTTTGTGTTACTTTGGGCTCCCCCAGTCGACAAAGTTGCACATTTTATCTCTGTGCTGATTTGTTCTTGTACATGTGTAAGTAGTGTTATCTGAAAGAAAACCTCCCTCTGCTGTCTTGTAGGGTGGTGGGGACCCGGGGCCCACATCCAACTAGGCTTGCCCCAGAGTCCGGTTCATTTGACCAGAAACGTACTGTACTTTTACAATATTCGGGTGTACGTATACCCGAGTATTGACCACAGGAGACGTGAACGAAACCACGATTAAACAAGGAAGTCCACTGCTTTATGATGGACTTGCAAACCAACCACACGTGCATAACGCCCGACTCTTCAATCCTGTCCCTGATGATATTGTTTGCTTTTGTGGCTTATATAGAGGTCACAATATTATTAATATTACATTTGTTTTCATTACCAACTAAAAACTCTTCACATGAGCTTTCATTTCAATAACAACATGAAAAAGGTTTATAGTTTTATACCTGGCTTGGAGGCAGGAAACATTTCTCTTACCCGTTTAGGGGGTCCAACGCTATCGCTCGTGGCTCGCTCAGGTCCGTGTTGATGAGGACTCTTCTCTTGGTGGCATCCACTGAGGCCACAGAGATGGATTTGTCCCCGGAGTCAGTCCAGTATAGGTTATGTTGGAGCCAGTCCAGAGCCAAACCCACGGGGGTCTGCAGGAACGAATCCAGCAGTGGTATCTGCTGGGAGGGGTCACTGGCCTCATTGATGAAGGCACTTGAGGGGGCGGGCACAGAGAGAGACAGAGAGGGGAAGGAGGGAGAATTTGAGGGGTGGAGAATATGGAAGTTGTAATCCTCAGCAAGGCAGCAGTTATTGTAAAATCGATGGACAGCGGAGGGATGCTGGCTGCCTGGTGGGGCCTTATATGTTGATAATGAGTCTGTATTCAGTGTTCTTTTTATTTTATGGCACTCTACTAAAAAGATTTATTCTCAGAAAATATTAACTTTTTGTTTACAAACTTAAAATACAATTAGAATGCAAGTAAAACTGTACACTTAGCAGACAGTGTAAATGAAACCATCACAGTGAAAGCAGCAATAGAAATAAACAAACAAATAAATCTGTAAAATGTGATGGGAAATATGAGCACATACATGAAAGTGACAGTGACATTAAACGGCCTATAGATTATATATCATCCTGACTGATGTGTATTCTAAATCTCCGGTCTACACTGTGCTGTAAAGTGACTGCATAGTGGAGAATGGGACTAGAGTGCGAGCTGTAGCCTTGGGCAATGCACTGGGCAGGTTCATCCAGGGGTTAGCATCCTTCTGTGCTGGATCACTTATCAGAATAGACAAGGCCTAACTCAGTGGTTGCCCTGCTGGATAATGATTTGGCCCCGTCAGAGGTGTGAGGTGAGGGCCGCGGAACTGTGCTCCCTGAACAAGAATTTCCCTTTAAGTTTCCCCAGAGGTCTTTTTCTTTTAACAGCCATCTTACAAAGGGAACAGAGTGCTCCAATTAGAATACACTCAGGGGAGAAAACGTGGCGGGATAACAATAGGAAGGCTGGAATTAATCTGGGATGATAGCAGGCCATGGCCATCTAGTCAGCTGGTTACATTTAAAAAAATACATAAAAAGATTGAACAAGAAGAAGATGCTTACAACATAAAGTATAGGGAAACATTTCAAGTTCCAATATTTTAAGATTTGACACATCAAGTGGCTGAAATGTAAAATATTGATTGTTTTGCTTGAAATCAGGGGGTGCAGGAGATTGACATACTTTTTGTTCTTACTCTTATTGTAAAGTATGTCTTGATATTAGGTTTGTATGTATTTATATCAAATGTGTTTTCCCTTCTAAATTAATTACGTTTTTGCAACAAACAACTTTAATTTGCTCATCCATGCACAGACACAAGAATTACGCATCGCGTTTCGAGAGGTTTCACACGATATTCTGTTATTTATAGGTGTCCAGCACAGCAGCAAGCAGCTTTATGAGAAGCTTCAGTTTTGATATGAGCAAGAGGGCTGTGTTGGTTTTGCCGTACCGGGAGGTCTCTGTCGCTGTCTTGCTCGTGTAGCAATTTTTTGTATAAATAAAAAAATTAATAAAAACAGGTTGGAAATGTACCCACCCACAAATCATCTATGAGTGGGAAATACGAATACATGCTCCGTTTCAGACTTTCTCCCCTTGTGATGTCACAGTGGGATTCTGGTTACGTAAGTTGTCTTTATCAATATGATTTACACATAAGGATACCTGTTCCTTTACATTTTCAATTCGAAGTTGTAAAACAGTATGGTTTTCAAATCTGGGATAAAGTCTTCGATCTCAAATAAAATAATGTTTGTCAAAACAACTGAGGTTTTTCTGCATAATGTTTACCTGTAGATTTTCCTGTGAAAGCGGTCGCACCAGAAGACACGGTTGTTGGCCACATCCAGGTCCAAAGCCACAGTATTCTTCTGTGTTGACACCACCTGGCTATAGTCCCTCTTCACTAAGTCGATCCGTCGGATCTCATGCCGGTTGGTGAACAGCAAGTATGGGCTTTTTCCTGAACACACAGATGCAAACATTACATGCACTGTCCTTGCTAAGTGGTCAGCAAAGTAAACGTGAACTTTTGGCCTTTGTATGTTTTTGAGTCTGGCATGCAGCCCTTCATAATCACAGAGGAGTGCAAAGCAATTTGGAAAATAGGTCAGGGCATGATGAATTGTTAGAAAGAGGAACACATTATCAGTAAATGGAGTAAAGATGTTCTTCCAACAAAACATAAGCCAGATTGGCTTTGACAGTTTCATAGAGCCAGACCAATATCCTTTAGGCACAGGAGCCCTTATATGATTTACATTCAGAAACAAATGAAGGGAGTTAACTACTATATGGGAAGATTTACGGTGCATTAGACATTAGGAAAAAATACTTTTACACGAAGATGTGTGGAAATTTCAACCCAAAACAAACATTATTATCCTGCTGCAAACAGAGGAAATAAAAAAAGACAATGCCAACAAATATTGTTATTTATGCACAGCAGGGTTTATGTTTTTGAGCAGGACTCATGACAGTTAACCATGATATAAACTGATGACTGTGAGGGAATGATGCAGACATTTCTCCACAGTAATAACACTGAGGCTTCACAACTGTGTCTTAAAGCATTGCAGCTTAATATGCTGCAGCGTATTTGTAACATCAGTCGATACTTTCAATGTCATCTATAACACAGGTAAATAACTCAACGCAGCTTGTGTAATACAGCTCAATATCCTCTAACAAGAGAGCGGAGACAATAATCCTTCATTAAAAAGTGCTGAATAGTTGCTGCATTGAACAGCGAGTCTGTGTGCATCATTAAGCTGTACGCTCCTTATTATCTACTGCTTGCAAATATAGATCAGAGCTACCTCATCATTTGGCTGTGTGACTCTTTAAACAGCAAGCTGTCGGATAGCACAGTAAAAAGACATGAATGAGTGCACAAAAACACTGACTAAAAGACTAACGATGCAGACATTCACTCCGAGAGCTGATTAACAACCTTTAACAAAGTGATGTCAAACAGATGTCTCAGGTTGTCAAGGCCATCTGATACAAACAATAAGGATAATTTCCATAAACTCTGCTACTGCATCAAAACTAACAAGCAGAATGCAACAGATGGATGTTAAGCTTGAACTGTGTCACAGGTTTCATCTGGCTGAAAAAACCATCTTCAGTATACTAGACTTATTATTACTTTTTCCATGTGATGCTCTTTTTTGATTTAACCACAAAACACATCTATCAATAGCTATGGAAGCTCAGTTTGGCTTCGAGCTAAATACTAGAATTGACGTGCAAGAACGCTTACAAGGAAGGAATAAGTATATAAGTATACTGAAGCTAGGTAATGATAACCATGAACACCATCAAAGTTGAGCCATTTAGCATGTTAACATTTTAGAAATTAGCACTAAACACAAACTTGTTTTAAGGAGGAATGTAAACTTTTTGATAAAACAACAACACACCACCAACCCCTCTCCACTCAAATTATGAACTTCAACGCGCCATGATTAAGCCCCAATAAGTGTAAGCTGTGTTGCCATATCCTCTTTAAGGAAACTAGCTATTGGCTGTCCTAAAAGTTGTTAGACGTCGCTAAATGACGTTATCACCTTATTTGCAAAACTGGCAAAAAGTAAGCAACCATAATGAACGCTGGAGAGAGAAAAAACCTAAATATCTTTAGAACGTAAAAAATGAACTCTTCTGTTGATACATGGTTTATATATATATATTTTTTTATGCCATTGAAATAGGCAAATCACTTCTATAAAAAAAAAAGTCACTTGTCACTCATTGCTTTTGAGGAAACAGGTCACCAAGAAGATATGAAAGTTACCAGATTTAGTGAGAAAGTTACCACGTTGGGAACACTGACAGCGCAAGCTGCGGCCTTTTTTCGAACTGCAATTTCCTGTGGTCTGCATTGTAGTGTTAGCGGGCTAATGTTACCACACTTTGGCTAACTCATACGTGTCACTACATAGGCCTATTGACAAATCAATGACCCAGAATGGTCGTGATCTGAAGACTAAATAAGCAGTGAGTAGGCAGTGTTTTTATTCTTTTTTGTAGGTAGTCCTTGACTAAAACATCTCTTCCTTGTAACATTATCTGTTGCTGGTGCTCAAAGGTAGAGTGAGTTGTCCACTAATTGACTTTTTAAAAAAAGGGTTAAAAAAAGGATTATGTCAAAACGTATGGCCATTTCTAGCACCTTCCGAGTCTTCTAATTTCTTAAATCACTTTACAGTTCATGTGAAAATCACCCATTAACACATACACATTTACCCTACAGTAGGTTTTAATGCAATGTGGCAATGTGCCTACCTCTAATCAGGTTCTAGGCTACCCCATTCAGACACATTTATTCACACTGATGACTTTGAAAGAGGGAGCAATTTTGGGGCTCAAGTTTCTTGCTTAATGATTATCACAGAAGAAAGGGCTCTGACAAGGGACCAATTTTTAAAGTCAATTAGTGGACAACTCACCCACCTTTGAGCACCAGCAACAGATAAAGTCGCTCGTGCCAAAGTTCAACATGTGCTCAAGTGTGATTTTGTTGAACCCATATAATTACAATGGACATGTTTCATTTAAAATGGTAAATCTGAGGAATGTTTTTAACACAGGAAAATTACAATTTGTCTTATTCAAGCATAAATGCCCTTATAGAAAACAATTCATCAAAAGATGGATGGAGATATCCTCCAGCTGTGCTGCTAGCGAGGCTAAAAATACATCTTTACTTTCAATCACAGGGCAGTGAAAGAAGACTGCAGTGAATATTTGCATAATGGATAAAAACTTACATAAAACAAGGAAGACAAAGCTGGAATCATGGGTTTTGTTGCTCTATTATTAAAACGTCACACATTAAAAGTCACAGGAGGAGACACCATGGACTAGTTTCTTGTCTTTACTTCATGAACCTGTTGTGTCTTTGCCATGCTACAGTATTAGCACAAAGCTATTAGAACTGACATCACGCTGTGTCCTTCTCTCATTTTGGGTGCATCACACCTATTTTTAGAGGCGTCCACTTGTGAGAAGGTCACCCAGGATGCTTTTTAATTAGAGCCAAATCTGAACTGAGGCTCTGTGATGCATTTTTATTATAATGTCTCTGTGTTTTATTCTTTACTGTTCTGGCTGCAAAAAAACTATGTGGATGACAGATATGCTGACAGCGTGTGCCTACAGGGAGAGGTTTTATCACTCTGGCTAGGAACTGCAGCCCACCTTTGTCTCATAACATCTATATCCAGCTCTCTCCTTCTGACACTGAATGGTAATAGGATGGCAGCTGCAGCCAGTTATCTCTGGAGGCAGATGAGATATTCTCTCATTAATGGCTCGATTGCCTCAGTTTCACTCCTGACAGTCCTGTGTCGTAGCTTTAGTGTAGTATCATACTCGCATGTTCTCTGATTCTCTTCCTTTCCTTCCTCTCCAAACTAAAAGTCTGAATGATAACAGTGCTGTTCAGGACTAAGGGTTCCTCAAAAATCAGCCATTACAATGACTACACTTCCAACCCCTATACAGAGGAAAATAGACCCCTGCTGGTTTCAAGGGCTAAAGCAGAAGCAGTTTTCATTGCCTCAAAACCTACGGGTGGAACGGCTGTTTTCACTGCGATTTCACTTTCGATGCTTTTGACACGCGGCCAGACACTCAGCTCTCGACTGGTTGTGATAAACCGATAGCAAACAGAGGCAGTCATGCACAGAGAAATACAGGAGTGCAGACAGAGGCAAGGGGTAGACATAGGGCACACACACAAACTGTGTGGATACAAAGTGAGTGCTGAGCTTTGATATCAGCTTGGGCTAATGAAGGAAAATGAAATCACAACATTTGAAATCCACTGAGGGCAAATAAACATATGTCATCGGACGCTTTCCTGCCAATTAAATAATACAAATTGTTGGGTAAATTAGGTGTAAACATATTTCTGTAGCCTCTTTGTCTAATCCTCATGATAAACGCATCTGGCTTGAGTTGGAGGTCAAATGAAATTAATTGGCCTCTTAGCAGTTCACTTTGTTCTCCACTAGTGTAACAACTGTTTTCAACAAGCCAAACGGAACACCAGATTAAATTTGTAGTCATTAGACTCCGCTGTGACTCAGCCAGGTGCCACCTAAAGTGCTGATATACCTCATTATAAGCGTTCAGCATGGTTGAACACATAAGTCTGCCACTCATGAAACCGTCTGATGGGACAGTGTAGATCCGGCCGGGGAGAAAATGAGCGGTTGTCTTGGTGATGCTTGAATTTTTTTGCAATTTTGTCAAGCAGACAAGCCAGAGTGCTGATAAGAACCAAACAACAGAAAATATGTTTGTTGTTATGAGACGAGATCTAAGAGGGTTTCACTAATGAGGCGAAGCAACATTTGAGAGGAAGTCTTGTTATCAACAGAACTATACAACAAATATGAGCAGATTTACAGTAAATAAGAACAACCAAGCAGTATATAAGGTGTATCAATAAATGATAAAACAATTTTATAAGCTCAATAAAATAAGGACATGGAGCATATATTTAAGGTTCTTGTAGAATATGTCTCTTGGAGAAAGACGCCATACTGTACTCACCGTACCTACCTAAATGGAAAGAATAACTCCCAGTAGATGACCAAACTCTAACAAAAGGAATGTTTAACCTCAAAATGTAGTAATCGACCATTTCACATCATATATATAGATGTATATACTGAATATATATATATATATATATCATATATCGAGGAGGATAAGGTATGTTGAAAAGCGCTGCATTTTTGGTCTGATCAGTGTCCCTTTTCTTTTCCTTATTGTATGGAAGAAATACCACTGCATGGCCAAAATGAAAATGCTGTGATGTAATCACCTGGAACAAAAGATCTAAATCAGGCTTTAAAGGCCCCATATTATACCCATTTTGGGGTTCATATATCTATTCTATGTGCCTACGAAAGTAGTTTCACAATCACTAATGTTCGAATAAAGTGTCTGTTTTCATGTACTGCAAGCAGGCTCCTCCCGTGTGCCAAATCTGATCTGATTGGCAGGCCAATCTGCTCTCTCATAATTGGCCAGTTGTTTGGCTTTGTACTCAAAATGTCCCACCTCTTTTACCATATTGGTATTGCTACAGTCAAAGCAAGTGGAGCTTGTGCTTTCTGCAATGAACCAATGGGCTTGTGATGTCACAAACCCATTGATGTACCTAAACATGCTCAAGACACCTAGAAAACACACTCAATATAAATATAATATATAAAACCAGAAAAAGCAGACTATGGGACCTTTAACAGTGTTAAGCTTCGAACTCAATAGTTTTCTTCTGAACAATCTACTTTGTTTCAAGACCCCAGAGTTTTCCTAGTCTTCTGACCGAAGCTTTAGGTCTTTTATGGATTGTACCAAACATTGTCTCTAAAATGTATAGACTGTTCACTAGACAGCTCGTCTCTGTAACTTTGTCACTAGTGGCATATTGCCAAATCAGAAATGCTTTGTCCGCTGATAGAATATTAGGCATTTTTCTGCTTATAATCAAAGTGTTTACTGCAATAAAGTTTCATCACCCGATCCAAAGGAAAGGTTTGATATTTACAGTTTGAATGATGTTCGCTTACATTTATATTATACCAGTTATTTTATCATGTTTTATCCCAGGTTTGTGTGTGTTAATAAAATTGCCATACTTTTCAGTAAGGTGTTTGTGTGAAGAGGGCTTGCAGAAGTGAGTGCACATTCCAACATGTGTTTTTGGCCCTTTAAACTGAATCACTCACCAACTCAAACATAGGTTTAGTTTAAGGCCCTGAACAGTTAATTACTCATCCACTTTTATATAGGTTGAGTGAGCCTTGATTCTTAATCACCTAAATTGTCTTCTCCTTAAAAAGAATTGGTTACTAGACTAGATGTCTTTCTTGTGATAAGAAACAGGCCAGGCAGGATGTGTCTTCCCCTACAGATGGTGAAAGGATTCGGGAGTAGATGCACCAATGAGAGATGGGGAACCACTCATCCGAAGACGCATAATTTGGAAGTTGCCCCAATCGGAGGAAGGAAACCGCACATTCTTGAATGCATTATTTGGTTAGATAATCTCTGTCTAGTGGATAAAAGGGTTCAGGGAAAGATAGTCGGGGCTCAGACTTCGTGAACTGATCCAGCATCTGTCTGTTGTCAGGGACGCGTAGTGTTGAACCCAGAGACTCTGTAACTTCTATTCTTGATTCATCGGGTTAATAAACTCTGTTAACCTGAAAGAGACGCCTCCAGTCATTCCTCTCATCCCATCAAAAGAATGCGCAGAGATTTGAGGTAATTATTTAGAGGAGTCAGATTTCTATTAACAACATTTAGGAAAAGGATGAAATAGCAACTTTTATCCTTCAATACCAACTTTTATCCTTCACCGCCTACCCTTTGGTTAATCAAAAAACAGGCATTAGGGCTAAGATTAGGCAGGCTTTAAGCCTCCTGATAAACAGCTACATCCCATCAAAACACCAACTATCAAAACAAAAACCATTTATTGTACTAGGCTGTGAAAAATGTTTTGAAATGGGACCCTAATGCACATTCTTTGGCTTTTATAGCCAGCCTCAAGTTGTCATTAGATCAACTGCACTATTGTGCACTTCCAAATGGCCTTCACTTTACAACAGGTTGTTGCTAATCAAAAAGACTCATTTTTAACATACATCAAACCTTTAAGGCAATCATATGGGATAAAGAAGCCATACAATACCATTGAGGGAACAATTCATTGTTTCCCATTCAGAGGGTGTGGTACTGAAATGTCTCCAACGTCTTAAACACTCCTCATTGTTGATCATTGTGACTCACCTTCCGCCTTGCAGGTCTTAGTTACCGGATCCATCTCATAACCTTCATAGCATTCACATTTAAAATCTCCCTTATAGTTGATGCAGATTTGGCTGCAGGCATTTGGGTTCTCGCATTCATCGATGTCTGCAGAGAGGAGTGGAAAGAGAGAGAGAGGCGATCAATCAAGTGAATGTCAGACAGAGATAGATTGTGACTAATTCACCTTCATGAACTACACAGCAGAGGAAAGACAACCAAATTCTTACAATGCAATATATTCTCAGCATATCAGCTGTAATGGATGAGTAAATATGCAGATTTATGACTGTGAGGGCGGAGAAACACACAGACACAGCAGGATTGGCATTTAATGGGAAGAAAGAACAAGACAGGGAGACAGGGCGTGTCCCTGTCGACTTCTCTCTTCTGTTTCCTTCAAGCAAATCCTTCAAGTTTTCACTTTGGTGTGTTTGGAAGACATAAGTGTGAAAAGGATGGGAAAGGGGTGTGAAGGACACATGGTGTGTGTGTGTGTGCATAGGTGTGTGTGCATGTGTGTGCATGCATGTGTGCTTATGCGAAATGAAAGAGAAGAGAGAAAAATATGACTGTGCTCGTTTCCCTGTGGGAGTGATAGGCTGGACATGCTAAACAAAGACAGACAGCTAGAGAGTTGAGAGCTGCCCAGAGCAATCCACCACACATGCAATCAGTCATGCACACAAACACACAAACACACTCCTTGTAGCATGGTCAGAAGTCAGCCTGTCACTTGATTTTTTTTTTAATCTATACATCTGCGTGTCAAAAGTTTTTTTTTTTATTATTTACCACCACAAGTCTTTTTATCCAGGAGCTGGTAGCCGGTGGGACATTGACATTCAAAGCCGATTGGTCGATCCATGCAGACATGTGAGCAGCCGCCGTTGTTGATCATACACTCATTCAAGCCTGGGAGACAAAGAAAAGCAGCAAGTGGTTATGTTCAGCCAATCACAGAAAAGATCAGATCTTTATAAAAGGGTTATTGAAAAGGATGAAGAAAAAGGCTGATCTCCTACAATATATAATAGCAGCAGTAAGATCAGCAGAGTAGCTTGTGATATTCGATAAAGGTGTATAAAAATGTGGTGGTGGATGGGTGCAAAAACGGATATCAACCTCATCATTTTCATTTTATCTCGACCCATGTAGTCAGGCTCTTCGCCATCTGTCTTGAATCCTTATCAGATGTTCTCAATTGTAATAAAAGGAATAAAAGAGGCACAATATCAAACACAGTAAGCCTTTAAAACCCAAAAAAATCAGATCCATGTGCCGGGATATGAAATATGTGCGTGTGTGTGTGGGAGGGGGGGATTAATGCTGTGAACTGGGATTCTGAGATTTCCCATAAGGATCTATCAAAGGAGTGAGTGAGGACGTCTAAATTCATCAGGCACAATGCTCAAACTGAGGCTGAGGGATGTAAAAGCTTCCGGAGATTGAAAGGAGAGAGGAAGAAAAAAAAAATAACCTAAGATGGAAAAACACAACCACTCTCATTTGAAAGTAGGTCAAAGCAGCTAACACAAGGTTGGCACACAATGACGACAGAAGAGGCAGTTTGATATAATTGTGCTGCACACTATGTTTTTTTTATGAATCACTTGATAGCAAAACAGGTGTAGAAACCAAGGGCTGAAGTTTAAAGTTAGGGTTTTTATCTCTTCAAATTGGTTGAATCCATGTGAGAATATTAAAAAGTATCGTTGAGCAAGCTGTAACATGCAGTCACATTTCTGTATTTGTTTTGTTACACGGACTGAAGCAGCTTTTCAGCACACTGCATGTTTGGTCTGACAAAAGAAAAAAAATACACTATTGTTTCAAAGAATTATAGAAGGGAGGCTCATTGAGTGAAAGCTTGGATCACCTAAAAGGGATTATTTCTGAATTTCATTCAACAGCACACACACTTTGCTTTTTACACACACACACACAATTGGCCACAGACACACAATGAGAGCTGGAAAGAGCTGATAAAGAGAAGGCATGGATTGAAGTGGAAGAGTACGGGCACTCCTCAATACCAGAGTGTTTAATTCTGTCAACAACATCCTAACCAGTGTAGTGTAGCACGTTTGTCAATAAACAGGGAGCTTTATCTCGTCAGTCGTTGAGAGCGGGGCTACTGTACAGTATGTGTCAGTTAGTAAACAGTCGGACTGAAGCAAAGGAGAGCATCAGCAACTCCCATTCTGTATTTAATGTATCTTATTTTATCAATCTTAATTTATCTAACGAAAAAAATCATCAATGTATTGTTTTATGTTCTCATCACAACTCCAACAGTTTCCTTTAACGATAATTACCTGAGCCACGTTACTGGTGTATGAACATGGATCAAGCAGACATTTTTAAAAGGCTGACACTTCAAGTGTTTTACTTCTTAAAGCTTTGCTTGCTTCTTCCTGTTGAAGTAATGGTGGAATTTCTGTAATAACTTAATTAATGTGTATTGTTAATTCACTGTTCTTAATGTCAGTCAGACCTGATACAGTTCAGTTTTGTCTAGAGACCAAAAACAGCTTGGAGAGTGAACAGCTCTTCCTGATATCTGCCAGAATGTTTGCGAAGACTTGTTGTTCACTCCAGGCTCCTTGACGTCACAAGACCTTGATAATCATAATGTCCTTTTGAATATATATGCAGAGCTTTTGGAAAAGCCCGGCAGTTGTGTTTGAGCATGACACAAAATCAAAAGTGTGATGTTGAATCATGTCTCCTCGAGTAGGCCTACTCATCTGATGTAAAACATCTCATCAACCTGAGCCATTTGAGTCTGAGGATTTTTAATGTGTTGAGTCAGGTCTTGATAATTTCCTCGATAGAAGTAAATAGCTGTTCATGGCTTTTTTTTTTGTTTTTGACAGAAAGTTAAAAAAAACTGCTCGAGTTCTTCAGTTTTTTTCCTACAATACAATGGACATGTCCATGGGAAAAGGTTTGCTTGCTTTAATCACTAAAATATATGTGGGGTATATTTACTATATATAGGATAACATATATTTAACATGCTAACTGATTGCGGGCTTCAGCTATTGTCCCAAAAATCAAAATCAGAAATGAAAGCATGGGAGAGCCGATCGTCGTGCACCCCATGTACAAAGGCTGAGGTCCTCGTCACAGCGTCTGTGGGATCAAATCCCACCTCAGCCCTTTGCTGCATGTCTCTCTTCTCCCATCACTTCCTGTCTCTCTTCAGCTTTGCTATCAAAAAAAGGCAAAACATAACTCGTAAATAAAGAGGCTGGCGCTTTTCTCATTCCATGTGTCATTTAGAGTTTTGTCAGTGTTACACACCCCACAGGGAGATCTCTGCAGCACAAGGCCCTGTGAATGCTTTATCTCTCAAAAAATAAAGTTAAGAAATGCTAATGAGGATTCTCGTTGTGTGTTCTTGTGTTCTGAAAAAAGGCACAAAATAGACACCACCAAAACATTCAGACTTCAGGAGGTAGAATGACCTGTTCGCATACTCTCTTGAGCTTTCAAAAACGTTTATTTTTTTATGCAAAGCTAAACAAAATTATTCTTTAACTATTGAAACAAAGAAAAAAGATAAAGTTGACTCTCAAGAGAGCTCATGAAGGTTACGTTTGTTAAAAATGTTCTTTGCTTTGATAAAGTGCCAGCAGACTTTGGGCACTAAATTAAATTTCCATCTTTAATTCAGCTGGACGGCTGACAGCAATCTGCCACTCACAGTCGCTCTTGCTCACCGCCTTTCATGTCAGCTCAGAATGAACGGCAGACTGAGATGAAGCTGTATTTGACATCTCACTCCTTCCTTGTTTCACTGAGAGGGGCTGGGTGGGCAACAAAGATGCCCCAGGAGAGGCCGTGTGTGACAGCCTTTTTTTTTTCTCAGTCTGCTTTCAAGGACAGCCATGATTTAGAGGTCACTCCTCTCTCTCCCACGGGCAAAGAAACATGGCGACTCTCCTTCTCTGCTCCACCTCTATCCCTCTGTCTCTCTCTCACCATGGTAACCCGTTATGTACTATGTACCTATTTTCAGCCTGTGTAAGTGAAAAGTGATGGTGCAGTCAGAGTTTGGAAATGAATCATGTGCCAAGTAATGAGGTAATATGCCATTATTTCTAATGAGATTGGAAACATTTGTTTGCGCGCACACACACACACACACACACACACACACACACACACACACACACACACAGCATTGTTTTTATTTCGCCCTGATGTAAGGCTGATGCAGCGAACGCAATCACATGGAACATCTAGGTATGAATGTTTTTCAGCGCAGCAAGGAGCTACTGCGTTACTGCGCCTGTAGTTTTTTTCTCGTGTGTTTTAGCCTGGGAACATCTTGCGAGTAAACGGTTGAGCGAACAGAGCGATGAGTTAGGTGTGTGTGGACACGCTTTTAATGAGCTGCGAACAAGACCTGCGTTGAAGGAGAGAGGGGAGGAGATACAGGGAGAGAGAGAGGGACATTTTCCTCCTGGAAACCTGATTTGGTGTGAGGTCCTGTGCCTGGCAAAGGTCAGTCTACTGAGGATCAAGTTTTTGCTGCTTGAATAAGACAGCAATTTCACTTACTATTGGCCATTAAAATAGGTGAAGAGATTAACACAAATGCAAAAATCTGTAGTGCAGAGAGATTATCCAAGAGCAGAAGAAGAAGCCCTTCTCCACCATTTGATGGTAATTAGTACGTGCTGCTAATTTGAGTTTGCCTCTGAAGCCTTTGAAATGCAAGGTAATAGAAGGGAGGTAGTCACATTTTGTTATAGCAAACATGATTACCCTGCTACATTAACTGCTTGAATCCATTTACAATAGATGTGTACATGCTCCCCTCACTGCACAGGGCAGAGGGAAAGCTCTGCTGACACACACTGTCCTCATTTCTTACTCGGAGGACGTGATGGAAAAGCTTTTATTTATAAGCTAACAAATCAACTTAATTCATAGTTTGTCAACAGCTGGTGAGTGAAAGGAATCGATAGCTCCACGATAAGAGATCTTCATGATACTCGAGCCATGTGACTTTACTTCTGTGATATCAAACCTTTAGGGTTGTGATAACAGTCATCACTATCTGTCACTGTTCGTTTAATAACAGAGTCCTTCCCTCGAGGATACTTTATAACATTATTTTTATGTAACACGTTTTCAGACTTTTCTCTTCATGTTATTATTTTTATTACAAGTTATTGCTTTATAGAAGAAGTACAAAGACACTCTAGACACTGAAGGGGGTATTCTTGTCCCCATAGTCCTGTTTGAGTGGATGTTCCTCTCTATTCACGGATTGTGCAGTTAAATGCGATATCTGTATGAGGTTAAGTCTGATGGTTGGAAGTGTTCTGGTTAACGCTGTACACAGGAAACAGTTCAAGTGGAGAAGAAAAGGCAGGAAAGCATCGGCTACTATTCAACCCCAGGATCAGTTTGCCATCATCTTTCAAGACTTTACATTGTTTTCAATAAAAAAGACCTCCGCATGACAGACTGCACGTCTGCTCTGTGACGTTATCTCTAAACTGAAGCTGCGAGGTGGACTGTAAACAATGTCAACACATGGAAAAGGAAGTATTTGCCAAAAGTCTTATAAGAACCTTTGGAAGCGCAATTAAGTTTGGTATTGCTTATCATCGGATTATCAGATGATAGGTGAAGGGTTCCAACACTGACTAGATGCTAATGTGTGGACTACGGCACCAAATAATGTTTTTCTCACCAGTTTAACATTACAGATGCTCTGTTATGCAGCTGTCTCAGATACTGGGGGATTTAAACGTAAACTATCTTAATTTGAAATGAATTGATCTCTCCATATTTGTTATGACCATCTTTCTACGGACCCCTCTGACCTCTAATCAACTCACACGAAAAAAAAAAAACCTCAGCACAGTAAAGTGTCCTAAAAAGGTAAATATTTGAAGACTTTCTTTCAAGGAAGTTCTTCTATTTCGATAGAAGGCATTTCTTACTGTGAGTGTTACAAAATATGATTGATAATTAGTGAACTTTGGAAATATTGCTTGTTTGCACCTATACATTTGACCTGACTGAGTAACTGTGTGCAAAAAAGCAGCCTCTTCTTACCGCACTCTTTCTTCGGCTCGTCTGATCGGTCCTTGCAGTCTTTCATAGAGTCACACACTTTGGAGCTGTCGATACACTCGCCATTCTTACACAGAAACTTTAAAGGTCCCTCACATTTGGTGGCTGCAACAAACAAGCAGAAGATGAATGAGCAACCACACTTTGAACATGGAACTGGAACATTTATTTGCATAAGAAGCTCCTGCATCAAAAAACAGTGTGAAAGTCTCCTGTGCATCAACACATTACTGAAGGCTTCCATGAAACAAGTGGCAGTAAACTGTGATGTGCATATTTCCACCACATAAAACCCTGGTGTAATAGAAACTTTAAATTGGTCCAGTTTCACAGTGATTAGGCTTAATTTCCCTGAAAAGTAATTTGCAGTATGCTGGAAAATTATGTATCACAGGCAGATGAGAGGAACATGAAATGAGTTGAGACAAAAGCACAGCAGCACTGAACATGATCCAGTAATTCAAAATTAAGGCAATGAATTTTAACTGTATCACTGACATCACACACACACACACACACACACACACACACACACACACACACACACACACACACACACACACACCACTTATTTACACAAAATCCCAACCCATGTAGATTTACTAGAAAGAAACCATAGATTTGGTCCTATTTAAAATTCTGCATCCAATGTATCTAAGTTCCATAATGAGTTAATACTTTTCATAAGTGTTTCTATTGTTAGTTGCACTCTTTAATTCTCACATACAGATGTAAAATTATATAATTATGCATTTGGTATCCACAAGAGACAGCTCAGTGTTTGTTAGCCTTACTTTATCTGATTGATATCAGACTTAATGTTGATTCTCTTTACCAGAGCTGTTTATGTTGCTGCTAATGAAACACTTTTTCCACTTTCTTTTGTAAAAGATTACACTTCACCATACTGCTCGGAAATGAAGAGCAATGGTCATGAGGGCTCGCACAACTCAACACAACAACAAATCATAAATCTTTATACTTGATGAAAAATGTTTTTCCTAAAATTTCTTGATAAAAGAAGAGTTTTGATAAAGATTTAATGTCAGCCTGCTGCCAGAAACATATCTGGAAATATGCATTAAATCAGTGTTAGAATTATATTTTCTGATTGACACTCTCCCAATAAGAGCCTGAAGCTGTTAGCTGCGCTGCAAAGAAACGCACCTGTTGTTTCTCTTTTCTTTATCTGACAAAGTAGCTTCTCACAGAACACATGTCACCACTGGTGTCTTCAGATCAACCACAAATCCTTAGAATCCCAACATTTAAGTGTTGTACATGCGATTATTCATCAAGTTTTTATTGTTTTGTCTCTTTTCTAAAATTGGACTCTAAATCAAGTTAAAGTAATAGGAATGAAATAGCATAAATGTTACACTCTTAAAGTCCTGATGGACTACTTCAAATTCACCTTGGAGGTTTAGTGACACCATATGTTACAGATCACTGAGGATAAAACGAGGACCTTGATCTAAAGAGTTTTACAAAAGCCAGAAAGGAAAAGACACATTGAATCATATAATAGTAGCAAACAACAAACCCAATTAAAAAAGACAAATTCAGACACTTGCATGAAAGAAGACTACAGGCGAACAGGCAGAGAGGGGAAGCTTCACATGCACACAGAGACCACAGGTGGACCCACCGTTCACACAGCCAGATTCATCGCTGTGGTCAGGACAATCGTGGACCTTGTTACACTGTTTGGTGCCGTGGATGCAGGAACCATCGCCGCACTGGAACTCATCAGGACGACATGTCAACAAGGCTGCAAGAGACACACACACACACACACACACACACACACACACACACACACACACACACACACACACACACACAGACTTGTAAACACATGTGATATTGGACATGTAAATCCCTTTTAATCCCTTCAAAAGGAGCACAGCATCCCGGAGTCAAAACCAACACAAGACCTTAAGTTGCATTACACCTCATCAGTTTCTCACAAGCTTCTTTCCTTTGATTAACTAATAAGACGTGCTGCTCTAAAGCTCTTCCAATGAAAATCCTTTGCAGAAGCAGACATGAAATCACAGCTGTGATTCAATGACATACAGTGGTGCTTTTCAACATGTTCATAGATTTTGTAAGATGCTGCGTGGGACAGAGACCTGAGGGCGTGTGATGAATGATTTCCAATATACAAACGCAAAGATGGAGGCGGCAGAAAGCAACGCCAAATTTCATTAATATCCAGCGCACAGACAAGCTTTTCATCAACGAGGCCCTCTGTGCTCGTATAACTCTTCTCTACACCACACTAAAAAGCAATATCTATGACTGAGGGCGATATGATTTAGTGTTATCACAAGATGAGCTGAGTGGGATGGGGGGGTGATAGACGTAAAACACAGAGAGAATACTCTATACAGTGTTTTCATATATTTTATATTGTACTTATTGCATATTCATACGAACAGACAAGCAGCAATGATGGTTCCATCCCCAGCTCCTGCAGCCACATGTCCGAAGTGTCCTTGGGCAAGACACTTAACCCCATGTTGCCCCAACTGCTTAGTTAGTGGTGTATAAATGGGAGTAATTGTTTCTGATGGTCACTTCACAGAGCAGCCTCTGCCATCAGTGTGTGAATGTGTAGGTGTGACATGCGGTGTCAAAGTGCTTTGAGTAGTCAGAAGACTGGAAAAGCACTATACAAGCTCAAGTCCATTTACCTTTAATCATTAAGTAAAGGTTTAACTACTGACTGTTGTGTGCCTTGAGTAGAATTTAGGAGAGAAACTGACCAAAAAATGAAGAGTAATGAATATGTCTCTGTTTAGCTGGTTGTGAAACAGACTAAAATCAATATTACATACAGAGACAGGACTGATTATTTTTCATGTCATTTTTGAATTATTTGAAACTTGTTTTAAGAGAATAGACAATGTAAATGCATGGCCCTTATGCACTTGATAAAGGATGTTAATATAGTGAAGGAAGAAACTACAACAACTGACAACAACAAGTCGTGCCATCTCGACTCTGCTAACCCAGGGATCCAGTTGTGTAACAAAACATCCCTCTCTCTCAAGAGCTGCTTATATGACACCGCAGAGAACAAGAATTGGTTTGATGTGTGCACCGCACATCTTGATAATGAATAGAGGGACTATCTGGGCTTCACACTCGGGCTTAGTGAGACATGAGCTCCAGGGCTCGCCCATCCATGACCAGCTAATAGGAAAACCTGTTTTATCTCAAGGCCCCATCTTCACACAGAGTTTATCAACACAAACACATTCTTCAGCAGACACATTAAAAGGAAAAAAACAAACCCTACACCAGCTCCCAACAGAGACGAAAATGTGCTAAATGACAAAGTAACACCTCAATGATGTAAGGAAATGTTTTCTGTTGTGATTTATTTCCTCTATTCACTACTCGAGACATCAAAGCATGCTGTCCACTCAAACACAATGTAATAGTACAGCTGAGCCTCCGCTCAACTACTTCTGAATGTGTTGGAATTTAATGAATTCTGAGGATATCTTTAAACAAGATGTGTGAAATAAGTCATTCTAAAAACTTGACAGGGCAGACAAATAACAAAAAAACAGGAAACAACAGTGTCCTAAAATGATCCACTGTCTGCCACATCACACTCTTAGTATATTGTCTTAGTTTACTCTCTCAGAAGCGATGGTTTCAGGACTTTAGTGTTATTTAGCATTCTGCATGAAAAGGAACTGTCATAACATCTGTGTTATAAAATTACATTTCTTTTCTAACATCACAAAAGTCAAATTCTCTGTAGGCTATTAAGATTTGTTTTTTAACACAGAAAATAAAACAAGTGGAGGAAGTCACCAAGACATCATGCATTGCTTTGTGGACTTTTGGAAGCCTGGAGCCTGCTGCCATCTTGGTTTTTTGGATCAAGAAGTGGCCATGGACGTCAGGGTTTATACACATGGTCACATCTCTGTCCTTGACAGTACCCTTGACTGTGGCTTGTCAATTAAAAGTAGTCCTGCCCAAAAGCTAAATGTGTCCAACACCAGAATCCAAAACAAACGTACCAATGGAGACAAGAATTTTAGGAAAAAAAGCTTTTTTTTTCTTGCATCGACGACTTTACAACTGGAACGCAAGTTACATAATGAACTTCCTGCTGTATTAGAGAGGATTCTGAATCAACGACTGAGATTATACAATCTAACCTCTTTTAATCTATGAGTATGTCTACTTCTTATATAAGGTCTACTGTCTATGGATGAAGATTGCAACTCATTTTCTTATGTGTGCATTGTGGCAAACTCAAGTACAAACATTATTAATAAAGATGCCATCCTTTTAAGTTGGCCATCCCATTATATGACATGCTCAGAGAAACAGCTTAAAACTGTACGTGCAGCAGCTTGTCAATGAAACCGCACCTTCAGAGATCCATGGTTACCATCATGTGTATCATTCTCTGTTGTTCAGGCACTTTCTTTCAATTTTGAGATTCCACATAAAAGACCTTTAGAGAGAGATTTGTTATACTGCAACAATATAGTCTGAAAAGACTCTAAGCTCTATCAGTACATAGAGAGACGTCTTTGATAAGGTAGAGAACGTCAAAGCCGTCAAAGGAAGAAAGAGAGCGGGTACAGTTTCAAAGATGCGTAGAAAGAAAGAGAAACTTACGGCAATCTAACTCATCAGATTTGTCCTTGCAGTCAGGATCCCCGTCGCACTTCCACGTCAACCGCACACACTCCCCGTTTGCGCATCGAAACTCTCCATCAGTGCAGTTTGCCCTTCGGTACGGGACCCCGTCCCCACCGCAACGCTCAGGTCCCTCATCTGAGCTGTCGGAACAGTCAGGATCTCCATCGCAGCTCCACATGAGTGGCACACACTCAGACGTGTTACAGCGGAGGTGGTTGGGACCACATGTGAGAGGGGAAGTGCATTTTAGCTCGTCGCTGCCGTCTCCACAGTCGTCGTCTCCGTCGCACACAAAGACTTGAGCCAAGCACTTGCGGTTGCCACACATGAACTCACCCGTCGGGCAGGCTTTGGCATCTAGGAGTAAAGTAGAAAAGAATGACAATGAATGAGAAATTTGAGGATCAAGTCTCCTCCTTTTTGTAAAAACGCTGAAGCAGGTGATTCATTTAAATTTACAGATTGGTCTTCTGACAATTTGTGAAACTGCTTAAAAAAAAGAAGAAGATAATGAGTAAGTCTAACGACTGTAAAATGAACTTCATTGTTACAGCAAAAAAAGTCCTCCCAGTATTTAAGTTTTTGCTGTATGTGCATTAAATGAAAGATGAAGCTTCAGCACTGGCTGCAGCTGTAGGTAACTTTACTTTATATTAGAAAAAGTATGAGCAGGGGTGAGAAACTTTCTTGGCTTAAATTAGCTTCAAATATAGGGGCAAACACGGTGAGAGTGATAGAGTTTCTCATGAGGGCTGAAAGTCAATATTGGTCTTAAAAGTGGGGTAGGGATGGAAAGAGAGCTGGACACGAGGAGGGGGGATGATGGGGATTTTTATGAAAAGCTGGCGAGAGGTTTTCCCTCCTGTAGAGTGGGCCGATAAAAGAACTCCCATCAGCTGCTCCTTCTCCACTCTGTGAAAGATCTGTGTAATAGTATTTCCTTCACTCTCAGAACACATCTGAGCGTGTGCAGCGTGTTTGTTTTGCTTGTCTTTAAAGGTATTCTGTATTGTATGAACAAATGCCTACATGCTAGTGCTCAAACTCATTGAAAGTATGTGTAAAGCTAAATCAGAAATTGGTCTCTAAAAATATATGATGGGGAAAAGTTGCTCTAAACATAAAAAGACAGAGAGCTATGTTTGAATCATAGCTAAAGACCTTTAGGAAGTTTGTCTTCTCTGTTAGGTTCATGGTTTTTGTTTGGTTGTGGCCAAAAAGGGGGACTCAGTGACAAACTGTGGTTCCTTATGCATAATCCCTCTCCCCTTGAATAAGAACAAAAACAAGTCCTGAGCACTTTGGCAGCTTCCGTTTTTTTACTTGACTGCGACTCATACGATAAGTTTCAACATTACAGTATGCAGTTTAGCTAGTTGGTTATGCCTTCATTCTGGAAGTGCATCTTTTCAGGAGGCCAGAATGTTTGCATGGTTTAGTCACATCTAACAGATGTGACTGTTAGATGTTAAGGTGTTAAGGTGAGGACTGGTCGTATACCTCAAGCTGTCATTCTTGTCAGTCTTTACAGCTTGGGCACTCAGTGTGGAAGTAAGAGAGTTATTCTCAGTGGACATAACTCTTTATCAGTGCAGTACAGTGCATGTGTCAACTTCTCATGTCAAATATACCACAAAAATAAAATAATAAAAGGAAACTTCATGTTAAGGGATTTCTGAAATGCTGTTGGTCAGTCTATAGTCATGTCATAAAGTTAGAAAACATATTTTCTTGAGGATCAAGGTTGACACATTTTTCAAAGTTTAAAGGACACCATGAGTCAAAGCTTGAAGCACATTTGCACTTTTAAAGATATTTATCTGACGGAGCCTGCTAAAAACACAAACAGAAATAATGACCTCAAGTAGATTCACAAGTCAGGAGGAAAGAAAACCAAAACAACTTTAAATCTACAAACAATCAAATTCTCTCTCTCTCTCTCTCTCTCTCTCTCTCTGTTTCTCTCTCTCTCTCTCTCTCTCTCTCTCTCTCTTTTACAAAAGCACATTTCTAAGGCAAAATACTTCAATAATACTTCACAGGTTCACTTCGTCCCTCACTGCATGAAAATGTGTTTATTTCAGGAGAAAAACTTTTTTCCTGATGTCTCCTTTTTGCACATGCCAACCTGAAGGTTTATGTAAATCCTTTTCTCATTCTCTCTCCTCCTCCTCCTCCCAGCTTTCACTGTCTATAATGTCTGGCCAAAAGCACTTAGACTGTGAACGGACTCAGGGTTCCCACTGTGAGCTTGTGGCAGCACTGAGGCCAGCACAGGAAGAGGCACAGTCTAATGTCTACACACGAACCGCAGAAAAGTCCAGCTGCACAGTGATGCCTTGAGCTCTTTAGACCCATTACAGGAAGAGACGCAGTTTTTAAAACATTTTAAAGAAGAATCAACAGTGGGATGATATTGTACTCCAACATTGTATTACATTGTCCTTCATTGACCTGAAGGAAAAAGCTCACTCCTCTAAAACACAACGGAGCTGCTTTGGACTAAATTAAAAACACAGTAAAATTGTTTCTTGTGCGAAATCAAATGATTTTAATCTTACATTGCAAAGAAAACTAATCCAAGTGACGCTTCACTGAAAATGTTGGACTCAGTGTGGTATTGTTGTTTGTTTCTTGTTCGGGTTTTGGTTCATAACATTTCTTCTTTGTGTGTACAATATTGTTACCTTCCTTATAATGTAGCCTCATACATGTTTCTGTTAATCAGGAATCTCAGCAGTTGCATGCTTTGGTCACAAGGAATCCTGTTATTCGCTCTCTTTGGTAAAAGTGCTTTGAATGTTTTTTTTTCTCCTGAAGGGTCACCTCAAATGGGATTAATTATTACTTTAAAAGATTACTAAACTGGAAACAAGATCATTTGATCAGTGAATAATGTGAGTAATGTCAATTCTGTAATAGTCGATTATTTTATAGGTATTATCTTTTTTTGTAAAAATAAGATTTTTATTTTTAAAATAAAAGTAAAATTAGACATAAAGTTTATTGTCTAATAAACTAATTAAAAATGTTTAAAGTTCAAAGTTTAAAGTTAAACCTGCTGTTTAATGCTTGTACAATGAACGCATACAGAGAAAAAGAAAAGTCCAATTATAGAGTGGAATAACGATAGCCTTCCCCCCGTGCTGCTGAGATTAACTGGGTGAGCAAACAGCGGATGCAAGATAGTGTCCTAATTACTTTCTTATGTAGTAACACCATGTGTAGAAACTGTCACCGTTTTCTCCACTGCAAACATCTGATTTAGATGTGTGCTCTTGTCCGTGTTATGCCTCTACCCTCATTCCATACTTATCTGCTGCTAAATAATTAAGGATATTCAATAGACATGTTCATTTTGACACATGGGACATGCTATTAGTAAAGCACATGAGTGGCCTGGTTACATTGGAGAGGGACTTTGTTCTCCTATGGGGGGCACTGGGTAAGTGAATTTTAGACTTCTGAGTAATTTTGAGTACATAGATTACAGTGATGTAGTAGTCAGTGTGCTTTAAATGAGAAATAACCTGCAAAAAGCTCCAGCATTTCACTCAGTATATCCAGTACATACAGGCTGTTTCAGCAAAAGAAGCAGAATGAAACAGCATATGCATCCATGTGTTAACAGTGTGTATATTTTATGATGAACTCATACAAATGGCTGTATCTTTAATCATTCTATGCCGCCTTTTATGTCTTACATCTACCAGTACATAATGCTCAATCAAAGATCATGCTGACATTTCAGTCTGTTGCCCCTGTTTCCTCCTTAATTGGTAAGTTGTCAATGGTACATCTTTATTTAGATTATGAAGATAAGGGAGACTATAAAATAGGATGGAACTTTATTAATCCTGAAGGAATAACTTGTACTCTTAACGTAGAGGAAGCTAAATGTGTCCAACACCAGAATCCAAAACAAACAACAAGAACAGACAGGAATGTTGAATTGGATTCTGAAACTGATGGGAAGTCAGTGCAAAGACAGGATTGGAGGATGGTTAGGCATGATATGGTATCATATTGTATTGTAAGGGATACACATCATAAACTCAACGTCTAAATGGCTAGAGACAACAATTTTTTTCTGGTCCCTGATTTGTATTTATCCTTTGATCGTATTAAAGATATTTTATAACATCAACTGATAAAACTATCAGAGAGCTTCACATTAGTCACACACAATCATTTAATGCTCTTCCTTATTATGGTGGGAGAAGTTTTTTGTAATGACTTCCTCCCTGAATGTCAGTAGTCAAGCAGAGCTTTACGTGTTTTAAAGGAGATTGTTCCCAGGGTTGATTGCCACAGAGGTTGACGTTCTACTGTAGCTCAGTGGTTGTTCTGCTCATGGAGGACTATGAGGTTATAATAATAATACTGTACAAGGAAAGGTTGTAGAAAATGTTAGCAGAAGGAGAGTGTGTGGGAGGAGGAAGAATAATCTGAAAAAAAATGAAAACTTCCAGGCTGTGTGCAAGAATAAAAAAGAAGCACATGTTTTTTTTTTATCTGCACACACACACACACACACACACAACTTCCTGTGAGCATATCAGTCAATGTCAATGCAGCTTAACATCCCCCAGCTTTCAAAGATTTAAACTGAAAGGACAGTTCAGACCTGTCCACACGGCTCACAAAGCTACAGTCCAATGAAGCCGCTACAGCAAGGTCACTGGAACACAAACACACGCAAAGACAAATCTGGCAAGGTAGAAACACGCAAACACACACACACGCACACACACACTGCCTGCAAGTTGAGACGGGTCATGGTACCTCACAGGGGAAATCGCTCGACTGCTGACCTTTCCTGTAATGCCACACACACAATTACAGAGAAAACTGGGCTGTAATAGAGAAGAAAAATGTCATCCATCCACAGTAGCCACTGTAGAAGATAAAAGAGGACAAGATGGGAGTGTTTGAACCTCCGCTCTCACATCATTACTGGCTGATAGGCCAACTGAGGGCAAAAGAGACAGGAATGAACGGAGAGATAAAACAAAAACCCTCGACGTTTAGCTTAATGATAAACCGGTCTAGAATTCAATTAGCAGAACGTTCCTGTGTGCATCTTCATCCTCGGAGGAAACTGTATCTGCAGGAGAACATTGAATATATCTCCACATCTCCAAGTTAAATCTTCTTGGAGCCACTAGAACTGATTCTTAATGAAAGGATGACCAGGGAAAGCTTCCTCTGGTGATACATACTTCAAACTGTGGATGACTCAATTAGCAGCATGCCTCTGCATGACTTTTAGGGTCTGCACTCTGTACATTTATATGAATAGGAGAGCATACTTGGGCCAACTGGGTGTTTTAAGCTTTGGTCAGTTTTGGGGGATGCAACCCCTCTACATTTGGATAAATACAAGTGAGAGTGGGAAGTTGGTTTGAATGTCTTGCTTACTGTAAGGTAGATTAAGTAAAGGGAAAGGGGTTCAGGATGCTTCACAGCAACAATTACTTTAATAAACAAACTTGTTGGCTAACTCAAGAATTGTTTGGATAGATTTTTTCGGTTTTCACAAGTTTAAAGCTTCGTCTACAAATGTACTGTATACATTTTGTTGGTGAATCATTTAAGGATTCAACTTCCAACTGCTTTATAGAAGATCGTGTGAAAATGGGTTTGAAATGTTCAGGCTGTTCTCGCATCATTCTGTATGAATCTTGACGTAAGAAATGTTCTGGTATTTATAAGCACCTTTAGAGATGAATTCAGTTTGCTATTACCAACATATACTGAATCTTTTTTTGGGGCCATTTGGGGGTAGATAAAGAAGTGAAGTGGAGCATGACCTGACGTGACAGTCACTGGAATAAACTGATAGTTTCTCCGGCAGATTCACACAGAGCTGCAGGTCACCAAAACCATTGAATCAATTATGTATGCACACTGTGTAACTTTTGGTCTCTTTGTAATAAGACATCCTGAACTGAACTCAGGTCGGCTGCACGTCAACGTGTAATACGCACTCTGAATTCTTTAGGGTCATTCAAAAACCTGGACGTGAAAGTGGAGTCTGACTATAGGGACTCTAAAAAAATTGCAGTTAAAAAGGGGCCATGTATGAAGGATTTTTCACCTCAGACGTGTCCCAGAAGTCGTCGCACAAGCTTTGTATCGCTCACTTTCCACACTGCATGTCAATCTGTGCTTCAGTATTTGAATATCTGCACCCACAGGTTATTTGATGCAACATTAACTGAGGTGTGCAGCTCAGTCTTTGCCGGCTGAGGGAGGAAAACGCAATTACATACATCACTACGACAGCTGCGGTTTCATTATAAACTTTTTCACTAATTTATCTTCTTCCTCTATACCAAAACATACAGCTTAGTTACCGCTACACTTTGAAGTGAATTCTCCAGCTGCCCCAGAGCCAGCAGCTAGCCCGCTCGGAACAGACACACTGAGACAAACCAATCAGTAATTTCCCCTCTTCTCCCTCTCCTCGTTCTATGACTGCAAATGCGAAAGATCTGAAGACTTTAGTCTGAAGTGGTTCAGAGTTGCAGCACGCAGACTTTCTGACACAGAAAGCAATTATCATCTGTGCCAGACTTTAATTCTGTGAAATACACTCCTTTTAGGGTTGCATTTATAGAGTCTTTCTGTCATTAACTACGTCTTGGTTGTCATTTTCACGCCCAGCAGCCATGAAGTTTAAGGTGGTACGTTCCTATTTTGAGTATGCAAAACATTGACAGCGCCTCAAACAACCTCAAACCTGGTCTAATGTCTGAATTGGTGCAGTGTGTTCCTGCTGGTTAGGGTGCAATGGAAAGCTGGCATACATAAATTAGTTCATTATAGACTTCCACTACGCCCATTAGACCCAAAGCAGGGCTCCGACTTCTCAGTTAATTTTTCTTTTTTTTTTACATTTGCTGAAACATTTGTCATAAATATTCAATGGCACAGTAGCTTCTGTCGTCTTTAAAATCCTGTCATGAGACTATTCTGGTGATGTCGAATACAAGAATACTGCTACCTCTTAGATTCCTGCTACACGGGCAGAATCCCGCTAAAGTTGCACAAGTCCAAAAACTCCAGTGAAAAAAAGTTTGGTCTATTTAAGAATAGAGACTGAAAATCTGCCATGTAAATAACAACGCAGCAGCCTGCAGGCACATCTGTCTCTTAAACTGTGGTCTTACACTAGATTTATGTTAGACCTAAAACACGCCCATGTATAATCAAGTGACTTCATTCACCCTTTTTGCTCTCTATCACTAAGTTACAGTAGTGTCGAGATTTTTGCACTGCTTAGCTAGCCAAAGATGGTCAGAAACACCAAAAATCACTTTGCACCTCACATTTTAAACATTCAAAATAGAGCCCATAGACAGAATCATGTCCTCAAATTGACACATTTTCAAACTCTGTCTCTTATTGCTAGTACGCACTGACTAAATATGCAAGAGGAGTCTTCATTGTCACTGTTTATGAAAGAGACCATTAATCCTCTGCTGTACAGGCTCCTTAAAAAATGTATAAAATCTATACTCACTTTATCAGGCACCACTACACCACTGCTCTTGATTGATTTGCAGCGAGCTATTTAAAAGTGTCTAGCGCTTGTTAGAAACATCATCTCTCAGTCTGGCGTCTGGCCTAATCAGTCTAAAGATAAGCTGGCCTGAGCATCACTTAATTAATCTAATTTGTGATCATATCTAGCTCTTTGCAGCGCTGGGAGCAGATGCAGCTTGTCCCTCCTGGTCACTGTTTACCTCTGCCGGGACATTGGTCTTTGCCTGGGTGGGCGACAGACTGCTGCCTGCCCTAATGTCACAACTGAGAGGCTTAGAACTACTGCATCAATACAGACATTAGACTGAAAAAAAAGGATTAGCACAGGCTAGACTGGGTCTCAATGGACAGCCAAGTGAAAAGCCATCTAAGCTAGAAAGACATTATATGTAGTCAATGGAATCACTTCCACTTGCTCTGGCTTAAGTGTGTGGAGCAACTGAGACAGAAAACATTGACAAGCCACTTGCAGGCTGGCAAAACAATATCTCTTTTCCTTGTATAATTTCTGATCTATCAGGTAACGTTGGTGGAGAAGAAGTATCCCCTTGAGGTTTCAAGTTTATATTTTCATCAACCCTGCGCTGATGTAAAACACCTAGTAATTTAAAAACACCAAAAAATTGCTGGAAAAATAAAAAGAACCTGAATGAACTTCAGTTGTAGAAAGCAGCCTCTCGTTATCTCAACATCTACACACAGAGAGACAACGTATCAGGCAACAAATAGCTGAAAAAAAGAACATCATTTATATAGGATAATAACAAAATGGCTTTTTTTTTCTCCCTCATAATTTTTCCAACACATGCCATTTTAGACAATCTTCAAAGTCTTGACACCACACTCCCCACAGCTCGGCTGCATCAATCAATTTTTCTTGACATGAAGAGGAAAAGAGAGAGGGAAAGAGGGAGAGAAAAGAGGAAGCCAATTCTTCACGGCGCCTCAGAAGTAGGGCAAGGATACTCCCTCAGGGGGGTGGGGGGCAGCACACGGTTGAGTTGTTGATTGGCTGAGTATAAAGTGATGTCATTTCTGGAGAAAGGATAAAGACTTGAGGTTCAATATGTGATGACGGACACCTGAACGGAAAGCTGCAGTTATGTGATACTCCTCACCAAAAAAAATCACTCCACTTCAAAAGGGACTCTGTCATGGAGTACAGCTGGCTCCACACTCAAACCATGTTTCAAATCCTTTTAATCATAGAGATTGTTCCCTGCTGCGTCTTTAATGTCTCAGCTGCTGGATGATAAGTGAGATCAGAAAGCAGGGAAATCAAAAAGAGAGAAATACAAGATCTTATTATATTTGAGTGTGAGCTCTTCAGGTTGGGTTTTTTGACAAATGTCACAGCTACTCTTAGAATACCCTCTTGAGATGTTCTCATAATAACGTGTTTGTGGCAAAGAACCAACAGTCGACTTTGACTGACTCACCAGACGCGCAGTCTTCCTCGTCCGCTCCGTTCTCACAATCTTTCTCCCCGTCACACCTCCATGACAGCGACACACACTTGTTGGTGGCTCCCCCACAGTCAAATTTCTCCGGAGGACATGTCTGTTTGCCTGTGGGCAGAGATATAAGAGATAGGGAGATTACTGCAGAGGTTTTTATGGGTCCCATAAAGGCAGCAACAAAATCAACTACAAGCCACCGATGGACTCGATTTCTATCGCCCCCATGATGCACTTTAAAACTCATCCAAAACTCCACGGACTCAGGCCAATTGATTTTACTGTCTGGCCTGCTTCTACAGAGACGTGCAGAAAGATCATGAAATACTGCAAATGTACAGTTGGCAGTAAAGCAAAAGAACAACCCGGTCCCCCTCCTCCTTCTTTTGCCAATCTGCTCTAGTTGGCACACGGTTGGTTTGATCCAGATTACACTGCATTTAATATGAAGCATGTTGTTAATTATATATATTTGCTAACAGGGACGCCATGAGCCCCTTGGGCTCATATAAGGTTGGTATCCAGGAAAAATCACCGACCACATTGTGGTCAATTTTATTTAATTTTATATATACCGTAAATTCCGTACTATTGAGCGCACCTGGATATAAGCCGCACCGGCTAAAAATAAGTAAATAAATGTATTTGTACATATATAAACCGCACTTGATTATAAGCCGCAGGTGTCCACGCTATAACAAGAGCTATTTACACAGACGTAGGCTACCGGTAACATCCGCAAATACTGTAGCGTCCGTACGGACGTTAAAGGACGACGAGAGCGTTCAAATAATAACTTTTAATAACCCGATCACTGTCGGCCGTGACCACGCCGTTTACAGCAGAGAGCAACACATCACTTGCCGTAACAATCCAACTCTCTCCCCCAGCGTTCTCTCATACAGCCACTCAACACGTTCTCGCTGGTGCATTCATTGACTCTCCACATAATCGGAATTATGAACACATTATCAACTACTGACTTTACAACATGAACCGTTACAATACGAAGCCTAGCCGACGGTGTCTGTAACACGGCTGATGAAAAAGATGACCGTAATATATTTCACAAGAAAAAGTCCATCCATTCACTGCCTCAGAATGACTTCATTACTCACTTCCTCAGTCTCTGTTGTCGCTGTCAGTGTCATCTTAACGTGCAGCAGCTCTGTTAGCTTCTTTGACAGCCAGGTCGATCGCCTTTAACTTGAAAGCTGCATCATATGTATTTCTCCGTGTGTTTTCCATCATGAGGGTGCGTGCATGAAGCGCAAAATGACTGATATTAAGATCCGACGTGACGAAGTCAAATGTTTTTGCGGCAGAAGCTCATTGTCCCCCAAGAAAAATCCATGCATTAGCCGCACCGGAGTAGAAGCCGCAGTGCTCGAAGTGTGAGAAAAAAGTAGCGGTTTATAGTCCGGAATTTACGGTATATATATCCCCCTTGGCAACTGCAGAGGGCTTAAACTGTTTTTTTAAATCTGTCATTGGTCACTTTTTCTTTTTTCCATGAGCTCACTAAATCTGAACATTGTTCAAACAGACAAACAATGCAATATAAAGAACATACATAGCTTGGTGAGGGAGAACACACTCCATAATGAATTTCATATCAGGTTACAACAGACTTTCGGATGCTGTCACAATGTATTGGGTATTTACTGTATGGTGGATAATTAGAGCAGACAGGGAGAGGGTCAGCCAAACCATGTCTCTGAACAAAGCACATCTGTTCATATTGAAATGCGTGCTGCAAAAGTATGCGCTTACACTTAAATTGAATTACTCGTCTAATGTAAATACAATATGCAGTACATTTTAATTATTTAATGAGCTATGACAATTAAGCTTCAGTTAATTTAAAATGAGTGGTTGATTTCTTTAATGATGTTTTATTCCTTGGTTAAAATGCTTTTTAACGTTCATTTGCATGCTTCACTTAATTTACTGCACGCTAAATTATGTGGTACCAGTGATAAGATCACTTTTACCTCCAGTGGGATTATATTTTTTTTACTGGATTTGGATTGTAGGGACCCTTGTCAATTCAGTAGGACTATTTTTGTTGGAATATTATGATCTGAAGAGCACACTAATCCTTTGAATGGTAAAACAAATACATAATAAAATGTGTTGGTGGTGTGTCACATGAGTAGGTTGTGGCTGCTGTGTTGGTAGTGAACAGTGACTTTAGCCTCTCTGCCATGGTTTGTTGCAGACTCTGGCACTCTGTGTGGTTCATGGCACTGAAGACCTTTGTGCTCAAGCTTTTTTAGTCAGTGAAATTTTCTTTGCGCTAAGTTGCAGAGATTTCACACCTGTGTGTTTGCTTGTTCATTGTTTATTTGACATATTTGTTGTCCAGTGTTGCTTGACGATAGCTTCTACACTGAGAGATAACATGGGACGGCAGTAATTAGAAGTTGTGGTTGTTTGAGTGATGCCTCTGTCACATGCAGCTCTCACATTAAAGATTCAAGCCTATGAGCGTTGGGTCCATTAAAGGTTCCACACACTCTTTGCTTCTTCTTTTCTGATAAACAACTATGTCAACAGTTGTTCAATGTTTAGCTTCAATAACTTGGTAACCACTCACTTCTCTCCAGCTACACCCTCTCATGCAAATATGCTCACTTGTGGCTCCAGAAAATCAACATTGTAGCATCAAACCACCAAACTCAAGGCTTTATATAAGCAGTCAAGACACCAATGGGTGACGTCAAGGTTGCTATGCCTTTTATGAATATGAATACCACACACAGGGGAAGCTTCTTTTTGATGTCGTGCAAGTTTGAAGGTTTTTTTTTTTTTCTTGTTTTTTTTTCTCTCCAGCCCTTTCACTTTGTGGGTGTGACTGTCCCTGCAGCACAGAGGGTGACAGCAGAGAGGAGGCTGGAGAGGCAGCTGGTGCCTGGGGACACCAAGCAGTGAGAAAGGCTGATGCAGCCAGGCCCTGACCCCACACACACACACACACACACACACACACACACACACACGCACGCACACGCACACACTTCCTGGGCACTGCAGTGTTCGAGGGTTGTTTCTACTGCAGGGAACACTTCAGGCTCCAAGGCCATTGTATAACTGTTGCAGGAATCATGTCTACCAACAATCATAGTTAACTCCCAAAATACAGTAGTAGTTCTGAATGATTGCAATGTTAGGTTATTGGCAAATAGCTTACTGTTATTTACAATTTGTCACTCCACATCCAAATCACACAATGTGTTGAACAACGTCCTGCTGTGAAAGTGCTGCAGCGAGTACGACGGCACGAAAGGAGAGGCAATATCACAGCTAACTGCTTACACCTGCAGGATCTGTCAAGGCTGCAATTTCCTTTTTCCTTTTATCCTTAAGCAAAGTAATGAAAAATATATTCCTTTTAATCTGTTTCTGTTTGGTATGCAAGGAGGTTTGGAAGGTGTATTATCAAGGCAAGAAAATGTTTTGATGTGTGACAGTCTTCAATGTCCCCTGTGCCAGTGTTCAATATTAAATAAAATGCTTGCCGGTCACTGCCTGTGATACATGTTGGTTTTTTTTCACTTCTTCAAAGACGTGACTTATATGAGCATTAAGTAAGCAAACAAGCTTAATGAAGACAGAAACTGAAAACAGAGAGCAATAAGATGCAAAAATGAGCGATTGTCTAAAGACCAAATGATGAAACATGTCTTAGAAACCTGAGATGAAAAAGATGTGTAGGTGCGAATTCAAAGAGAGAAAATCATGCGTTAAATGAATGAATTCAAAAAGGGAAATAAAGAGGACCGCTTTGGAGAAAAGGATCTATAAGAAGCACGACCCAACAGGAGCATAACACAGTGTGAAGGAAGAGGAGATGAAGAGGCAGCCCGCTGTATGACCTTTTACATTCTTATCCTAAAGAGAAATCAAAAAGTCGTCCATACCAAGCAGAAAGAGATGAAGCGAAGAGCGCTGAATCTGAATCCACCAGGCGGAGGGCGAGCTGTCTTGTCAGTTTAAACAATGACTGTTTAATGAAGCGTGAGAGCTGAAACCTCCCAGAGACAAACAATGGAACCAACCTTAACCACAATTAAACATAGAGGGACCTCCATGTCTCACCAGTTCTGACTTCTCCCGACAGCTATTGATAAGTAAAACCTCAGATTTAACAAATACATGGGTGAAGGGTTTTTTGGTTGAGAAGGAGGAGACAGAAAACAAAATTACTCACAGACAAGGTGGCTCTTGTGAATGCTGTACAAAATGAGGATTTATTTCTAACATGACGGGAAGTCTTTAGCCTTCCTCACCTTTTTAGGGGCCTAGAGCAGTATTTGAATTCACACAGAATATATGAAATGTCTCGTCTTTTTTTAATCATGATTGACCTTCGTTCAACTGCATTTTCTCATGTACTGTATGCTTGTATGTATTGGTTTAAAATGTAATTTTAAAGCTTGAACGTAGAAAGCAAAGTTAACTGGGGTCATATTGCTTGTGTGTGCGTGTGCGTGCGTGTGTGTGTGTGTGTGTGTGTGTGTGTGTGTGTGTGTGTGTGTGTGTGTGCGTGGGTGTGCGTGTGTGTGTTTATGTGTGTTCACTGCATGGCCAATAAAGCAGATCCTGATTCCTGACCTTGTAATTACTGACAGCCTTATATTGTGACTACCTGTAAATGAAGAGGCATATTGTCATGAGACCTAACAGCCTTTGTTATTACTCAGATGACGGATGAAGATCCTGAATGTGCACGTAAAAGAGCAGCTTCAAGTGGATGTATGGACCAAACGAGAACAACATTTTAACCACAGAAGGGCGTGTGCATGCAGATTGGCATTATATTCTGATTTTAACAAGGTTTGTTGGTTTAATTCATTCATCTACTTACAGTATGTGAGGTCAAACCTGGTTTCAGCAAACAAAGACAAAACAGATCTCAGTTAGTAGATTTGTTTCTCTATTAAACTTGTGTTTAATACATTTTCCTGGATCAGATACTGACTCTCCACTTTGTCCTACTTGTAGGTTCTCAAAGTCAATTCAAAGTCATATTCCCTCTATGTGGCTGAGAAATTGCATAACTAACTACAGATTTGAGGGTTTTTTTAAAGGTACAGTCAGCAGGTCATTTGTGTTAAAACATATCAAACATAAGTAAACTGCAACCATTGAACCTTGTGTTGCATGCTTGAAGTGTTGTAACAAGCATATCCAAATACTGTGATACAGCTGGACCTGATCTGTGGGGCTCTAAAGTGTAGAACTGATCTGCTATAATAAACAAACAGAGCAATTAGGATCAACGTGGAGTTCAGTTATAACTTGCAATCTTTTCATAGATGTGTGTTTTGCTGTCTTTAATTGATAATACATATAATTCAGTGTTGATTCATCCTGCAGACAGTTCATGACACTGCTTAATAGAGCTGTGAATTTGTTTGCAAAGCAAATGATGGCAGGCCAGCTTTGGTTAGTACCCGAGAAGTTAAATCCTTTAAATCAACATTGTGTAATCATGGACTCCAAACCAACAATCAGAGCTGAAAGGTTGTGAGGGCTGTGACTGTGTGTGTGTGTGTGCCTCTATTTAGGTCTGTATTCTGTAAGCTAAGCATGTTCCCCAGCCGGTCCATCTGTGTATGCAAGTGTCCACGGTCTGATGGTGAAGGAGTTAAAGAAGCGTCTCTGCCTCAGAGCTAAAAAAAGACACAAACTGCTCTGATAACATGAGTCAAATTCAGATTCCCTGCTTCATTAAGCAGGTTAGTTCGGCCATGTCCTGCTCTCTGAATTATAGATTTGGTACAGTGGAGAAAACTTGCTGCTTGCAAAATACAAGATGGAAAATAGTTGTTTTCAGTAAAGTGCATCAGCATGTGATGTACTATGGCAGCGCTGTATTTCGCCCAGTGTGACTTCACCAGCTGAATAAACAGACTAATAACAAGACATTTAAATCATTTTCAAGCATTTTGTTTCACAGCAGGCAAAGGGTGATGAGACCATGGGTGATGCACTGTGGACATTTTCCCAGTCAATGACAGAGCTAACACAAACAGCCACACAATGAGAGCTAGCTGATTTGAACCTGATTTTTTTTTCTTCTTAGGGGACGGTATTATGCACTGAGTCACCATGCCTCCTTTCTAATTTATAGCTTTTACTTCTGATTTTTACTTGTCCTACTTAACCATCATCTAGAGTGAAAATCATCATAAGTAGAGGAATAGATTTTTTCGGATATAAAATAATTTGGCAACTATATCAATGACATTTTGGAGTTATTTCTCAAGCAAAAAAGAAAACCTCTTCATGTTTTGCTTCCTTAGAAATGTTCTAGTCTTACGTGATCATAATCTGGGACATTGACAGGAAATTTCAATATGTCGCTGTGGGCTTTAGGAAATTGTAATATACATTATTCAACAGGATATTTTCCACAGAATAAGAAAGTTATCAGATGCAAGATGGTGGTTACTTAATATTTACTCTTATGGACATGTAACTCCTGTCTAAAATATATAGGATATATTTATCTGTATGGATACTAAGAATGCAAAAAAATATACCTTTTAATGTTTGTTTTTCACAAAACAAAAAGGACAAACACCAAAGTTAATTAAACATAATCATTTAACTTAAAAAACATTAAAAGGCATTATCATCTTACCATTTTACTTTGAATCACAAACTGAAATATCTGGTCACAGGAAGCCATTGGATTTGATATCAAATTACATGATTTGTTGTAGGAAAACATATTTCTTGTGTTTTGGAGGCAGAGAGCATGAACTCAACTGAAGATCACCTGTCTCCTCTTATGAATTCTCTCATGTCGAGTGTTTGTGTTCGAAAACAGGGGAGAAAAGAGTTGACAGAAAAACAACACTGAGAAAGTGATTATTGTGTCAGAAAGCCACATGCCAAACGCTTACACTGCGTCAGTGTGGTGCGTTTCTATTCATTTATGAGCTGTATTAACTTCAACAGATGCAATCACTTTATCTGCTAACAGTTCAAAGGACAAAACCCAAAGAAAGCTGGAGAAATGCAGACATCTTTCCAGAGATGTGTTGTTCCTATTTTCAAGTCAGTAAAAAAGTGAGGTTTTATCATGGACTGCCATAAAAGGAGTATCTTCAAAAAGGCTTATAGAGGGATGTTTCCATCAAAACCCCTTTCCAAAGAAATATCTCTAATCCTTTACAGATTACATATTTAAAAGAGCAAATTGAAAACAGTGTAGGGAGGTTTTAAGAGGAAAGGCTCCATCAAAATATGCTGCATTTCAGGGTTATGTCATCTTATAAAGGAGACTCCAACAGAAAGATGAAACAGTGTGAAGTTTCCTCACACCTGTCAACTCTTTCAAATCAATTTCAAAGCATAGCAGACAAACTGACACACAGAGCTGAGCTGAGCTCAGCATTATTCTTCCAGAAGCATCAACTTGCTATCCTCCGCCCTCCATTGTTAAATCCTTAAAAAAAGTGACTGGGTTAAGTTAAAAGAGCATTAAAAAGTTACATTTGTCCAGGGGGCTGAAGACAACAGCACAGCTGGATGCAGTGGCCCACTTCCTCCTTGATTATGATTTAATCTGATACAAAAACTCTGAGCTGTGGCATCTCACGTGCTCCTCAGAGTCATTTATTTTTAAGAGCTCACGAGTAACTCAGTGTAGCCCGAAATTTGAATTCTTAATATGGCAGTGTAACACTACTCCAGCGTGTAATTGGGAAGCCAGTCAGTGAGCCAGAATGATTGTGGCACAGATGTCTGCAGCACTAAGTCCAAACTGCTTAGCCCTGTGTGCATGTGTGTGTGTGTTTGTACTTAATGTACATCCATACATGTGAGTAACTAAAATAGACACACAGTACAGGATAGTTGGAGGGCAAACTTAATGAAGAACAAGACAAGGGTTTGCAGTGTGCGAGAGTGTAGCTTATCATAACTGGAGCGTGATGCATTAAGGTGTATGCTGCTGTTCTATATGTAATTAACACGTGTTAAACAATCACACAGCCACTGCTCCCATGCTATTTACATAATCCATGTTTCATATCTCTACCATATAAAACATTACATTTCTCTATGTAAAGCCATTATTCCTTGAACATGTTGGTAAGGGGAAATGCCTCACTTATTCACATTTAATTGATACATGTGAAGATTAGTTGCTTCAGACTTTAATATTTGAGTTGACAGACAAATCAACAACAACCTTATAAATACACAATTTAAGGAGAAGGTAGAGAAATATAATAATCTTCAACTTTGTTTCAATAAGAAACTAAAAGATGTAACTAAGGTTTATACTTTTTATAAATCCAGTTTGAGTCAGGCATGGTTAAGCTCCACACACTAATCAAAGGATGAAGTCATATTACAGCAATTGGGCTGTTTATGTCCAACACCCTAGTTGTTGAGTGTTCACTGTGATGGACCAGCCAGAGTTGAGTGCGGGTTGTTAGTGATATATTTTTGCAGCTAGGTTTTAAACACTGACGAGGAACGTATAATAAGCCATTAGCTATAACACAGCAGAGCTGTCCTTTACCATTGCATTCACAACCTTGACATCAAACAGGGAACCTCTTAGCTAAAATGTTTATTATCACTGCTAACAAATAGCCAAAAAAATGTAACTCACCCTTCTGTGAACCAAACTACAACAGACATGCAGACAGCAGGACTTCTGCTACCTGTAAATGTTTTTACCAATTTACCAATATTTTTCCTCAGTTATAAGCAGGGACGGCTACAGTAGATAAATGGGCTGGCTAGGCTTTCCACACATGTATGTGTTACCATCAAGCTAACTAACTAAAATGTATATCTGGGTCTATCTGTGACTTGGAGAATAATGGTTCTAACCAAGTTTTGTGGATGCTTAATGAGACTCATCTTCATTATCTTGTTTCCATTTTGGGCTAATTTTCCAAAAAGGTTTGTGACATTTCTATACTGGATTTTCCAAAACATGAATTTCAAAGGTGGCTTTCTTGCTTTAATCATACAAAATGAAGCAGTTCTCCCTGACAGATGCACGGTTCTAAAAATAACTTTGTAACATTAACAAGTCTTTTTCACTGACAAGAAAGTTGCTATTGAGGTTATTGAGCTAGATCAGGGTTTCTTAACCATGGGGCCGCGGCCCTTCGCGCCACCTGCAGGGCCGTGAGGGGATAATATGTTTGCATCTGTGGGCCGTAAGGGCCGTGATCGTTGGCCTGCAATATACTCTCCGACCACCAGAGGCAGTATCATCAGTTAGAAGTAGGCCTACATCACGAGAAGGAGAAGAATATTTAGCTTAACGTCTACGGAGAAGTCTCAACTCTGCTAGGTGACTACCCTGAGGCCCCGTTTACACGGAGACGCTATGACAGAAATGCATCGAAACGACCGCACTCCGGATTCGAAGTTCAAACCGTCTACACGGCAGGTCTTGCCTGAGTGAAAACGATGTAGTTGTCACGCCCGGCCAGTAGTGGGCAGTGGAACTTTACAACGCGACACTCAGCAGTATAACCACTTCCTCCACAACATCCTGCTCAGCGGCTAGTTCTCCCAAGTCTTACCTAAATGCTGCGTATGGTCGCCCTGTGCTCGGGTAAAGGTTGAACTATTTGCCGCAAGTATTCGTTGCTCTTTCGGTGGCGACATACACGATGTATCATATCAAGGTTCTGTTTTAAAAGACGATACAACGCCAATAGCTGCTGAAGCACACAGCCGCCGCCATTGTTGTTTGTTCTCGACTACTGCGCATGTCCAAATGTTTCGTCTTACTGTCACAGCGTCTCCGTGTAAACGGGGCCTGAATCCGAATGGAAACGTCATGGAGAAGTTCTTTAAACGAAACAATAATGACGGCAACGGGGGGGCAGCGCTACACAAAACAGAATGCTCTTTTTAATTTCACCAACCTACCTAACTTCATTGAGCACCTAATTTTATTGCTTTTGTTGCTAAGTTTATATTGTGTTACTTATTTGACAAACATGCACTAAAACATGATTTTATATGAGCAAAATTAATTAAATGATCTTAACTTGTGCAAGGTTTTATGCATAATTAGCCAATGTATAGGTTGATATATTGATTAAAAAACATACAAATGAAGAACAGTATTCATTATTACAACATAGTGACACAAATAGCTATTAAATAAAAATGACCACAAAAGTTAAATCAGAACCATTCACTCGATTGGGCCCCAGACTACCTTGCCCTGAAAATGTTGGGCCCCAAGGTCAAAAAGGTTAAGAAACCCTGAGCTAGATGATAGAAAAGCTCTTTATTGAGGTTGGTTACTGTTGCTTGATAGGCCGGCAGTGATTTCATGACGCACAATGTCCACCCTCAAGTCCTCGTCCTGTCTTTTCTGAAGAGGTGACGTAATTACAGCACAGTTGGATCCACTCAAACACAAAGACAATGATGAAGTGGAGCTCATTAGAAATCACTTTGCTCATGATGCAACCTCGATGTGACATTCTGCATCTGAGCATATAATCAGGAGTTATGGACTATATAACCTGGATTTGGACTTGATTTTTTTTTACGTGTAATGAAGAAGACAATAAAGGTTTCTGTGTTGTCTACAGCACGGTTTATACACTCAACAAAAATATAAACGCAACACTTTTGTTTTTGCTCCCATTTGTCATGAGATGGACTCAAAGATCTAAAATTCATTCCAGATACACAATATTACCATTTCTCTCAAACATTGTTCATAAATCTGTCTAAATGTGTGATAGTGAGCACTTTTGCTTTGCTGAGACAATCCATCCCACCTCACAGGTGTGCCACATCAAGATGCTCATCAGACACCATGATTAGTGCACAGGTGTACCTTATACTGCCCACAATAAAAGGCCACTCTGAAATGTGCAGTTTTGTCTCACAGCAAAATGCCACAGATGGCGCAAGCATTGAGGGAGCGTGCAATTGGCATGCTGACAGCAGGAATGTCAACCAGATCTGTTGCTCGGGCATTGAATGTTCATTTCTCCACCATAAGCCGTCTCCAAAGGCGTTTCAGAGAATATGGCAGTACATCCAACCGGCCTCACAACCGCAGACCACGTGTAACCACACCAGCCCAGGACCTCCACATCCAGCAGGTTCACCTCCAAGATCGTCTGAGACCAGCTACTCAGACAGCTGCTGAAACAATTGGTTTGCATAACCAAAGAATTTCTGCACAAACTGTCAGAAACCGTCTCAGGGAAGCTCAACTGCATGCTCGTCGTCCTCATCGGGGTCTTAACCTGACTCCAGATCGTCGCCGTAACAGACTTGAGTGGGCAAATGCTCACATTCGATGGCGTCTGGCACGTTGGAGAGGTGTTCTCTTCACGGATGAATCTCGGTTTACATTGTTCAGGGCAGATGGCAGACAGCGTGTGTGGCGTCGTGTGGGTGAGCGCTTTGCTGATGTCAATGTTGTGGATCGAGTGGCCCATGGTGGTGGTGGGGTTATGGTATGGGCAGGCATCTGTTATGGACGAAGAACACAGGTGCATTTTATTGATGGCATTTTGAATGCACAGAGATACCGTGATGAGATCCTGAGGCCCATTGTTGTGCCATACATCCATGAACATCACCTCATGTTTCAGCAAGATAATGCACGGCCCCATGTTGCAAGGATCTGTACACAATTCTTGGAAGCTGAAAATGTCCCAGTTCTTGCATGGCCAGCATACTCACCGGACATGTCACCCATTGAGCATGTTTGGGATGTGCTTGACCGGCGTATACGACAGCGCGTACCAGTTCCCACTAATATCCAGCAACTTCGCACAGCCATTGAAGAGGAGTGGACCAACATTCCACAGGCCACAATTGACAATCTGATAAACTCTATGCGAAGAAGATGTGTTGCACTGCATGAGGCAAATGGTGGTCACACCAGATACTGACTGGTTCTGAGTCCCCAGACCCTCAATAAAGCAAAAACTGCACATTTCAGGGTGGCCTTTTATTGTGGACAGTCTAAGGTACACCTATGCACTAATCATGGTGTCTGATGAGCATCTTGATGTGGCACACCTGTGAGGTGGGATGGATTGTCTCAGCAAAGCAAAAGTGCTCACTATCACACATTTAGACAGATTTATGAACAATGTTTGAGAGAAATGGTAATATTGTGTATCTGGAATGAATTTTAGATCTTTGAGTCCATCTCATGACAAATGGGAGCAAAAACAAAAGTGTTGCGTTTATATTTTTGTTGAGTGTAGATGGCTTTCTTCTCAGCACAGATCTCTATCGCTTTCTACAGCAACCAGGAGATGAACCCTCCCTTCATTTATCTTTAATTGGATTTCCAATCAACTTGTTATCCTTCAGAGGTCTCTTTATGTCGCCCTTATTGCACTCAACTTTCTTTGGGGTGGGTCGACATTGGAAGTTTTTCTCAGCTGCTGCATAATTCATGGAAGCGAGCCACACATCAACAGGGTGACAAATCTAGAATAAATATGCTCTGAAAGATTGGATTTCCTTGATTCATTTCCCCGTGCTGCTTAACACATTTTAATTCCCTCCCACAATAACTTATAAAATGAGTTTTAAAGATCAAAGAGTGATAACGGTGGGGAGAGGCAGAATATCAGTTTCAAACAGGTTACAGAACATGTTCATCACTCACCAGCTTCTGCTGTCTGAATGAAATGCACCGACAAGATGTCTTTATTCAGTCAGTATTGAAAATTCTCCTTTTAAGTCTTACAGGGTAAATTTAGAAATAGTAGTTGCTTTTTATAATTTAAGATACAGCTGGTCCTCCTGTTAGTTTGATGCTTCCAGGAACAGTTCTTACATGTGGGGGAGACTCTCTGTGCTCTTCTGGTCTAAAACAGTTTCAGAGGGTAAAACCTGGGAAGCGAAGGGTGGCCTGCATCCCTCTTAAAATCTGAAAGGCCACACAACGTCTTCATATATGATTGGCTGTTTCCTTTGCCAGAGCAGGACTTGCATTACAGTAATGTCCATTATTTGCATTTCCTTTTGTTCGTACTGTAAATTATGAAAATTATGAAATGGCCTACAAAAATACGTCATCACTTTTCCAGAAAAAAATAATCTTTCTGATTGTGTTTTTGCAGTAGAGGGAGCGATCTCGACTCTGACTGTAAAGTCCATCTTTGTCATGTCTACTGCCTTGTTGATTTGATTCTCTGCATTACTCTACTCGGTTTCTTTGACGGCTACAGAAACAGGGCTGGTTTTCTGACCAAACAATTCTGGGGACTTTTGATTTGGAGAGTATCTGGCTCTGGAAGTGACTTTCAAAGGTTCATCTAAGAGAGCTATAGAGGACGTCAAATAGTTTCTACGATGCGGAATGAATAAAATAAAGAGGGAGCGTTCAAACAGATCCTAGAACGATGAAAAAGATCCTGCAGTCGCTTAATCCTGCTGCTTTTTCAAAAATGTGTCGGAAGAAATACTGAGTGAAATCTTGGTCAACAAAACATGCACCAGTCTCTTCACCCGCTTTGTTTTAAGCAAGGTCTGTTTATATCCAGCTTTAAAAATGACCAACACACACTTTAACCCTGTGTGTGTGTGTGTGTGTGTGTGTGTGTGTGTGTGTGTGTGTGTGTGTGTGTGTGTGTGTGTGTGTTTGTGTGTCTGAGTTCAGGCTGACTAACACGCAACAGTCTTTTAAAATTTGCCTTCAAATGTTTAGTAACTTTTCTGTGACATTAAATACAGAAAAATGAAAAAGAAACTGAGACATCAATAAAAGTGCTTCATCGAGAGTCTCCGGTTTGTTCTGAGGATAGAGAGATAACAAACCAGCATCTTCTGTTTCTTTTTCAGATGTTGTTCAGGTACATCGCTGTGTGAGAGTGAGTCACTTTTTCTCTTCCCCACTGTCTTTTATAAATTCACAAAAATAACTTAAAAGGAACAAATGATTCTTTATAAACCAAACAATCACAGCAAGGTGCCAGTTTTGTTGAAGTGGAATCAAAAGAATTCCTCACTTATTTTTCAAGTATGTTTCCAAAACAACGACGACTGGAGAATATTGTATTAAAGATATGTTATGAATTGAAGATCAACAACAGGTGATTTAAGCATTCATGTCTCACAACACCAGCCTTCCCATAATTCACAGGTCCAATTAACTGTTTGTTAACATTTGTCTCTGCATATATCAAAGATTTTAATAGATGGACCCAACTCTAAGAGTCAGTATTTTGGTGCTGCAGAGAATTCAGCTCTATGTGATGCCTGTGACTCCCAGAGAGGAGCAGGCAGCCATGGTAGAGAAAGATATTAGCATTTGAGAAAGTCAGAAAAACAATTAATATCTGGTTCAAGCCGCCCACTCTGGAGCTCCTGCTTGGCAGTGAAGACGTAAACCCACCTAACCCCCATCAGGAGCTGTGTGTGGGCGAGCTAGACTGACACAGGCCAAGAGTGATCCAGCCAGAGATCCTCTGCTTTTACAGCTCGGCAGGGAGGTAATGGAGGCCTTTTTGTGCACCCGCCATCAGACAGCATAGAGAGCTGAAGTGCGTGGGTGTGCGGAGGCTGGTGAGGTGGATGAACGGCTGCTTGAGCCCAGATAACAAAGGTAATCAGAAGCCTGAGTACAGGCTTGTTTGTTCACATTTAATTTTTACAATAGACACTTTTTAAAAGTAAAATGTATTCCTTTTTTATCAACCTGGCTCTTCTTTTCAAAGTTATGTCCCTGATATCAAAAAGATTGAATTCATTGATGAGATCTAATTTTGCAGTGACAGTAGAAAGATGTATAATGAACAAGAAGCTCAGTCTGTAATTCATTCAGGTTTCAGTAAATGCAATCCAAACAAGACTATTCAAACACCAACACAATAAAATCCTTGTTAACATGTTGCAAAATGTTTCAAAGGTTTGAAATGGTATTCTGGGTGTACTCCTTTTTCTAATTCTCCTATTTTCCTTATGATAGCTTAACTCTATTTGCATCACATCCCCGCTGCATGTTTCCTGATTTAAAGGGCTTCATTTGACGCTGTTCATAAGGCCTGAGGACATAAAACTATGTGCAAAATTCAATTACTTAATATAGCTGAAGTATATTTGAAAAGCTAATCATCTCACATCTCCTTGGATTATCAACTAGCCACAGGTTTAGATGTCTTCATTGTCACTTTGTTCACAACTCGGCTTATTTTTTTCACGTCCATCAGAAGGTTGAAATGTCACAAACAGGTGAATTCACAGAATGCCACCTGATCCCTGATCACATTTTGAATGGCCCAGTTTTACCAAAAACTTTACTACTCCCCATTCCCATCATCAAGACCATTAAAATCACTTACTTGATATATAAAATAGTGATCCTCTTACATTTGCAATACTGTAAACACATTAGAAGGTATGGTTTACATTGTCTTTAAGAACACTTCACCCACAGACTCACAGACTTTAAAGCAGACTGATGTTCCCGTACGGAGCGCTTCAGTACAATCACCTCTCGTCGAGAAGCTTCAAAATCCAGCTCTGAGTTAAAGTGAATATACATACACTCCATAAAGTCACTATACAAATTGTATATTGTCTAGTTTGATAATTGGTCAAGATTTCCCTGCTGAAACTATAAGCAGCCCACTAGGCCACTTCCTGTTCCCTTATCTCAGATCTATCAACCAATTATGTACCAAACTTCCCTCAAACTAGAGTCTGAGCAAAAGTGGGTCAGAGCTTTGTTTAAAAAAAAGCGTTGGAAGTAATCCCCCTGTCTCTTCAAAATATTTTGATGCTTGCTCATCAGCTAACATCATTACAACAGTGTAAATGTAATCAACAGCGTGTAGACTCTTCTTTATGATAGATAATAGGCACTGGCAGTGCAAAATGAGCATTCAATGGCAATTAATTTTTGTTTCATTCAATGGTTACACATTATTGGGAGTCATGACACAGAAATATAAGGTCATGAAGAAAACAATCAGCCAAAAGATTGCTTCATTGGAGCTTTTGTCCCACTGACCCACTGTGGATATATGAAAACTCTAAATGTCACAGCTTAAATTACAACTTGACCTGCTGCAAAATCTTGCATTTTAGGCCACAAAGATTAAGACAGAAGCGTGAGCCCACACATAGCTAAAAATAAGGTTATTTGTCATACTTTGGGAAAAGTTATTCAAGTCGTATAAAATTCCACTTAAGCCATGGTCAAAGACTTCGGGATCCTACTTACTGCAGGTCTCCTCTGCCTCATCAGAGCCATCAGGACATTCTGGTTCCCCATCGCATCGCCAACGTCCTGGAACACATTGACCATTCAAACAGGCAAACTCTGCAGGGGCGCAGGTCTTCCTGGCTGCTCGGCGAAGAGAGAGAGAGAGAGAGAGAGAGAGAGAGAGAGAGAGAAGGCACAGAGAGAATTTGATTAAAAAGGGAAAGTGTGAAGCCAATATGATTGTGTAAAAGCACAGTGTGTTCACAGTAGGATGTTATTTCTACGGTGAATCTGCTCAAATTATTTGAATCCCAACAATCTACTCACCTGCAGAGATCAGGCTCATCAGCTCTTGTTTTTTTTCCTCTGCAGCTTTAATATCTCTCAGTTTCATGACTCTTTTTCATCGTGTTTTACTCCCCCTCCCTCCCTTTGCCTTACTCCTCTGTGTCTCCTCCTGCCGTTCTCTGAAAGTCTAATCTCTCCTCCAGGTTTTCCATCACAGAGCAGAGAAAAGGATGCTGATTGCAGAACACTGCCGGTTCGGGGAGGTTAAACCTGTTACCTCCCAAACCTGTTTACCACAGAGAGCTACGAGCCGGCGGGGGCCACGGGCTGATAAACATGTCAAACGTGCCGGGAATCGGAAATCAGAAACATGTCAGGAAAAAAATGCCTGTTTAAGCAGAAAGAAGACAAACTCAGTGATCAAAACTTTCCCAAAAACAGCCCTCAGCTTATCGTGGTTTCTACTCATATCGTGCTGTGTGCACAAAGAAACATGCACTTCAGACACACCAAACGAGCTCTCTCTGTAAGCTGGACCTGAGAGCCAGGAGCACACAGAGGTCACAGCCATTCAATTTCCTCCTCCTGTTACTCCAGTCCCGCAGTCCAGTCTAATAAATCCACGTCTAAAAGGCCCCTCAGCTCCTGTTGTTACCCTGCCACAACTGTTCCTAAGCCGGCTCCATCTTGGCTCTGATGCTTCAAATTAGATCGAGCGTTTAGAGATGTGCAGGGAGCTTAAGCTTAGCTGAGGGGCTGTAAGGAAAGTGTGCAGGCAGTGATTATTCCACAGTCGTTCACACTAATCTAACTGCACCCACTCTCTGCGGCTCCTGATCGCTCCTGACCTTTACATCAAAGGGCAACAGAGTGAAGGTGTATGTTCAAACTCAGCACTATGTTTGAACACAGCAGGGGAGTTATGATTTAACTTATTAAGTCTATTTTACTCAGAGGAAGAGACATTTTTTTTTCAAATTAAGCGTTCATATGCTGTTGATTATCATATTAACAAGTGAGCATGCTGTTGGGAGAGATTGGCTGTGCCAGAGACACTCAAAACTGAAATCAAAAGAGAATTGGTAGAGCAAGCAGGAGCACTAAGAGGAGTCTTCCATAACAGTGACTGTTCCAAAGTAGAAATCACAACAACAAATACAAAAAGAAGTATTACAATAAATATTCCAGACCTTCACTCATCAGCTCAGTCAGACTTTACACAGACATTTTCTGAAGAGATAAAGTTGTCAACCCAACTTTATGCAGACTGGCAAGAAACTTTCGTGTGAACCAGCTCTGCTTACTTCAGCAAAACAATATCAAAGTACATCTGGAGTGATCAAAGAATGATTCATGAATTATTACCAAACATTTTTTTTCTCAGATCATATCTTAGCTAGTGCTCACATGAAGTATACTTTTCTTCCTCCCTTCTAACATAGAAAAGTCTAAAAAAAAATCCAAGTGGCCTTGTCGTGTCTCATCTCCTCTCATTTCAACTCCATTTTGCCTCTCATCATGCGCTGGAAGCCCTAAAATGTCAGCTTCAAAAGTCTGTATCTTATTGTCGGGCTGATGGACTCCAAGATTCGTTGCACGTCGTATAGGGTACTTTCTTTTCGTACCTTGTGAGCTGGACAGTAAAGACAGTTGGGACTGCTTAGAGATGCAGTGAGCAGATCAAACTGTATTCAGTCCAATGACAGTTTCGGTCACTTAAGAGTTATCTATCATGCGGTTTGACCTCCTCTTACTGAAGTCCAGCAGCAACAGTTCAGGTCGGACTGCCACAGAGAAGCACCATGATTAGAGAGTGCCTGTCTCTTATTCTAAATCTGGTTTAATTGCCTCATTCACAATTATCTCCTGTGTCAAAGAGCCAAAGTCAAAGCGATAACGGCTCACACTGGCCTGCTGATGCTATCATAAGAGAATTATGAAATGTGTAGTAGTGTGGCTGTGATCGGACATGAATGTGTTTTCAAGCTCTTACCACAACCAGAGACCCGTCTCATTTCACTTCTAGGACTTTTCTCTGCACACAGTAATGAGCTGATCCCGTTAGACGACGGAGTAAAACGCTCCCTCCACTCTCTTTGTTCCTTCACATCTCCCCCTTCAAGCCTTTTAGGTTTTTCACCACAGAAATAAAGACATTTTGGTTTGTTTTTTGGGGGCTTTTCCTTTGTACAGCTTAAGTGCCACTTGTGTCCTCATTAGAGAGCAATAATGTGGGCCTTTGTTTAGAGGTGAAGACGGATGATTATGGGGCAAACAGGGACAGTGACATGCTTTTAACCAACACCTCCCTCAAGTGTAAGAACTAATTAGTGGTGGCTCACGTTATAGAAAAAGAAACAGTGTTGTCTCCTGCAGAACACAAACACAAGTTTAAATGACCTGGATAAGCTCTGTTCATGTTTCTTCCTTTTAAGACTGGGTTGTCATTTCTGGTAGTATTTTTTTTTTTTCATGAATTCATTCACTTGTAACTTTTGTGAATGCAGGATTTTAAATCTGTCTACCATCCTAATACTAAGATCAGTCATGTTTTAGATCTGTCTGAAAGAAGTATTCGTAAGACACCTCGTAGCAGCAGATCTATATTTGGATAGGAGCCAACTGTATTGAATGCTGAGCTGAAAAGGAAATGGGATTTGCTTCGATTGAAGAAATGTTCATGTCTGACAGTTTAAGGTAATGTCTTCATTTTTAGCGTTATGGAAGTGTACCCAAATTAAAATACATTTGTAGACAGTACCTGCTAACAGAACATAAGCAGATCTGTTACCATGAAATTTTGTCAGTCATTCATGTCACGCTATGCTTTGTCTGACCTCGGCCGAATAAATAAGATAATTCACAGTCTGTCACGATTTATCATTGAACAGAAAAAACATCCCCATCTAACAATTCATTTTCCTTAGTCTCATGTTTGGATGGACAATGCTGGTAATGATAAAGATAGAAACACTGGAAATTGTCCAACAGGCCCAAAAGGGGGATTTCAAATAAAGGCTTATCATAAAGATGACGACAGCATTAGGCTATAATAAGATCACACACATTTTCAAACCTATTTATCACTTGTTTAGGAAGGTGTGGTGGTGAAGGTAGAATGCCAGCATTAAAGGCGATAGATTAATTAGATTCATAACACCCTTCAAATCTTGGAAGATAGGATGCATTAAAATTCTTATTCAATTAATTCATTAATCAGACTCCCATGAGATGAGAGGAAAGAGAGAGCTCACGAGGAACCCGAGGCCAAGCAGCATGACTGTCTTCGAGAAGTCATTTGATCGCACGACAAAGACGTGAAAAATGTAGATGTGTGCCGTGGTCTCTGCAGTTCATACACACAGTGCCATTCCTCTCCTCGAGTCAGAGCTTCTTACCCCAAACTAAACTCACCTCTCCTTTCAGTGAAGGTCTATGGGGGCCATGGTTCGCTTGGCAATAACTACCTAAGCCGGCTCTTGCCATCTGCTAGGAATGACTATGTGTTTTAATTAGGAGAGGTTTGAAAATGTTGAGATGGTGGGGGGTGAAGGGGAAAGTGACATGAGAATGAGAAGAAGGCTTTGGAAAGAAAGAGGTATTACAGACATGAGTAATAGCAGCAGTGATGGGGAGTGACATGCACAGTAATATTGCTTTATGGAAGCCTAATGGAAAGTGTGATAGTGAATAAAAACAGGCAATATTACAGTAGATGGCAGGGATAGCACTTACTGAACGTTAATCCCTCTGACATGCACTGCATGCGTATAAACTCTCTCTCTCTCTCTCTCTCTCTCTCTCTCTCTCTCTCTCTCTCTCTCTCTCTCCACACAAACAGTGGAGCTCCCTGTTGGACTGTGAGTAGGAGATTTTCCTCAAAGAGAAACACCTTTAGGAACGACATCTGGGGAAAACAAATCTAAAGAAAACACACAGACGAAAGCATTCCTGTGTTGTGAGTCACTGATCTATCATGCAGCATTACAAATGGGATGTGACACAGACAGAATAAGGGTCATGCAATGGGGAGCTCATCCAGCCATGTTTATTTCTCCTGGAGGAGGTACAATGGGAAGATGCTCCACGCTCCGGCAACCCCACCTGGAGCCTGCTCTCCTGTGGGGCCGATACTGTCGACATTTATAATCCTTTTTTTATCCGTCTGAAACACAGCCATGTGTGGATGTGTGGGGTACACACAGTGAGGGTTTGCAGATAATCTGGGTTGATGTTTACATGATTATCAGATATGAGGATGTCAGCTCTGCTTACCAGCCATGTGACAGATTTTCCTCAGCGTCTGTAGGTGTTGTGTGAGTGTGAAAACCGACATGAGCCTTGTGTCTTCAGGAGCTGCTAACAGGCTTTAAATGTTTCAAATCTGTGAAGATGCTTGTCCATGGGTTTTTGTTCGTCGATCAGTCACACATCGCCTCACATGAGCCCCGCCCCCAAATAACAAACATCAGAGTACACTGCGTCTACATGGATCCAACTGGTACCTCAGAATTACACAGGCCACCAAAGAAACTGTCAGACTCTTATTGTAATACAAAATCTTAAGCTTGTTAGTATATAGTTTTGGGTTGCTTAGCAACAGTCTTGTTTGCCTTAAGCTCAGTAGAAAGATCCATAAAGGGAATCAAATGAATGATAATAAATAAAGGCTGCTTTATGGAAGCTCACACACTGGATATCTTTTCCCTGCGTTCGACCTTCTGATCAAATCACAGCCCTGCTGATATTCAGACAAACTCACTTTTTTTAAATATATTTTATAATAACCAAACATAATTTTTTAAGCACAAGAAACGACTACTTGTGAAACCTTAGTGTGTATATCTGGTATAAAAAGGCCTCTGGACTCAACGCACCTTAAAACCAAGCTCACAGACCAGAGCAGCAGATAGCCTTCAGTCACCGGACAGTCAAACACACGCACACAACCTAAGCCTGTGAAGAAACTCCTTTTTTCTTTAGCATGAGGGATATTAATGACAGCTCCTTCCTTTAGAGGCTTAATAGGTAATGCAGTGATAAGCACATTCTCCTGGGCGTCACAAGACAAATGGCCTCATTAGCTCAGAGAAAAAGTCAGGGAGTGTTGTTGAAGCAGGAAACGTAATGTATCCTGTATGTCGGCTGAAACCAAAATGTAAATGAACAAAACCTTCTCAATGAATGGGATATCATTGTAACATCGCAGTTTTGAGACAAGCTGTTTATGAAAATGCTTCTGCGTGTGATTATAGGATTCAATTAAGCTTATTACAGTGTTGAGGTTTGTTTGAAGTGCCAGATGCACAGGCAGACATTTCTAATTTTCTATATTTTAAAGTGTCTTAGGCTCTGTGTCCACTTCACATTTTTTTCTCAGCGCCAGCGTCTTTTTTCAGTTTTTTTTAAATCAGTGGAGAGTGTTTGCAGCAGAAAGTGGCTGTCTGGATGAAAAATGCAGCGCCCGACGTCTCTGTCGTTTTTGTGTGTGGCCACTCCTGCAGTCAGGTTGAAATTCAGCTTTTTAAAAATGTTTGATATTCCCCATCTTTAGCCTCCTACGGATCGTATCTCGTTTCTGCATCCTCTTTGCTTTGCTTTGTTGGCTGGGGTAAAAAACAATGTTAAATAAAAAAAAAATGCAGTAACAAGTCACGGAGTCATGTCAGTTATATGTCTGTTGTCTACACACTGTTGTCATAGTGACAGGACGGACGTGCAGCGCTTTCCTTCTCAGCAAACAAATGTTTCAAGCATACAATCCTGAGCGCACAGCCAGCGCGTTTCTTCCCAGAGAAAACGCCAGGTGGACACGAGGCCTTTTCCACGAGTTAACTTACGATAGAAGCTCAGCTTAGCTAAATCAAAGAGTCCTAAAAGTTAGTAAGTAATTTCTCCTGTTGATTCAATCCCCGTAACTGTCAATGAAGGAAGTCACTCCACGTCAGTCAGGTCTATGTGGAGAGCAGAGCGCCACAGGAACCTGCAGGAAAACACCAGGCTAAATGTAGCAGCGCTCTGACTCAGCACCGCTTGATGGAGTATTGATTTAGCAGCCACAGAGTAGAGGCATCTACAGATTACACATCACTCTCTCTGGCTGCATTCATTTAGTCTTCAGGATAAATTAAGTAAATCAAAGTTACAAGTATGGCAGATTATTAATCTATTTGAAGAGTGTGTGTATTTGTACTTTTGTGTCTTTTTCAGTAAGCATCAACTGTGGTTAAAATGTAAAATTTGCTTTGATTTGATGTCACATCAATGTGATCAAATCAATACAATTTCCCTTTAGCTTCAGTCAAAGGATGCCAGAGGAAAGGGAGGTTACTTAGTGTTGCTAGCCAGCATTTCTTTTGACCTTGTGAGCTGATTATAAAGACACATACTGGGCTTATAATAGCTCTCTGAATGCTAAAAGATGTATTGTTTCCCCCCTCTCCAAACCAACTACCTCCCTGTCAGCTCACATTGGCACAGACACCTCCTGACCAGGGAGGAGCCAGCGCAGGGTCAGCCGGCAGAGTTTCTTTGAGGCGGCCAGAGAGTGATTTATAGTGAAGACGCTTAAGTTCAGCCTGGATATATCTCAGGAGATCTGCCCAAGTGTGAAAGAGAGACATCAGACAGCGATACAGGAGGCTGTTCTCTTGAGGAAGCAACAGGGCCCAGCAGAGCGTTGTATGTATACAGAACAAATCCCTTTTTATCACTGAGTTTTCAAACATTTAAAGCATTTTTTTTCATGCTTATGTGACAGTCCACTTCCTCTTTCCCTGCATGCTCAGATGGAGCATGCACGGACATAGCACCACATAGTGAAATCATACCCATAAATATAACTGAGATAACGCACGTATCAGTGTTTACAAAAATAGTGTGCCACTGATCTCATATCTGCACACGTACACGTAGCACTGCATGATCCCCGCTCCATGTGTCTGACCTTCTGCTACTCCCTGTTTTTATCTGCGATTACTAATATAAAAAATAGTTTATATACAGCCATATGTCGACATTTTCCTGCTGAAGGTTGGCACCTTTTCTGTGACAAAATCTATACACGAGCGACACAGCAGGTCAAAGCCAGAGGAGAGTGAACATATATAGTCAAACAGGCAGACTGTTCTGTTTAAGATTTTACAGAATAAAAGGGTGAAAAGATTACAGATTATGCAAAAACTTGTAAAACTCAAATTCCTAATGTTGAGATCTGTTGAGGTCAGTCAAAAAGGTGTCACATTCTTATATTGAGGACGCAGAAAAACGACGGCGCCTCCTCCACCAAAAAACCTGGTCCATGGTCTAAAGTGTAAAGTCTGTGGTGCAGTTTGTTCCTGATATTGGGATCTGACACTACGATTGGTTTGATTTATGTTACACCCAAAACACACCTATATGTATAATCACGCCACATAATCCATCCTCTTTGCACTCTGTGTCTGGCTTCTTGCCCGACTCATTGCACAGCATGTGCTGAATAAATACCACAATAAAGTCGTACACATCCCAAATCATTCTGCACCACATGCTTTAGACAACATGCTTTGTACCGTCAAAAAACAACCCGATGAGTCAAAGACTGAAACTGATTTTTATTTTTATTTTTAATTGAGAATGACATGACTCTTTCAAATGTACTGTCAACAACATGTTTTTAAAAAACTATTGCCACTAAGGACGGGAAATGTTCGGTTTGGAGATGGGACTTTTGGCTTGTTGAGTCACAATTTAAAAGCCAGCCTGTGTGATGGTACAATACAGAGCTGCAGAAGTGAACATAGCATGGGTATCCTTCACATTTGTGAATGTCACCATTAATGCTAAACCAATATATATGAGCTTTGGAGCAACAGAGAAGATGATGTCTTTTTCAGGGGAGGCTGTGCTTATTTCATCAAGGCAGTTCCAAACCATTTCCTGGCATCCTATTCCAACAGCAGAGAAAAAGAGTTGAAGTGATTAAATTGTCTGCCTGCAGTCCTGACTTGTCACCTACTGAAAACATTTGGATCATAATCAAGTGCAAGAGAGACCTTGAACTGCTGAACAGCTGAAATCCTACATTTAGCAGGAGTGGTAAATAATCCCACCTCCATAAATAAAGACATTTGCGTCATTAGTTCCCTAAACCCTCACAGTATACTTTAAAGAAAAAGTGACACAAGACAGCAGTAAACATCATCCTGAATCAGCTTTTGTGAAACGTGTTGCTGGTAGTATTATTTACAAAGTCCTACCTTTTTTTTCTGATTGAGCAAGTTTATATTGACAGTCTCACTTGTGTCTGACAATTTCATTATTCTACATTTTGTGGAAGCTGATGTGCTAAGCAAGCTCACACAGCGTTTACAGCTCTATTAAATAGCTTACACTGTCAGCAGCCCTCCACCATCCCTGTTGAGTGAAACTATCTTCACATGCAGCAGGTATTCACTGGAAACTCTGAGTTTCTTTTAGAAAATGGTCATCTACAGCTCACCCATAGGTCCAATGCTTACTGTTCCCTACCTTATCTCTTCTTATTACAGACATCAACTGTATAAACATGAAACAGCTTAAATTTGAAGCATGCACAACCAAATGATCTGTCATTGCAGCAGTGCTGCATACATTGACTGTCGCTACATTTTAAGTCATGAAAAGAGAAAGACAGACAAGGAAATAAAGATGAAGCTGCAGACGACTACCTCATCCAGTTAAAAACGTTATGTTGTTCATTTATAAAACATTATAACCTTTCAAATGCTTGGAAAATGATCCATCGTATAAAAAAATCAAATAGTGCAGACAGGCTTTCGTTCAATGTACCAATCTATGCTATGAAACCGTGTTGAGCACAGTGACATGCTCGGCTTGCTTAGCCTACATCTTGCAGGTTGCTGTGATTCATTATTGGCTGATAAATGAATCGAATGACGGCAATTAATGAAGCGACCTGCATAAAAAAAACACAATGCTGACAAGTTTGATTCCACTATAGCCTCATGCTTACTATTTCTTATTGTACAGTTAGCAAATAGATGTGTGACATGCATTAAGCTGCAGTCATATAGTGTAGAGTGGTACCCATATCCAGGAGGCTTCAGCTTCCTCATCAAAGAATCAGGACATAAACAAATAACTATCTATCATGAGTTATTACCATATCATTGAACAACTGAGATTAACTTGTAAGAATATAAATGATGCTTATCTTTATAACATTCAGCCTATGGGTGTACTGTGTCTCCTTTACCTCCTTATGGTAATGCAGTGATGTAACCCTGCTGTAATGTCATATAATTCTACTACTGTAGGGAGTAACCTAGATTCAGCCAGGAATATTAGGTCTCATTATTGAGTCAGAACTATTGTTGTAAGAGCAGTTACAGCATTGTATTTGGCGGTGCAGGTTCTGCTCTCTGGGGAGGTCGCTGTATGAATTTCAGCAGTCTGCTAATGATTCAGCGGGGGGCACAGTCAAACCCCAGGGGTGTGAGAACACAGCCAAGCGTACACATATCACTGAGACGTGGAAGATATAGCTAGAAGACGAAGGCCTGAAGAAACAGATGACAGGAAACTCACACAGATAGAGGAGCTGATGATGGAGGGAGAAGACAAGGTTACCAGTCTGCAGCAGAGCAGCTGGTACAAACTGCAGGGACACAACTCATATCTACTTGTTTTGAGTTTAAAGTGATTTGTGCAGCAAAGACTTAGATTTTCTGCCCGAAGAAGGGCAATGATTCTGTGATTTTCAATGTACTGTGACTTAAAAGTTCTAGCATAAAAAGTTACACAGCTACTTAATGAAACACCTTTGCATTGTGCAGAAGAAGCGTTTTGGCAGAGAAATCTAATTACAGTGGGCAGAGACAGAAGCAGGAACGGATATAACAGCAGGCGTTTCAGGAACCAGCCCTTACTGCTGTTTCATAATCCAAGGCAAAGGTCAGACAATGTGTACCTCATCCAAATTAGGAGCCATTGCATGCGCCTGAAAAATCCTTCCCAAGTTAAAAAATCATCACACACCAAAAAACATCAATCTAATCCTCCCTCACAGATAGATGCAGCTCTTTCAAAAGATAAATGTTATAAGCTTTATTTTGATAAAAGCCAAATTCATTTAATTCACTCACAAAACACAAGCCTTTGCACAAGGAGCAAAGCACTGCTGAAACAAAAAGTCATATTGTCATGGTAATAAAATCAGTAGGGAACTATAGGGAGGCGGCATTGTTCACAACAAGAGCTAATTATTTTTTACCGAAAACAAAAATGATCATGCTTTAGTACAACAAGATTCAAATAACTGGTAACTTTCTCAAACTCACTACGCGAGCTTTACAGTAACAAAGCAACTCCTCATCTTCATTCCCTTCATAGCCCTCGTTATACTCAATGTTTGGCGTCACAGGTGAGGTCGTTACCACGCGACTGGATTTAACAATTTCACAGAGCAGACAGTCAGCTCAGTGACGTGGCCAGTGTTGATGTTGACTCCTCACATTACTCAGTCCTACAAGCAGCAAAGGCCAACTAACATCATCATCGTCATGTCACTGGAAAAATACTACAAACTGAAAAAAGATCATATCGAACGTGTTTTTAACAGACATCAATGTCTCCATATAGAGTATATTATTGGAGGTAATGGAGACTTGAGGACTGAGCGTCCACATTTACCCACACAGAGAAATCTGAGCTCTCCAAAACACTGTCAAATACAGTGAAGACAACACAACGTTTACATAGATATAATAAAGGTCTCCTTTTTAGCCGTTTAAGAATCTAATAGACAAGCTTGTTGCTGCAGTCTGTCACCTGCCCAACGTTTTGGTAATAAAGTCTCCCTGGAATTTAAAAAAAAACAAAAAACCGGAGAGATACAATTTGATTACAGGTCTCTGAGACAAACTGCTGACTTCTCCTCTGCTGCTCTTCCCCTCAGAGACTCTCCTCCACGCTTCAGTGCGAATGACTCCAAATCAACACAACAGCCAGATGCTCCTTCTCCGTCTGAAACGCTCTACAGTCTGCAGCCTACACTTTAAACCACAATCCTGCTCCATGTCACTTACATATTCTCCCATCCTGCTTTTGTGTTATTGAGTCCTGATGTGCTGCATTTCTCATCACAGCCACAGCGGTTCATTCAAACCTTTTTTCCCCAGACAAGCATCGATCAGACTCTCCGTTTTTAACCTTTAATGATTCAGGGAAGCTTCACTGCACAAACATAATCGGCCTCACGATGCTTTGCCTCACTTTTAAACTCTATGCACTTCCTAAAACTCACTGCTATCAAGAGAAAGTGTTGTCTTTCTTTTCAATATGAGCTTAACGCAGCTCCACTGCAGCAGATGTAGGTTCTACAGCTTGCTCAAGGCAGTTATTCAAAGATGTTTGGGGAAAGAGAGGAAGGGTGTTTATCTTTTTCTGAAGTAGCGATAAAAATCTCCATTCTCTGAAGACCACATCTTCAAGGCTATTGATGTGCATGTATGTCACTGTTAAAAACAGATCTAGGGAAACACTTTCACCACAAACATACTCTCATAGACTCTCAGAAAATCTTGTCAGGGAAAATAAGCACTTTGACTTTACAGTAAAACAGTGCACGTTCATTCATGATTAATTAGGTGCACTGAATTAAGCATGCAGCTAACAAGATAGACTAAATGTTTAAGACATTTTGGGTCAACAAAGCATGCCCAGTGTACCCTTAAACTGCGCTGTTGCAAGGCTATACTTAAGTCTGACATATTGAACTTCTCTATAAAGCATCTATCCCTCTTTTACAGCAGATGTAGAACAAGCACGACTCACTCATGAGAGCGATTAGATAAACTAAAATGATATTAATGTGTAGTATCCCAGAGTGATGTCTCCCCTCATGTGGACAATCTCCTCTCAGTTTGAATGCAGCTGCAAACAGGAGACACTCTTCTTAATCATTATCCATCCATCAAAAGTAATTATTACTCCAGGACCGAACACCATCACTCACCATTGAGAGCAGACGGACACAATCAGTTAAGACTGCAGCAATCAAAGTCCTGGTTGGCCTATCATTTAAAGATGAGTTGGCTGTGGGAAAACGGCACCTAATTAAACTGTATTAGTTCATGTCCTGTTAGGCAACATGCAACGCGAGACACAAACTCATTCACATCCTGTAAGGGGCTTTATGAAGGTTTTCTCTGGACAGAGCATCTAGGTCACATGATTTATCAGGTTATCTGACATTGTTTAGTTCGCCTGATCAGAATCTGTCATGGTGCATACAGTATGATGGTCATAATCATACTGATTTTTTACATAAAACAACTAAACTCTTTTGTTTCACTAATATGATGAGGATAACATGTTCAACTATGGTTACAGAAATGTGTGTATTTCTCTTGATACATTGTCAGATTTGGGTTAGAAAAGGTAGACAGGGAAGTTCAGGGTTAAAACAGAAAAGAAGATCTAAATAAAGTAGAGCTGAAACGATTCCTCGAATAACTCGAATAATTCGATTACAAAAATTCATCGAGGTATTTTCGCTGCCTCAAGGCTTCGTTAAGTTTTTTTTTTTTTTTTGCGTCATCAAAACTTTGGTATGAGTACAAAACACGTTTAATGTAGCTGCAGCTACCTGCTCCTCTCTCTGACACACAGACACTTCAACACGCACACGCGCGCACACACGCACACGCGAGCGCGGCGTGCCCCTTTTAACTTTTAGTCAGCACACAGTTGATCCGTGATCCATACGACCCAGTCGGGATCCGGTCAAACGGTCGGCTTTTCTCCGTTCACTCTCTCCGTGTTTGCAGCTAACATAACGATTGCAGCGTCCTCACAGTCTCTGTCATAGACGCGTCTATAGTCTCTGTAGTCTGTGAGCGCGCTGAATGCACGCGCTGCAGGAGCAGACAGAGACACACTTTTAATAATATACAGGCTGATTATATTAAATCTCTAATGTCTTCAAAGCTAAATCAAGACAGAACTTGTTTGTGGAATAATAATTTAGCAAATATATATTTAAAGTTTCTCAATTTCCTTATCTGACATAATGATTGATTCTGTGATTGATTCAACAGAACATAATGCTTTCTCAATTAAATGTACTGTAACAGATGTGTAGGCTACACAAAACAGTATTTGCTATTTCAGCCATTAAAACGTGTTTGGCCTGTATTTTTAATTTACCTGCCGCCTTGACCAGTGAATCAAAAAGTTCATTTGGGACCCTGTCAGTAATATGGTGAGTGTCAGCAGCTGTACAGCAGAGGTGGTTGGCTGTAACAAGCAGGCGTTACCACGGTAACTGCAAAGAAGCAGGTTTGTAGGGACGACCCAAGACGAGTTAAAACTTAATTAAGCAAAAGTATGATTTATTCAATTACTCGATTAATCGACAGGATATTCGATAGAATACTCGATTACTAAAATATTCGATAGCTGCAGCTCTAAACTAAAGCACTTTGATGATGAAGTCGATGCAGGTTGATACTGATAAAAAACACAGTTTCAGTACTTTGTATATATTATATGCTCTGTTGTGTTACTCTTAACAGCAAACTTGAGCACAGGAATGTCCAACCACATTGATAAAAACTAAACAATGATCCTCTTCATCTTAAATATAACTAGGCCTGTTTGTTTGTTTGTTTTGGATCTCCATTATTCTCTCTGAGGTCCGCCTGGGCGATAAAATGATAATTGTCTCAATATACATTTTCTCAGTATAAATATGACAAATGTTCAATAAAAGATTTAAATAACTAGAACCTCAATGTCGACTAATATAAAGCGAAGAGGTTATGGTCATGTGGTCTATGAGGTCATTTTACCAATTTAATCTTTGTGCCACTTATACAGAGTGATAAGACTTAACAACAGTAACACAGTCCCCTCTTAAACTGGCTGTGCAAAGGGGCTTTTTTTCTCTAAATGGTGAAACGTGATTAAATCATCATCTCATTAGATGTGTTGTAGAGTGGCCTATACCAACACACCAGTGTCTGTGTCCTACTAATGTAATGTTAACTTTAAAGATGGTTCTAAAGTCTGTCATTAACATGAGACATGAAGAAGAACACTCCAGAGAGACCTTCAGGAAGGTTGAAATCTATGACTTTCGAGGAGCATTCCATTAAGCGTCTTGAGTTTACAATAGGTCTGGATTTAAGAATAAATGTTAAAAGTGCCACTCTAAATCTCAGTCAGCCAGATGCATTAGAGGAGCCTGAACACAGGCTCTCCTGTATGTGGAAATGTGTGCCACAATGGATTATAGTTCCTGTCTACTATCTGAGGGACTGTAATGGGAATTGGGAGATTAGTCTTTTAGCTTGAAAAAAGAATGAGCCACATCTCTCTCTCTCTCTTTATTTCCAACTCCCCCTTCTTTTTCGCTTTCTTTTTCCTGCAAAGACCTGACTCCAATAACACGACACATGAAGCCAGATGCAGGCCGTTGTATTTCTCAGAGACCCTCGAGAGTCTAGAGACTAAGGGATTCAAATTGGTGTGACGAGCCAGGGAGAGCAGGGTCTTACATTTCCCACTTCAGACGTAAATTAGCATAACTGTAATTCTGCCCGAGGTCAAATCTCTTGTTCTAGAAAATCTGCCCCCAGCAACAAGACAGCATAATTAAGACACAGTCACATTTGGGTCCCAGCTGTAGTTCGCCTTTGAACATAACCCAACAGCTATGTGAAAACAAAACGTACACACATTCACCCAATTCTGCACGTTTCAGTAAATCTTGCATTTTCAGTTGTCTCCAAGCCTCACACTTCTAAGTTGTTTGTTTGTTTTTCGTCTATCCTACAAACACAAACGGGACACAGACAGGAAGAAGAACGTCACACACACACGAACTGAGGAAGTCTGAGAGTGCTGATCTTCTTTAGTGTGGGCCCCCGATATGCCTGCTTTCCAGTCAAAAGAGTCCAGCAGCCTCCCACCCACAGACTCAGATTACTCACACCATGACTAAAGGCTTCTCCTCATCAGCAGAGCTGCTGGTTTTTTAGCAAAGTAGCACCAGGCAGCTAACATTCAGGGTGGGCGCAAAATGTGTGATATTTCAGATAAATAATTAACCTCTCCAAAAGTCCTGGGGGTCAGAAGGCTGATTGAGGTCTGAATTCTTGCTAAGAAAATGACTTATAGCAGTAACAAAACAAAACAAAAAAAAAAGGCTACATGTACATTATTTAACACACAATCCTGTCAAAGCAGAGAGCTCACTCTTCTTTGTTTGCAATGCAACAGTGTATGCATCATGTGCTGCATCTTATACATCGAGATGAACGAAAGGCTGCTTCTTATAGTGAGCGTCAGTGTGACTATCCTGAAGGTGACACAGCAAAGACGCTCTTTATTACGGTTTCACTCATGCATGTAAAGCTCAGATGGCTCCAATTAAAAGCATGCTTCATTTGAAACAGCATTTCAGATGACCTCACTAAAACCAAGAGGAGAGAAGTGAATCATTTGCTGTTTTTATGAAAATCCTCGCCATGAAGCAGCACTGGTCTACATGTTACAAAATAAAACTGGTTCAAAGCAGAGCTATAGGTAAATTAATTAGGGCAAACCTCCATAACAGAATTAACCCGATAGGTTAGAAGAAGTTATATGAAACTGACATTGCTGTGACATTATATCTCTGTTTTATCTTATTGTGTTGTTTTGTGATGTACATCTTTGCCTGACAGTTCCATACTTCAAACTGCTTTGTGTAAGTGGAGCAGGAGAGCTGCCAGGTGATCCCAGATGTCTGAGAGGAAGAGCAGATGTTCAGCAGTGTGACTGAGCATCCCATAAAAGATCCTTTGCTCATCTTCATTCAAACCAAGCAGGTGCCATGGGTTTTAATTTGGTCGTCTTGCTGGAGAGAGTGAGAGTTGACTTTAGCAGATCGCTCCACGTCTCTTTCAATACTCGTTTCTGTTCAGTGCATGCATGATAACTTCCAGATTAAGCATAAAACAGGAAACTTAACCCTACTGAAGGAGAGACTACAGGTGATTTATTTACTTTATCTGTTGTGCATCTCAACAATAAGACTGCAAAACAACCAAAATCAATGACACTGCAGCACTCTTCATCTCTGCTCCCACCCCCACCCTCTGCTCCACAACAACACCCTCCCTGGCTGCCTTCCACAGGGCCTCCTCTTTCTTCCCTACCATTTTTCTCCACTCATCATCACTCTTTTCTTCTTTCTGTGCGGATCTCTGTCACACCAGATTACATCATCGTCTTTCACGTTGAGTACGCGCAACAAAAATATTGCGTTTGAGTTTCTGTGAAAATCAAGCTGTTCTTTCGGAATCCTTGAATGTGGAGGAAATGTGCGTGTCTGTGTGCGAACATATGTGTGCATGCACACTAGCAGCTGATGGCTATGCATTTAAAACATATATGGCGAGGCAGAGCTGAGCGGCTTTGATCACAGATAAATGCGTGAGGTCAGGAACGACACAGAGAAACCATCTGCCAGGAAACACTTCTTTCTGCTTTCTATCAGCATCACATTTCAAGAAAACTTCTGAGTACTGAGCTACAACACAGCCGGAATAAATCTTGAATTAGCATTAAATACTTATATGGTCCATGATTTAAATATAAGCTTTCTAAATTAAAATGGGCACGGCTGACCTTTCCTGATATGACATCTGCTTTTCCCTTTAAGGGCCTGCAGAAATCTATTTAAAGTTACACATTAAGATGGGATTAAAGAAAAAGAAAAAAAAGATGGTGAATAATTTCATTTCAAATGCAAAAATCTATTGGAGAAGATTTGGGAAACTGTGTTTTCTCAAATGCACCTTTGTTTCTAAATCCGGATGAAACCTTTGCACATTTTCTAAACATTCTAATTTTATTCCTGGTGGACCGTACACAATCCTTTGATTGATACAAGACTGCACATTCAAACTAAAACTTAAATGTTGGCTGCCTTTTTTTAAATCCCATTCTTTAGAGGAGTTAGGAAAAAGAAAAAGGCTGCAGAAATCTCCGTCTAAAGCTGCAAAATAGAGCCTCAGACTGTTTGTTATGAAGTGTCATTTTTCATTTAACTGGTCCTATTTTTACTATGAAGCATCATTCAGCTTCAGCTTATTGGATGGCTGGTTTTGTGGGGATAATCTGACTGTACCCGTCTGATTCAGAGCTTCTCCTATACCTCAGAATATTCCGCTGAGTAAATTAGTCCAGGGCTGTATCTTATTTGCAGTCATTATTCAGGTAATTCAATGTTTGACAGAATAAAATCCCCATTACACTTTAGCTCATCAAATCTGCATTTAAGAGGCACATTAATCACCAATCCTTCCCTGACAGTAGAGGGAAGCTAATTCAGCTTTACTCCTACAAAGACTAAAACCTTCTCAACATTATTGCACCCACATGCAGCACATGATTCAACTGTGGCTCCATAAAGACCAGCTCAACCAATTCAACCCTCTCAATCAAATATGTTTACGTTTGTACTCCTGAACTGCCTCGTTGTTTAAAACCCCGGCAGGTTTTGGAGAAGTGTCTGTTTTGCAACAGAATCTGTGAATTCCTAGTAAGGTGTTTATAATGAGTGAGCTTCAACGTGCCCAATTCAAGCTGAAAATCAAGACAGCTTATAGAAACTTACATTGACAACATTTCACATTTTGGATTGATACTTAGTTCTAATATGATGATCAATTGCATATGCTTTACTGTGGATTTGGGGTTTCATGGCTTTGAGGCCTACATGGCATGTGATCTTTATAACCCTTTGACATTTCACGATCAATAAGCCGTAGTAGAAATCAATACGCCGGTGAACAGATACTGAACACAACTGATAGTTGGAGCACTGAGGGGTAAATTGCAGATGATAATATCTAGACTTACTGAATTTCACAGTCCAAAAACTAATTGCATCAAGCAGATAATTTTTTTGTGGTCATATATTGTCATTACTCCTACACGGCCCTTTGGAAAGAAAACACTGGCCATGGCTAAGCAGGCTCATGGGTTGTGATGGGTGAGTCCATGGTGGAGTCATTCAGGCAGGTGGGATGATCTTGGATTGCGTGCTCGGCTCAAACATTGTGATGGTGGCGATGTAATGAGTCACTGTGTATCAGGGTCAGTCGAGGGGATTGTTTCTACTTCTCTGAGTGGAGGTGATGCTCATAATTCATCTCCAGCTACACTGAATCATCAATAAAAAGAAAGAGAGACTTAGGGCTTTGGCTGCTGTGTCACAGCCATTTGCTCATCATACTCATTCACTACCACGCTCTCAGCTGAGGCGCCTCGTTACCCTGGCCAGACTTCAGAGTGTATGATGTCCTCTATAGGGCCATGATGAGTGTGTGTACTCAACCACAAATAGATCAATCAAAATCAAGGGAGACTTAAAGGCACGCTCAGCCAATCCCCGACATCCCCCGAGCTGTCTGAGGAGATTCACAAGCACGGCAGTCGAGTCACATGAAGTGGCATTTTTCACAAAAGTGAATCACAAGTTGCAAAGAGGCCACACTTCCTGCAATGTGTGCCAACATTCTCCCTTGTGGCTCTGTTTTTTTTTTTTTCCTGACAGTAATGCTGCATGAAAGGCGCTGTCTGCCTGGATGCCTGTGGACTCAGAGGGCTGGGTTCACAGAGCAGGCAGCCCCCCCCCCCCCCCCCCCCCCCCCCGCAAACAGCCAGCGTGCGTCAAATTAATTTTGAGCTAACCTGGCTTCATTTCACGTATTCTACGGAGAAACTCTTACAAGAACAAGAACTATGTTTCAATCCAAACTGGATTTCAAAACTAGCTCAGCTCTCATTAAAAAAACAATAATATGTTCACCACATACAAACCCAGACTGTCCTCATTTTTTCAATTTAACAACATCGCTCAGTAGTTGAGAATTGTCTGTGGCATCTGCAGCCACTATTTCCTACTTTACATCTATTGTAGAGTTCGAAGAACATTGTTGTGCAACAACACATTTGATAGTGTCAAAAAAGCGTTTAATGTGATAAAGAACCAAAAAAAAAGTACATCATTGAGGCATTTGGATTCTCTCCATTGTATTTCAAACCTTTTTTGTGCTTTTTAACAAACTCAACTTTAACATGAATGCACTTAAAGCACATTGTTTTAGAATCCACTGTTGAGCTCACACAGAAAATCATTCTGTTTCAAACACCGTGTGATTTAGCAGAAAGTTTATGCCGTTGTTTCACTGTGGCAGTATTTCACTGATTCAAGTACAGTCAAACAGCATTTTTCATGAGACCAAAGAACACCCCTCACTTCACAGAGCACCCCGAGAGAAAGATCTTCTTTTTACACTTGAAATGAACAAAGAGTTCTGGGAGGTGTGCAGTTATTAAATGATGCAAAACCGCTTTATGCTAAGCGCTAACACGTTACATGGAATTGGAGATGAAACCAGGATGAGTGAGGGCAAGAGGTTGAGACTGAATGATGTTTTATACCCCCCTAACAGTACCCCCCCCCCCCCCCCCCCCCCCCCCCCCCCCGGCGCGCGCACTTGCTCGTCCTCTCTTTCAGCATCTTTGCTCAGCGACACGCACTAATCAGAGATAATAGCTCAATTGCTGCCTTCTTAATGATCACTTTGGGCGAGCCAGCTTTGAGACACACAGACTCAGGGCAGTAGGCCAGTAGAGCAAGAGACCAAGCAAATAACCCAAACAGTTTAACACACACATACACAACAACAACAAAAAACCTTTGGATGGGGCTGGACATGAGCAATGCCCTCTGAGTGGTTTAAACATGTCGTGCAACAAACTCACCAAGTACTAATGCATCCTGGGAGAAAATGTCTGGTCACTGTCTAGTGGTCCAGCCGGATTCTGATTCAAAACCTGAGGAATATTAACTATTGGACTGAATACCATCACTCACTGTATTTATGCTTATGATGAAAGGTCACCACTGCATTTAATGACAGTAGATTGTTCAGCTGTTCTGCACATTGCATTAAGATAATAATAAAGTTGTTTTTACATTAAAATAATTAAATATATATTGTGTGCTTGGACTTGTTAATAACCCAACAGGAGACACACGTTTGACTGTTCAACCAGCACAAAGAGTCTGTGATCCACAAAGGGCAGCTAACATTAACTTAACACTACTTCTTGATAACATGCAGGACAAACACATCACTAAGATGGATGAGGAATCACAGCAGAAACCGTGAGCTAGCTTCAACTTCTGAGCTTGTAAACTGAGCTTGCACGCCTCAGCTTTCTGAGAAAACAGAACAGCAGGCTGGACCTTTGCTTAATAGTAAACGTTATTAACAGATGTAATCAAAAGAGGATGGGATTAATGTTATTGGGCTTTGAAGAGAGGGACTTCAACATTCTTTATCAATGTTAATAGACTGCACTGACTGAGTGCAACAAAGGTGAAATCAATGAATCCCTCTATGTTAACTTTTTGTCAGTGACAGAAAAGTGTTAATAATCTGCTGTGAGGCAGATTGTGCAACGAAAAGAGTTTGAAGGTGTTTATACAAATCTGGACAGACGAATGATCCACAAACAATAAGAAATGTAACAAAGGTAATTAATGGGACAAAAGAGAGAGAAACCGTAGGATCCTGACAATCATTTTTTAAGACTAGCTGTACAGATTGAAATCCAGCCTGCTCTTAACCTCTGATTGATAGTTTAAAGTAAAAGCAAAGTTATTAAATGTTGACCATTCACTGGAATCATTTCAAACAAGGTATGTCAGAGACGACTGCAGAAACTTTGTTAGCGTTACATCAACTGGTTCACATTAGTGGTGCCAGGTTTGTTTTTCCCTCTGGTGGACAAAGTTTTCAAAGCATGAATCATTGCACTCCATGCCAAAACACATCATACACTTTATTGTCCTGTGGGCAAATCTATCTCACTCAAAAACTGCCTCCATCTAGCTGGCTCCACAGAACCATGAGTAAATATTAACAGTAAAGGCAATGCAATACAGAACTTTGCTGTGATCTTCAGTGTATTTATAACACTCTACATTTAAAGTGAATTTCTTTTCAGTCGTTTTTTAAAAACAAGTCAATCTATGGAACCTTCAGGTGGTGAGGGGGAGCGTTCAACGATGCAGCAGGAAAGTAAGAGGTTTCTTATAGGTTTGTGAGGTGAGCGGATCTTTGAGGTAGAGAGGGGAATTGCTGAGAGGTGTGTTGCAGTAGTCCTGCCTGGAAGGGACAAAGACGGGGACGAGTGTTTCAGCGTCTTGGAGGGCGAGCAAGGGGCAGAGTTTTGCGATAACCTTGCGGTGGAAGAAGGAAGTTTTGCATATGTGGTTAATGTGTGCCTCAAAGGTAAAGTTAGCGTTCATTTTAACATGAAGGTAGGAGACCAGAGGTGACAGATGTCTTGTTCAGAGACAAATATTCCAGTTATGAATGATGAATAGGCTTGGTGTAGGATGCCAACTAAAAATTGTATTTCAATGTTGTTTTCATAAATATGACCAATATTTTTCCCCATCCTTTGACAAATCTAATTACTGAGACAAAAGGAATATTTTATTTCAATATGCCACTTTGAAGACATCTTGATGTTCTCCCTACAAACACGCTTAAATGAGAAAAGATCAAGGTGCAGTTAAGAGTACAGAGGTTCATTTGACCTCATTAATTCAAACATGCAACATTTTCCCATCAATAGATTACTTTGAGCAGGCTATTAAAAACGTGTACACTAATTACGACTATGATGCTGCGGGTTTGGGTGTCAAGAGAACTCAAATTGGCTGAAGATTGGGGAGCAAACACGGCTCCTTGTGGGGAGAGATAAATCCGTTCCATGCTGTGTACACCTGTCAACAAGACATGCAGATTATGGAGAGAGTTTGATCGACACACAAACAACCTCTCTGACTCACCCTGAAGGTCAGAATTGTTTCTTTTCCCACTTTAGCAACCATCTTTATGTTATCTCTCGCTTTCTTTTTCTTTTTCCAGATCCACAACAAAACGTCCCGTCTCAGCTGTCAAACACAACTCTACATAGAACACAGCGAAGCAGCAGCGCAGACTGTGGGGGGAAACATTCACAAACAAACAGGACTTCAACACAGATGTGTCAAAAACAAAAGGGCGACACAAAGCATCTCTTCACATGTTGCATTATCATTTTCTTGCACAGGTGGATCTCTGCAGGTGGCCAAACTGCAATTGCAATACTTGACATGAGATGAAAGGATGCTACGAGCCTGGTTAAGGAGTGTTCTCAAGGAAGAGAGCAATAAAACAGAGCCATCGTTAAAAGTTCCTAAGGTTAAGGTGTTTTGGGGACATCTTCATCTTTGTAAGTTTGGCAAGTTCAAACACAAGACCTTTATTTATTCAATGACAAAAACATAAATCCACACATTACAATGTTTAAACCATGGTTAGCAAATTCGATTCGATGAAATGAAATATGAAATTCCATTTATCTGTTTTTAACTGATTCATTGTTGCGTCTGACTGGAGCCATGTTTTGCTTTAATGGCCCTTAAATTTAAAACCAATCATAAGCATAATGCTGCAGCAAGCTTTACTTCCTCCATTAACAATTTAGTTCTCTGGACTGCTAAATACAAACGACTTGGTTTGTAAATAGGATGAATGGATGGATGGATGGATAGATGGATAGATGGATAGATAGATAGATAGATAGATAGATAGATAGATAGATAGATAGATAGATAGATAGATAGATAGATAGATAGATAGATAGATAGATAGATAGATAGATAGATAGATACTTTATTGATCCTGAGGGAAATTCAAGAAAGTAAAGTGACAGATGCTTATGTGCTAAAAGGATTACAGAGGATACAATTCACACAATTCAAAACTAGTGAGCATTAAAAGCCCTGCAGGGGTTTTCTAATAGCACAACTTTTTATAAGAAACTCAGCTGCACCAAATGCTACTTCTGTTATATAACGCCCACTCACTCTCAGTTATCACTTCAAAGCTTTTTTCTCAATTTTCTGTCATTGTATCCAAAGTAATACCTGAGGAATTATACAACGAAAAAAAAATGAAGTCAAGTAAAATCTCGACAGTCAGGGGCTAAAAAACCTTGAAGAATGACTCTTTCAGTGACATGAGCTCCTTTCAGGACTAAAGCTGTATAGAAAAGAAACAATAGGGTTTGAAGCTGTAGTGATTTTTATGATCAATTAAAAGCCAAAAAAGTAGAGAATATCCTCAGAAAAAAAGGCCATGACTTGTTAGGACATAATAAAAGATGCAGTCTGGATTTACACCTGTGGTTTTATTCTGTCCTCAACTAGTGTCAGAGATAGGCTGAGCTGCTGAGGTTAAGTCTGTTGAATAAATCATTACACCAGCATTAATAAATGTTGCAGGGAGACCTTTTTTGCACTTGAAAACATGGTGTGTCTTTAGATTATGTTGCAGCCAAGTCTCCGAAATATAGACATCAACAATGACTAGAGAAGAAGTTTGAAAAGTGTCTCAAAAAAATATCTCGAAAGGAGTCGTGTGGATTTCTTAGATCAAATCACAAAGTGAGAAGACTCACAGTTTGTTGCTGACTCTGCATTACTGAGGGAAAACAAAAGAAGACTTTGAGCTCTTTGCGGCGATGTGAAATGCCTCCCTGCAGGTGTAAAT